>NC_140173.1:118866229-118896229 GCF_963971535.1 Notolepis coatsorum | reverse complement strand
TGTGTGTGTGTGTGTGTGTGTGTGTGTGTGTGTGTGTGTGTGTGTGTGTGTGTGTGTGTGTGTGTGAGTGGTAGAGAGGGAATGAATAATGGATGCAGGTTCAAACTGATGGTTGAACAGATGAGAAGAGACAATGTAAACAAGAGAGTGTTTCTACTTTCTATTTGAGTGGCCAGCGGTAGGGCTGAGGGGAGAGAGGGAGAGAGAGAGAGAGAGAGAGAGAGAGAGAGAGAGAAGAGAGAGAGAGAGAGAAGAGAGAGAGAGAGAGAGACAGAGAGAGGGAGAGAGAGAGAGAGAGAGAGAGAGAGAGAGAGAGAGACAGAGAGAGGGAGAGAGAGAGAGAGAGAGAGAGAGACAGAGAGAGAGAGAGAGAGAGAGAGAGAGGGAGAGGGAGAGGGAGAGAGAGAGAGAGAGAGAGAGAGAGAGAGAGAGAGAGAGAGAGAGAGAGAGAGAGAGAGAGAGAGAAAGGGAGCAGCAGGAGCAGGAAGTAAAATGTATATGTAATTTTTTCTCCCCAAACTCACGGGGACAGAAACTCACGGGGACAGAAAACACCACAGGATGGCGATAAGTTTACGAGTGGAATGGGTTTGGACTGAATCATATCAGTGTTAGATTGTTTATTTACCTACAGCAGCTAGAGATACTCTTATATAATGAGTGGTTTTATTGAAATGGGGGAGTAGGGGAGGGGGGGATAATGTAATTCCTGCTATCATTTCTTAAATCATGTAATTAATCTTCCTCCTTTCTATATTGCAAAGAATACCTCATTATAACTGGACAGATTTAGCTCAGTTGATGCTAGGATTGCACCAATTACCAAAGGACACAGGGGAATCCCTGTAATAATGTTATGACAGAGAGAGAGAGAGAGAGAGAGAGAGAGAGAGAGAGAGAGAGAGAGAGAGAGAGAGAGAGAGAGAGGAGAGAGTGGAGAGAGAGAGAGAGAGAGGGAAGGGAGAGAGAGAGAGAGAAAGCGAGAAAGGGGGGGGGGGTGACAGACATTGAGAGGGAGACAAAGAGATGGACTGACAGAGACACACACAAAGGATAGGGACAAACAGATTAAAGGGTAATTCCTAGTGGACGTAATTTGACGGGCACAATTGCCCCCCCAAGGATTACACTGTTTCGTGGCTGCCAGCTGAAGCGATCTCACTCAATACTGAACCAATTCCTAATGTTTTTGTCCCTATAAGACAGACGGGCAGCCAGATAGGAGATAGAAGAAAGAGACAGAGAGACAGGCAGAGACATAGAGAGAGAGAGAGAGAGAGAGAGAGAGAGAGAGAGAGAGAGAGAGAGAGAGAGAGGAGAGAGTAGAGAGAGAGAGAGAGAGAGAGAGAGACAGGCAGAGACGGGAGACATAGAGAGAGAGAGAGAGAGAGAGAGAGAGAGAGAGAGAGAGAGAGAGAGAGAGAGAGAGAGAGAGAGACATGTCCACGTGACAGTGCTGATATAACAGGAGTTGTCTTCAACACAGCTGTTCCTGCAGCTTTGGTCCACACATCGCTGGGGAAAACTCTATTCCAGTGTGAGTGGCTATTTATAGCCTCACCCAGGGAGACACGAAACTAGTGAATCTTCTAACATGCTCCTTCCCTCTGCCCCCCCCCCCCCCCCCTCCCCTGTTTGCTATTTTAATGACGGTACAGTTACCCAATGTCCCTGGGTTGCAGGCCTACACTGGGTCAGAGGAAAGGAAAGAGCATCGAATAAGGGGGACCCTCTTTCAGGACATACAGACACACAGAGAGAGAGGGAGACAGAGAGAGAGAGAAGGCTGAATCCCACAAACACCATGTGTTGGAGAGAAGCAGTTATTCTTGTCCATATAGCTCTAGGGGGGGGTCAAACGGTACAGGCTAATTATTATCAGGCCATAGGAAGCATAATGTGATTATAAAGATAAATCACACGAAGCCCTCTCACAAATCAGCTGACGAGAAACGCACACCATAGTGAGGGCTGAAGAGGCTATCTGCATCATGGTTATTGGTTAGCACCGAGTTTACTAAACGTAAAACCACAGGGGCTGGTAGAAGACTGCTCAAAAGAGAAGGGGTACTATCCGACTGATGGCAGCCAGTGCAGGTAGAGAACAGCTGTTCTGATCTGTGTTGATGGGACTCTGTGGGCTGAAGCCGATTGGAGCTGATGCTAGGGGCTTATGGACCATGTGTTTGATTTAGGGATTACACAGGTAGGTACAGCCTGGAACCTAATCTGCTCAAGATGGCACCCATACATGTCAGGATTGAACACATTGGATCGCCATCAATACAGTTATTCTATGGCAGCTCACCACACATGGGGGGCGCGCAGTTCGATAAATCCACAGATACAGAGAACATTTGAGCCATAAACGGATTAAGAAGAACACAAAGCTGAAGAGGTTGGTGTGAGACAGTGTGCTGGGCTACGTCACTCAATGTATTATCATTATTTTTTTTTAATTCTTTTTATTTTATTTACCTCATTACACCAATTCCCTTCCTGGTCGTTGCGTTGCCCTACTGTTGGTCTGGGGAGGGTGTGTAGACGACCACATGCCTCCTCCAATACATGTGGAGTTTCACTGTGTAACACATGCCATATCCCCTTCCTGCTGAACAGGCGCCCACACAGATCAGTAGGAGTCACTGTTGCGACGACCAGGACTCATACCCAAGTATTGAACCCCGATAGTAGACAAGTGCTTAGACCTCTCTACACTACCCAGCTGCCCCATAGTCAATGTATCGTTGAAGTTACTGTTGAGGTAAACATTGTTTTGGGATTGGCGTTGCATCCAAGAACAAGGGTGAAATGTATTGAATGGGGATCCTGTATTTATTTAGTAAGGAATAACAATAAACAGTTGGTAGCTCCGGCTACAGGTCCACAGTCACTGAACTGAACTGTTCCAAGTGTAAGGAGTCTCTTTTCTAAAGTCTATTTAACAGTCTATGAGCTACGCCCATCTATTTCCTTCATCGCGGCCTCCGGTTAGGTAGACATTCACAGCCATTCCACTAGTATCCTGTACACTGTCCTCTGTGTGAGACTGGGCTGACCCAGCTGGCCATATGTCTGTGTGTTTGTTGATGACAACTTAGTCTCTGTTCTTTTTTTTTTCCTTTTTCCTCCGATTTTCTCCCATCCCAATGTTAGTCATTATGCCAATTCCCAATCCCCTTCCTGGTCGCTGCGCACTTACCCCCCGCAGTCGGTCTGGGAGAGTGGAGGCTATCACGTGCTTCCTCCGACACACGTCTAGCCAATCAACCGTTTCTTTTCACCTGGCAGCGCGGATCCTCCCTGAGAGGGCGTAGCGTGTGGAAGGATCACACTATCCCACTCAGGTCCTATCCGCGCTGAGCAGGCGCCCCGACCGAACTGTAGGAGTCGCTGTTTACAATGACCCGGACCCACCCGCCAGCTTTCCCACCCTCTAATACAGCCAATTGTATTAGTGTGAACGGCCAGCCAAGCTGGTGACAACGCCGGAGCTGTGAGCTGGATTCGAACAGGCGAATCCAGCGTCTCCGGTGTTGGTGACAAACGCAATCACTTAGTCTCTGTTCTGTTGCCTGCAGTATTCCCCTGTCAGGAGTTCCCACACTCTCCAGAACTCCCCACTCTCGTCCTTGTCCACTCTATCCCCGGTGTCCTCCTGTTCTCTGGTGTCAGCAGCTCGGCTTGTATCCTGTTCCTCCTCAGCCGTCTGAAGCAGCTGAGCTCCTTCTGGAACATCACATGGGCCCTGAGGAGAGGATTCCTGCGCTGTGGGGGTTCAATGAGAGTGGATGTTGCAATCCTGTGGGTGACCAAGAGAATAGTCCTGCGGGGAACTCCTCATCTGTCCGTCTGCCGTGTGTGCTGTGTCGCCACGTCTTCCTTTTGTTATTGTCTCTGGTCTTTCTCTTGACTCCGGGCTCTGTTGTGATTTTGTGTTCCCTTTTTGTGTGCAGGCAAGAAGTCGCATGGTAATAATAGATTTCTGTGTAGTACCTTTGTCCTGCCTTCTCCACTCTCGGGGTTGGACCCCGGACACTGGGCTGTCTTAACATTTGTGACCCCCGATGTCCTCCCGTTAACACATCCACCGCCGTTCACGCTGTACAGCGTTATTGCCCGCCATGCGTTGTCTGCCACACCACGCTGTACAGCGATATTGAGATAAATATTTAATTTTTTCATAATTCATATATACACCTCCGGCGCTGCAGCTGGACCCTACGGCTCAATACAACGACGGCTCAATACCGCCACCTGGTGGTTGGTCGGGCGAGTTACACTCGAACAACAGGAAGTGAGAGGTGTGCGTCGATTAAATTCATCCGGCCGTCAGATATTGTCGCAAGGCTCCCGACAGACACTATGTACATAATGGATCGCTTTATAAACTTAATAATCTATATGATTTCGGCGTTTATTGCGACATACAAACCGGAAATGGACCTAGGCGATCGACGTCCTATACCTGGGATCTTTCACCGCCAGTCTCAATGGCGAACGGTAAGAGGACACTAACATAATTTTCAGCCCAATTGTTTATTCATTTCACTGCAAACCGATCTGATCAATATATCACCCATACTACATAAAGCATTTACTGACGATCACGGAATTATAAACGACCCCCCCCCCTTTCCTCCGCGCATGATGACGCATAACGTATAGGATCATATACAGTTGCATTTTTTAATATAGCGTGTATCGGGAATAAACGGCAATCGATCATCTATATATGCGTTTAGGCCTATAACTCACGTTCTAGGAATTACTACAGAAAACGATAAAAACATACTTATATTCTAGAAGGTATTTTTGTATGAATGTTTGAATGAAAAAGTATAACGTTCCTACATCCTGAACGATAGATAATCGATGTTGAATGGGCCATAGTAATGTCAATTTAGCAATACAATTTAAAAAGTTATAGCCCTGCAAAGAAGGTGAACATCTCCATAGGCTTAGAGTGGTGGCAGACTGGCTATATTGATGGATATAACCAATGGCAGGGAATGTGTTAAGAGCAGAGCTTGCCTGGTCATCCTCTCTCTATAAAATCCCTCACCAGGATTCAGCTGCCCGCCTGTAACTCTGGACCATAGATTCTCTTGTCATTGTTTTTTCACCGCCCTGCCTGCCGACTTGTCTCATTAGGGCTCTGCCATGCTCTTTCTCCACATGAGCCGTCTCTCTCTCTCTCTCTCTCTCTCTCTCTCTCTCTCTCTCTCTCTCTCTCTCTCTCTCTCCTCTCTCTCCGTGTGTCTGTATGTCCTGAAAGAGGGTCCCCCTTATTCGATGCTCTTTCCTTTCCTCTGACCCAGTGTAGGCCTGTAACCCAGGGACATTGGGTAACTGTACCGTCATTAACCGTCTCTCTCTCTCTCTCTCTCTCTCTCTCTCTCAGGATGTCCACTGGGAGTCTAACAAGAATGGAGCATAGCCGGCCACGTGCATAGCCGTGCAATTACATGCATGGATGACTTTAGGTAGCTTTTCTGTCCCTCTGTCAGTGTTCTTAACATGGAGATAAGTGTTTTATTAAACCGCTGTGCATGTGTGTGGTGATGTGTGACCCTTTGATACCAGAGTTCTTTTAGACCATGGAGCAACCTGGTTCTCAAATTATCTTCCCATTTTGTGATGAATCTTTAAAACAGAACTCTGACATTTATCCTATTTTCCACTAGCGCTAGTCTCCCTATGCTTTCTCTTTTGTTGTTGTTCTTAGCTCTATTCTATTTAAATCTTTCTAAATGTTCTTATGTACCCCAGTTGCTATTGCATGTACATATTTGTGTTTTATTACATGTATATGTTAATACATACAAACTATTTTGCCTGTTTTATTCTCCAGCCATCGATTATCCATAGCAACACTAGTATCACTGACATCCCAGAAGTGGGATCCCCCTTGAACGGCCCTTCTAAGGTTTCTCTCCTCCACATTACCTGTGGTTCTTTTTTCCTATTGCTAGGTTTTTAGTGAGTTTTTCCTTACCTTCGCGTGGGGTATGTCTGGGAGTGTTGTTGTGGATTTCATGATGGGTTTTTTGTTATTGATTTATTGTGATGTTTCTTCTTGACCTGTTTAGAGAGGACTTGTCCAGCCCATGGGGACATTAACGTGTGTTTGCGGGCTTTACAAATCAATTGTATTTGATTTGATCTGCTACTGTTTTGGCTGACTTGTTAGTAGTAGAATAGGTTTGGGCAAACCTTGTGTAATGATCTATAACTACAAGAATGTATTCATAGCCGCCTTTAGACTTTTCCCGGTGCAGAAAGTCTACTGAGACTAACTTGACTAGTCTCCACGTCACACTGCATCTTTGGCCAATGGTCTCTGATTAGGGTTAGGGTCTTTTCTGGGCCCAGCTGTCCCATTTCCTGGTGGAGGGTTTTCAGAACCAGGGGATAGGAGACTCCGAGGAGTTGACACCTCCTCCTATCTTGATCTCCTGGCCAGACCTCTCAGCGCAGGGCTTCCCTTCCTTAGTTTGCTTGACCTGATCTGTATTTAATAGTACAATTTGAATTGGCTAACTCAGCTACCCATCTCTGTCCTGTGGCATTTCGTTTTGCTGTTATCAATACGTATGTTTGCGGACTATTATCTGTAATACAAAGGAAGGCGCATGAAACACCCTAAAACGCTCATATGTAGCCCTTTTCAATGTCCAAAATTAAAATGTGCGAGAATTAATTAGTTCTGGACCCATAAACTATCACCTTCAACCTGCTGCTAACAGGTCATATAACAGCTTCACTATGCGCAACAAATCCTGTATATAATCCCAATAGTCCCAATAAGACAACTCCTCCATGCTTTGAAATTCCGCTGGTGCTGAACTTAAGCCAACTTAAGGTGTTTGGTTGAGAGATAGTTCTGGTAACTTGTGTTTTTTGCGTTGGTCAACTAACTAACTAACTAACTAACTAACTAACTAACTAACTAACTAACTAATTAACTAACTAACCTTTGATCAACCTGGCCTACAGCAGTACAAAGGGGTTTGTGTTCTGTCCAGTGACTTCTCCGACACCCTTTGAACAGTACACTTGTAAGGAACACCTTGTAAAGAACACCCCTTAAATGATTGCAGGCTCTTGTCGTTGTGACAGCATTGGGACACTGAAGGTCTTTGCTGGGTTACTGTGGGCCACTTGACAGTAACACTCTCATTTCCCTGAGACCAGAGAGAAGCCCTGCATCCTCGAGACACATGTTCAATCCGGCCACATTTGAAACAGTGGAGTCCCCCTCTCTGTTCTCTTGGCAAGACCTGCAGCCTCTCCTCCAAGTCCCCCCCCCCTCCCCCTCCCCCTCCCGCTGCCCGTCCCCTGCTCAGATTTCTATCAGTGTTCATGGACGCAAATACAATCTTTTTAATTTCAGAACATCTCCGTTCTCACTTCCCTCACCATTGCCTGGACATACGGCTCTGGTGTATGAATGACCGCTGCTTGCTAATCCCTGATGTTGCACTGCTGGAACTTGAGAAGGATTTATCTGACAGTCGATGGCTTGTCCTGAAACAATAGCATGTGGTTAATTTACGCTGGCTGCTTTGACGGTGGACTTTCTTTTCGTTTATTGAGTCTCTCCGTCTCAAGGTTTGTCGCCTCATTTACTCTCTCAATGAGCGCCTCATCACTGATTGTCAAATCATATGAAAAAAGGCTTTATCTGAAATGTTATATTATCACTAAGCAGCTCTGTGCCTACAACATACTTCTCCTCCATCTATGCTCCCCCACTGCTCCCCTTAGCCTTGCCCCCCATGAAGGAAAGGTTCTTGAATAATCTGAACTGCCTCCTCTACCTCAGTGTTATGTTCAACCTTATCCAGTCTTTCCTCCACCCATCTAAGGAGAGCTTGTCTGCTATTATTTGCAGCTGCCTCGTCATCGCTCCTCAATGCATTTCAGGTATTTGCAGACCTCCACTACCTGATCCCAGTGCAGCCGACGGAGTGTGGAGGTGAACCTCTCTAGCAAAGCCTCAAGCTCCATGATGAAACAGCTGCTGCGTTTCCCGCTGATGTCCTAGGTTCCTCTGAACCTGCTCGCACAGCAGAAACCTCTGATCTGGAAACTCTCTGGTCTGGTGTGGACCCTCTGTCCTGGCTGGCTCACAGAGATGTGTTGCACAGTGTCATTTATAGAATGAGGATCCTTTCTTTATTTTGTAAGGAATAACATAAACATTTTCGAATTTACGTAGCTATGGCTCACTTGTGCTTCTGCTGCTCAGCATTACTAGTGGAAGGAAGTGAACGGCAAGTCGAAGCAAGAGCTCACTCGCCAACTTACCGGTGCCACCGAGTGGCATGGCGGAGTTTATGCCCAGTGACAGTCATTTCTATTCAGAAAAATCCCAAACAAACAAAACCATATGTATCTCACATTGGTTGTGTTTGAAACTGTGAAGCTATTAACCATTTCAGATTTCGACATCATATTTAAAAGCTGCAAGATTGAGCCAATGCTATTCGACGCCTGACAAACCGTGGTCACACCAAGGGTGACAAAGCTATCAATGTCATCCAAAAGGTTGTTCATCTCCAGAATCATATCAGCCACTCCACTGCCCCTCTACCGCCGGCCTATTTTGGAGCACCGCAAGCCTGAGGAGGATTAGACGATTTGTGCACACCAAACTAAATAGGTGACAGCCACAATGTCAGCAAACGGGCAGACAATCCAAAGGGTTTTACAAGCCCTGCCAGCAGTGGCTGTGGTACATACGCGCTCTCTCGGCAACAAGAACAGGCTGTTCTCGCTTCTCAAAATGGCTGCACGCCTAAGTAAGTCTCCCATCATGGTTGTTCCAAACGCAGTGAATGCCGGACCTCTCTTTGGCTGCACGGGACGGGAACAAGGGGACAGTAGATGTGAAAGCTAAGCTCGGGAGGCCACGCTGTCTCTAAGACACGGATCCTTTCATGTCCCCTTCTCCTCAAATAAAAGACGACATAAGAAAGACATATGCACATTAGTGTTACCACCCCGGGACTAAAGACAGAAGGGAAGCGGGAGGGAAACAACCTGAACGTACAGCCCTGCTATACTGTACATCATCCATTGATGCAAGATTTCAAGCCCCAGTGGTCCCGGATAAAAATAGAACACGCAGTGAATTGTGGGAGATTGAAAGGTCAGCGCTTGTCATCCGGTAACCTCTGTGGGTTTTGTCATCTTCAAATTGGCAGATAATGGATGGCCAGCAGCCAAAGTAAAGGCATATTGTGATGCAGGCTATACTGAAAGGGTCTGAATGGAAGGTTTCTATCAGATCGTTTCCAGTGAAAGACCACATGTCTACGGGGCAGAGGAAGCAACCTGATGTACCGTACTGTGATGTATCTGTTACAGCGAACGGTGGACAATATATTGAATGCAATGGCTGTTGCGGCGGCACATGGTTATAGCACTGTTGCCTCACAGCAAGAAGGTCCTGGTTCAAGTTTCCTCCCACAACAAAAGACAGTTTCCTGCCACTGCCCTTGACCAAGGTACTGGCAACTGGAGTTGGTCCCCGACCACCGCACTGTGTGGCTGCCCACTGCTCCTAAATAGTTAGGATGGGTCAAATGCAGAGGGGATTAAGATAGGTTCAGCTTAACTTAATTTACGTACTATATTGTGATGTGAAAGAACAAAATGTCCATGGAGCGAAGACTGCAGCATGGGCATTTTTAAGCCTCTGAGACCGACACTAGTGTCTTTCAGAGGTTGTAGTGCAGTCAAATATAAAGCTGGAGTGAAGATAGTGCTATCACATCAACCTTGAGGAATCAAGGATACGCCAACTACAGAATGTCATGTTAGCATACGATACGATACGACACAGGATGTTCCTTTATTAGTCCCCTTGGGGAAATTCAGGGGTCATAGCAGAACAGGGGCGAGGGAGGGGAGGCTAGTACCATACCGTGTAGTTATTTTGCATACAGAACAAAGTACATGTTATTTATGTTTTTTCTGCATCATATGGTCCCGAAATAGGCTTGTAATAGCATAATTTGGGGATGACTGTAAAGCTAAGACTCATGTTTTTAAACTCGGCCTCGCTGTATAAAATTACCTATTGTGCCCTCTAGGTTAATCACAGCACCATGGAACGTTATAGCCTACTCAGAAACTAGACCTGGGTCAATAAGAGGGTGTATGGTTAATCTAGCTGTGTTGAAAATTAGGGGATCTTTAAAAAAAAAAAAAAAAAAAATGCTTGCCATCCAATCGCCAAAATTAACAATTCTTGTAGCAATCTCCAGATTTCAAAAGTTATTGATACCAAATCATTGTGTTATTCACACAATATCCCAGTCATGACAGAGAGCCTTCTCCTCCAGACTGTAGCCACTTCCTTATTTGGCATCAACGGGCAGATAATTTCCCCCTTTAATCACCACGGCAACTGGACACTGGGGAGATTTAATCGTAAACACCAAAACAAATAACAGCCAACCTAATTACTTAAACGTCGATGGGGCTGCGTACATCTAACACATAAATCCGAGGGGGAAAAGCACTAAGGATGTTTTAAAGTCATTACGCGCACACACACACAATCACACATGCGTGCACACAGACACACATTCAATAAGCAGGCCATTTCAATCTTGACATGATGAGTTAAATACATTTTTTCTGACCACCCTTGAACAAGGCTTGTTACTATAGTGATACATGCGGGCTAACTTACCAGGGGAATCACTCGCTCCCTTGTGTTCTAATCAAATTAAGTCAGGCTTGAAAAGGGACATTTTGTACATCGTCCACTTCTCTAAAAACCTGCATGATGAACCTCAACTAACATGCTAGTGTGAGAAGAATCTTGAAAGAGTCTCTTATAAGCATACTGGTGGATGTAGCACTAAGGGTATAGCTTTGTGTATGTAACTCTTAGCGCTAATGTTTGTTTGTGTTTAAGGAGGTGATGAAAGCAGTGTTTAAATGCACTGTATGTATTTTTAACATGGCCATTAAACAACATCTCATGTCCAAAGGGGGGGGGGGGGGTACATTGAAGTAAATTGACTTATATTTAATGTCGATACGCCAATATACGACAACATCTTAACCTATCAGAAAGTAGGTGGAATAAGGGAGGGGGGGGGGGGGTCCTTGAGTGACATCAGCCTTTACCACTGCAGCCAGTGACACAATTAACTGAGGCTAATTTCCACCATTTTGTACCACAGCCTGCTGTATGTCCCCGGGTGATTGTTAACGGATGATTAGACATTTAGACAGCCTGTTCTCACTTGAAATATGAAATAAATAAATAAAGTAGCCTACTGTGGTATAATATATCCTCATGTAAATATATCCCCCTCCCCTGTGTTCCCCTTACCTGTGCCCCCCCCCCCCCTCTCTGTGGAATAATCACCCCCCTCCCCTGTGTCCCCAAACCTGTACCCCCTCCCCCCCATCTGACCTATCAAATGGGACCACACACCCCCTTTGTTGAACTATAAAGGGCTCTTCCCGACCACTATCAAGGGTCTTACCTGGGTAATTTCAGCTGATCACCTGTGGCGAGAGCCTCAGCCATTCTCTCTATGTAATTCTATCTGTTTGGTTAATAAACCTTTGTTATTATCCAAGCCTCGGTTGACTGAGCACATTCTTCATCAGGATATCTACAAATATCCCACAATTGGCGTCTACGAACTTGTGACGGACTTTTTGCGTCCTCCCGGCGTGCTGTATCATTCAACTATACAGAGAAAAGTGAGTATAATAGGATGGTCGACAAAATGTATGGAAGGAATTAAAATCTTCCCGCTTTTCTCTGTGCCAGGTGAATATTACAGAATGTTGTCAAATATTGAGATCATGGCTGAGTGAGAATAATGTGCATTAATATATCTGATCTGTATTGAGAATCGTACCGGGGAAACGCGTGTACCTGGGTCCTTATCTGGACAGATGTTCTGAAAGGATGGGTTGTCTGTGCTATTCCCGGATTTGGCTGTTGCCAAACCGAAAGTTAGGGCACAAAATAATCGGTTGTTGGTTTGCTAACCCAAGTCTAGCTGATGCAGACTAAAATATAGGCAACAAGGCAAGAAGCGTGGGCTTATTATGATGTGATATCCATGGAAAACGCTACTCTATTGGAACCTATTAATTACCAGAGTAGCGTCATAATATTCATTGTTTCAACCTCAAACTAAACCCACAATCTCTTCCATTTCCTGAAAACGATGTATTTTGGATTGAATTAACCAATTGATTATACAGATAGCGGGAAGATGACCTGTCTCGGGAGTACGTGAATGTACATTTAACGAGTCGCAGGTCGAAGGGACCGTGAGTGTGATTAAAAGGTATATATAATCTAATATATCGCTGGTAAATTTCGAAGTCAGGTTCGGTCGTTATGACTTTAATAACGATGTGTAGTTAAATCAAGGGATAAATGCCTTGTCGCAGCAGATGCTGGTCGACTAAACGTACAGCGATCCAGTACAGTCAGATATATACACACGTTAACTTATATGTATTAATGTTTGTTTTGTCTGTTTAAAGTCTCGTTTGTATTTGCGTGCGCCGAACATTGAGAGACTATTACCGTTATATAGAGAAAAACATTGGATTTCAGGTAATAACATTGAAGTGCAGTTCACGCGACATATTAGGATAGTAATTTCCGGAACCGACCCACGGGAGCAACCATTTGGGGAAGTATAGTTTTATCGTTTCAGTTTGTTTACGTTTCACATATGCACAGGCGCGTTCATTCGGTAACAAAACGCTGGTATAGGAATTCCAAGCTATTGAGAGCTCGTTGGAAAAATACTGTATGAATTGCAAAGCGTTATTTCCGAGGCGAATGAGAACGCACGAACGTCGCATGGAGCGATGACGTCACGCTATGCGCGCCGTGAAGTGATTATTTTATATTAAACTATCCATAAGCGAACGTAAAGTGTAATGTACCCAAGGCCAAGGGTGCGTGAAATCCACGTGTAGTATATATTTTATTTGTATATGTATGTGCGCGCTGCTATTGGAAAATGTTGAGTTGAGGTGGCGAGATGCGGGTTGCTGACGACACGTAACGGATCCAACCCAACACAACAGCTGTCCCCGGTGAGTATGACAATCATAAATATAGATGCATTGATTGATTGAAAACTTTATTAACAGATTGCAGAATGGGTACAATACAGCACAGCTCAATACACAATTGTTAAGGGGATGCAGACCAGAGAGAGACTTTAGTCTTGTTTACATCAGGGTCCCCCATTTTCAATACCAGACTTGTTTACATCAGGGTCCCCCATTTTCTGTTTATCAGGACATATTATGACATACATGACATACAGATAGTCAGTACTGCTACATCTGTACATTTATGACATACCAGATTTGCAAATTCAGTACTGTTTGTGGTACACAACTATCATCTCAGTTACAGTAGTAACTTGAGTGTTTATGTTGCTTTAATTTACACATTATAAGTCACATAAAGCTAATTACAATGTCTGTTTCAGAATTATAATACATCTATGGGCGTACCTTGTAGTCCACATAAACAGCGTTAGATTAGGCTTTATAAGCTTTCAATGTTGAAAACTTGGAACACAAACAACATAGATCATGTTTAAAAGTAAGATGTTTAGGTTATATTCACTTGAGTTAATGTGTTTATCTAAAGAACCAATGAAAGATAACTAGCCCTTTCCATTGTAAGACATTTTAAACATGATTCAAAATGTGTGGGTCCACATAGCACACAGACAGTCAAAGAGGATTCACCCAGGTTTAGAAAAGAGTGGAAAATTAACATGTGTTTGTATTTACAGATCTGGCTCTGAGGCGAGATGCAAAACAGTGAATGACTACACCCAAATTGTATCACAAAAGACAGAAAATCCAACAATTTGCATGTCAACCGAGAGACAGTGCAGAGCTGAGAGACAATCGATTGACCATTTGGAACAAATCTGCATCCAAATACCCACATGTAAATTTCTTCAGAGTGGGCACTTGGGAGACAAAACAATGCAAATGCCTAGAGAGGACTCTGACCACACCTAGAGACGACGATAGCAGACACCATTGGATGGGCACTTGAAACCCACAGGGTATGCCTACACTCTGACCACAGACTTGGTGGACCAACAGAGAACCACTTAGTTAAACATGAAATCAGACACAAATGATGATGTTGCAGTCATGAAAGTCTACCTAATTCCCATACTAACAATAACTAACAAGTTGTTTTCATCATCTCTTTTCAAGAGACACACAAATTAGAGATATGAATTCTGAATAAAACCAAACAAAGTAGAAGTGCCTGAGATGAAAGATCAATGATGAAAACAATTTAACATACTATCCCCCTCCTTCTATTCTCTGCTTAACCACTAACTCCTTGCAAATTTCAAATACTTTCCATGATTGCAAAATTATCAACCACCAAAATTGCAGCACAATTATCTAAATGTACAAGATATCAACAACATTGATCATTTAGCTGACACTTTTATCCAAAGCGACTCACAGGTTCTGTACGACAGGACATCAGGCAAGGCACACCTCTATCAGCTGAGTAACAATGGTCATCAAAGTGTTGAGTGCTACAGTGTAGATTAGTTTATTAGGACAAATGCATGACAGTAAGGTTAGTTAAAACGTAGATGACAAAACAAATGATTGTTTTTCATGCAAAAATTAACTGGCTACCTAGATTTTATGTTTTTTCCCCATGCTATGCTATGATGAGCCATACTGAGATGTGAAAAACGTCAGAGAAGTCGTGGCGAGGTAAGTATCCTGAGGCACACCCAACGCATCCTGAGGTAAGATCAACTTCAATTTAACACCACAGACTATTTTATCTGATTCAAGACTTTGGCCATTCATTTACAAATTTTATTTAAAGCCTAATGCTGTAAGATCTAGTTAGACACAAGATCTGATAAAATTATAATGAATGTGACCTTCTTGACGTAAGGAATCACTGCTAATGCAATTGGCTTGCATTTCCTATTGTCAATTAAGTGATTGTATTTAAAATGAAATGAATTAATCCCAAAATGATTTTCCACTTTAGCAGAAAGGCGTTGAATCATTTATGTGAGGAGTTTTCTAAGGCAGTGTTTATCACCCTCAGATCACGAATTGGTGAGAGGACAGGACGAGTGAGACGATGCGCGACCTGAACCACGAAGCTGCGGACACAACCAATGACGATTCGGACAATAAGAAGAGATCTAAAGACGATAAAGGGCGAGAATGTCTCCTTCACTATCGCAGCAAGCGGGCAGCCAGAGAGACTGTATAGGATTACTAATGCTTTCACCAGCCAAGAAATAGGCCTGTCGCAGTACACCTACCCCATCGCCAAGCTGATGGATAAATATGTGCACCTGCGTCAACTACCTATCCCGCTCATAGACGGTGCCACCCCGACCCTGCTGATAGGCTCCGACCATGCAGACCTCATAGTCCCGATAGACCGGGTCCACACAGGGCCCAGAGGCTGTCCTGCAGCAGTCGAGACCCGCCTAGGATGGACATTACAAGGCCC
Source organism: Notolepis coatsorum (assembly GCF_963971535.1). Lineage (NCBI taxonomy): Eukaryota > Metazoa > Chordata > Actinopteri > Aulopiformes > Paralepididae > Notolepis > Notolepis coatsorum. The sequence continues at coordinate 118,880,679 of NC_140173.1, read as the reverse complement.
CCTCGCTAAGTCTCTTAACCGAACAGCAGCCACTAGCTGCCTCCACTCCAGAGTGACAGAAGAAGACACCACCCTCCTACAGCATGTCGAGAGGCTATGGACACTAGAGACAATGCCCTTTAAGAACGAAAAGAAAGACATTCGTTCCAAGGAAGACATTTACGCCATAGCACTCCTCGAGCAAGGGACAAAGAGAGTCAAAGTCAATGGAGTGATGAGATACGCAACTCCACTCTTGAGGCGAGAGGGTATGCCCACCTTCCACGCCCCAAAAGAAGCGACGGAGCGGTATCTATTGAACACAGAGCGGCGCCTAGCCAGAGACCCCGCTCAAGAGACTGTGTACCGCGCTGAGATTAACAAGCTAATCACAGCGGGACACATAAAGAAAATTGACAACCAGAGGCGACGACAACAACCGTGGGAGAACCATCCAACCCAGCCCACAGACATCCCCAAGAAAGTGGAGCAGAGGACCACGAAGGAGACTGACCAAGGAGACACTGACGAAGAGGAGATCAACCTTTGACGGCCTCCACCCCGGCACTGCAGACCAAACCCATCACCTGCAGATGGGAACCAAAGCCCCGACCATCAAGGTGGATTCCCATGACAAGATTGTCATCCGTGTGAGAGAGAGCGTCCTACTGACTAGCCACTACACCGGCGGGCCCTCGCCCTCCATCAAGTGGTACCGCAATGACGAGGAGAGGACAGCGAAACCAGCACAACACATTCAAAAACGCCCGCCCCCTCGCCCCTCTAGTACCGCGATGACGAGGAACGGGGGGGACCAACCACCACGTTCAAGAACGCCCTGACCACCATGTCTCTAGGCCTGATAGGGGCCAAGCGTGAGCACAGTGGCAGACATGTGATGGTGGTGGAGAACAACATAGGCTGCAGGAAAAGACCACTATAGTTGACTGCTACCGGTGACCCTTGACAAGGTACACAGGGAGCGGACGGCGACCTCCTGTAGGCCCCCTCTGAATGAACGACGACCAGTGAATGTTCCCGACTGCATCGTCAAGAAGAGACATCATCAGAGACCTGTGAAACAAGAGACTTCTGAACACACATTGTCCACATTGTTATGTATGTATTTAATTTTTACTGTGTTACTGTTTGGCCTGCCACACAACAGACCGAGAACAGATGATCAACACTTCACAGCAACTGTCAGATTCACAAACAAGAACTGTAATTTTATAATGACAATGAGAAATGATCACAGAGTCACATTGCAGAATGGTATTGTTAAACAGGGCAGAACCAGTTGGATTGTTCCAAGACACCAAGTTTGTTTTGACCACAGAACAATGCATAACGATTATCATAATCACCTTTTATATTAACCACTAGGTTAACGGTTTTCAATTTTATTTTGACACATTAGCCACTAAGGTAATGTCTATTGTATATATTTATTTAATTTTTATGTGTTACTGTTTGGCCCTGCCACACGACCGACAGAGAACACCTTGTCAACAACGACGCAACATCATTCAGATTAATACCTTCACAAGAAGGAAACTGTTCACACAATTGTATGTATCTGCAAAACGATGAACTAGGGATGTGATGAAAAGAAATCAATGAGAAAGCATTAACAATGGTTAGTAATAATGAGCTAAAATGTATTGCTGAAGGAAGAAGTGACCACATGATCACATTACATCACATTTGAATTACTTAGGTTACAAAATTGTATTGTCAGACAAGAAAGAATCAGTTGTTTTATTCTCTCATAGAAGAGGACATGTAACGTTGTTTTGCACCTATATGGTGATGCATAAGACGTTTTATCTCCTCATTTATAGAGAAGAAATGGAGAAAATTGCCTGATTCTAAGTAACACTCAAACTCAGGGTAAATACAACTGGATCCTAAGTAATTTCATCAAGAATCATCATAAAACGTGCAAAAATATATATATATATTTTTGAACAGTTTCCCATAATCAATCATGTTAGTTTTATTTAACCACCAGGTTAACGGTTGTTAAAATGTTTTTGTACACATTAGCCTTATGTGTAAATCCGATTCCTAATAATTATGAACACAATTTTGTTTTTTCACCCTGTGCATTCTGACCACACAGACAGTGCATGTATTTAATTGGTTTATTACGATGCCTGTATGCACAACGATCACATTAGCTCCCCAGAATCACGACATGAACGACTGAAGGTATGCCAAGATATTTGCACAGCGATAGCTTCTAATGATTATGTTAATTGTTGTTTGATATCAGAGATGAGGACCAATCATTGATATAGGTATTTTGAGCGATTAATAAAAGAAAAGGGTGATATCTTCCCACATCTCTGATATCAAAATAACACAGACCGCAGTCCAGTCGATCATGTCATGAATCATGTATGTAAATAATTCTATTAATCATGTATGTAAATAATTCTATTTTAAACTATTATCCCCACTTTTACCTGTTCCAAACAATCCTGGTATATTATACATTAATCTCACCCACATTATAAGAAAGAAAAGTGAGTATTGTGGTATAATATATCCTCATGTAAATATATCCCCCTCCCCTGTGTTCCCCTTACCTGTGCCCCCCCCCCCCCTCTCTGTGGAATAATCACCCCCCTCCCCTGTGTCCCCAAACCTGTACCCCCTCCCCCCCATCTGACCTATCAAATGGGACCACACACCCCCTTTGTTGAACTATAAAGGGCTCTTCCCGACCACTATCAAGGGTCTTACCTGGGTAATTTCAGCTGATCACCTGTGGCGAGAGCCTCAGCCATTCTCTCTATGTAATTCTATCTGTTTGGTTAATAAACCTTTGTTATTATCCAAGCCTCGGTTGACTGAGCACATTCTTCATCAGGATATCTACAAATATCCCACACTACTAATAAACCACAGGAAAAAAAAACATACATAATATATAATGTACGTTACCTTATAGCCATGAGTAATATATTTAGAATCAAGAATCAAGAGGTTTATTTGTCACATACATACGAGGGCATACAGTGAAATGCGGGTGGTCATGTCCGCAATGATTGTGCAAAATACAATAATAAAAATAGGCATAGAAAAAAATTAAATAGGTAAGACACAAGATATGCATGGTAAAAAAAAGACATACATATTACATATTATCGGCAATGTACAATGTGTACGCACTACAAATAAGTACATAATACATTGATCTAGAATATTTAGCCCAAGCACCCTTCACATGACTAAATCAGGTCTTAACCCTTTCACTACCACACTACATAAGGTGGTTAACCCTTTCACTACCACACTACAGACGGTAGTGTGGTAGTGAAAGGGTTAACCTTCTGTAGTGTGGTAGTGAAAGGGTTCAATCAATTGGACATCACAGAAAATATATGGTCAATGTTCCATAAAATAGCATCCCCTCCTGTGCCCTTGCACCATAGCGATCCTTTGGAATAATATTGTGTTGCCATTGTACAAAGCATTTCTGTTATACTTCTTGGACCGAGATGCTCTTGCCCTTGCTGGTTACCTCTATCCATTCAGCTGCACCCTGAATGTTCACTCTATTTTATATTATTGCTCTAACAACCAGGGTTCTTCTTCAAGGGCATTGCTAAACAATTGCCTGTGTGTGTGTGTGTGTGTGTGTGTGTGTGTGTGTGTGTGTGTGTGTGTGTGTGTGTGTGTGTGTGTGTGTGTGTGTGTGTGTGTGTGTGTGTGTGTGTGTGTGTGTGCACACACGCGCGTGCCCATATCTGTGTGTGTGTGTGCGTGCGTGCGTGCGTGCGTGCGTGCGTGCGTGCGTGCGTGTGTGTGTGTGTGTGTGTGTGTGTGTGTGTGTGTGTGTGTGTGTGTGTGTGTGTGTGCGTGCGTGCGTGCGTGTGTGTGTGTGTTCAGGGAGATGATTGATTTCCATTTCATCTGAGGCTAGGTTTGTGTCTGCATCGGTTACCACACCTATGAATCAGGGGGTAATAGTGTGCCTCTGAGTTTGCAGGCTGTCAGGACTTCCTAACCAAACAGCCCCTGGAGCCTCACGTCTCCACCAGCAGAGCTCCCACAACAGTCTGGGCAGCACAAGGCCCCACAGAGCGCAGTTTAAACACATGTTTCATACGCTGCTGTGTCTGACTGAACTGATTTCACAATCACAAATCTCAAAGACAAGAACCCTCATTGAAATGTATTTCAGAGAAATAAAAGAGGGATTTCAGCAGGTTTATCTTTATGGGTGATCATTTGATGAGTGTTGAATTCACATGAATCTGCATCCCTTTTGTTATTATAATCTAACCGGTTTTTGCTACAACTTACAGTATACTATCGAATGCATGCTAATCACACTGGCTTGTGGTCATCATTTGAATTCAACAGCGACAAAGAAACATTCTGTTTTACGTTTGGTATCTCTGATTAAAACCCAGGGCCCTCTGGTCTAGCCCACACTGGCCATGGATGGAAACCCTTGAAAGAGATCTCTCGTCTCTCTGTTTCTTGAGACGGAACAATATCACCTGAGGCTAACTGTGTGACAGGCTCTAAAGATAAGGATGGCCTTCACTTACATAACGGACACACACATGCCCGCCTGGACACACACACACAAATTAAAACAAATTCTATTATCACAAACATCACAAAAGACATTGGACATTTCCTCCCCCACTCCCAACTCCCACCCCAGGACCTCCGGATCCCCCAGGACCAACACCCCAACCCCGCTCCGCTGCTAGATAGTGGCCTTTACTTTATCGGCCGTTGCGACCCACAGCTCAATGCTGGTCTGTCCCACCCCAATTATACATGCAGTAGAGATTTCCATATAGATGACATCCAGTAGTGTCAGAGACCAATTAATCATTGTGAGTTTCTCAGGTTCCTCCCACCTCATAGCTATCAGCTTCTTGGCTGGTAGTAATGATATATCATTCAGAAGTAGTGTTACTGCCATAAGTGGGATTGTTAGGTTACATACGTTTGAAAGTTTAGTTGTTATGGATTTCCAAAAAACTAGCCACTATGTCCTATGTCCTATGAATATAATTAAAATGTATTTGCTGATGATTAGGGTTGCAGGAAGCTAATGTAACATTTGTCCAAATATCCCAGTCAAACTCAGAGTGTAATTCTGGGATGTCGCCTCACCAGACTGTATCCAATGATATTTCTTTATATGTGGATTTGATTAAGAGTGTATACAAATCTGAGACAAATCCTCTTGAGATTCAGATTCAGATTCAGATTCCATTATCGTCACTTATTTCAGTACTTTACAGCAAGAAGAGTGAAAATCAATTTATGTGGTCCCTCGACTATAGCAGCTTAATAAATTAAATTAAAAGCTTTTATTAAATAAGGTTAATAAAAGGGTGTGGGTGTAATGTTTGAGCCCACGGCACCCCATGAACCTTGAGCGCCGACCTTAGTTGCAAGTAGAGGAACAATGATTTGCCGGGGAGATCATAAAAATCTTAACAGGTTTGTGCCCAACAAGTAGTTGTTGGTTATGAAAAATTGGAGAGTCGAGGTGCCATGGGTATTTGACAGCACCTCTGTACGTTATGCCATGTTTGAATTACGTGGGATATGATCGGTCCATATCGTAATTGGCATTTTGATATAGGGATAGTGGAGTATACTACATCCTGTAGTCTTTGTGGTGAGACCGCTGCTGCTTCTAAGGAGCGCCAAGAAAGACACAGCAATTTCATGGTCAAACCAGCTTATCAGGGGTCTCAGCGAGAAGGACCAGAAATACAATTTAAAATCGGGGATTGCCAAGTCCCCATCCTGTTTCCTACGTTGAGTGGTAGTTATTTTTATCCACACAGAAAAAAAAATTTGTGGGGAGCTACTCTGGAACACGTCTTACTCCAGGCTGCCTCTAGCTCCGCCCCAGTTATTATTATTATATTTATTTTTAGGCTTTCTGTATTTTTCACCCATCCCAATTTAGTCGTTATGCCAATTCCCTTTCTGGTCGTTGCATGCATTGCCCCACTATCGGCCTGGGGAGGGTGTAGAACTACCACATGCCTCCTCCAATACATGCAGAGTCGCCAGCCACTTATTTTCACCCGACAGCAAGGAGTTTCACGCCATTTCCCCCAGATCCCCTCCGCTGAACAGACCAACCAGTAGGAGTCGCAGTTTACAACGACCAGGACACATACCCCACCAGCTTCCCACCCGCTAACACTGCCAATTGTGTTAGTAGGATGTGGGACGACTGACCAAGCTGGAGGTACTGCTGACAGCTGGATTAGATCCCAGAGTCTCTGCGGTGGCGAGTGCTTAGTCCACTGCGCTATTTTATTTTTTATTTATCTTATTTTTCGGGATTATCTACCACAAATCTGAATGTTATTGGCATACATTAGAACGCAGTTAGTTTTTCTACCTTTCTGTGAACGTTTAGCAAAAGTGTGCATTGCAACCGATTAAAAATGGCGGAGCAGTTTCCATTATAAAGAAATAACTGTACAGTAGATTTCATTTACGGTTCTTGCTGCACGCCTGGTGATACTAAATCCAACTGAACTTGAACTCTGCCATTGGAAAGAGTAGATTTGGCCCGATCCATAGATGTGCAACTTGGCTATAATAATGTAAATTCCCTGAGATCCATAGATGTCCCTAGATAACAAGAACATGCAAATGGCCCTTGTAGAAGTGGAGCAATCCTCCATTTACTTAGGTATGTATTTTTAGGCGGATTTTCAGAAAATAGGGCTAGGGCTTAAGAGGTTAAACCCATTCATCTGAAATGTTGGCAGGAAGAACATTTCAGAGTTCCACAGAAACATCCCTTTCCTTAACAAGTGTCATGGAACCCAAAAGATCAAACGTCCATTATTGTTGTTAGTGCTAGTGTTGTTAGTGTCTTTGTTATTAAGTCTACTGTATTGTGATGCCTTGTTCTATGTATGTTCTGAAAAAGGAAAATAAAAACATTTATAAAAGAAAAGAAAAAAAATATATCAGAGGTCTTCCCAGATCTCCTTTAAGTGCCCCATGTCATCCCTGCCCTTCAGTGAACTTAACTGACGGCACAACTACCACCATCACCAACAACAACAACAACAACAACAACAACAACAACAACAACAACAACAACAGCAGCATCAGCATCAGCAGCAACAGACTTATCCGGCAGTCAGCCATCTTGGCCTTGATCCGGGATCACCCTCAGGCTTCCTTAATGAGCTTTCCTCCTAAAGACAGGCATCCAGCAAGCTCTCTGTCAAATAAGCCGCTCAGAGCGGCTGCCATACCGCAGACAGGTGAAATCGTGGGGGCCTATTACCATCCACACAGGGCAGGAACTTAACCCTGGCCATGGAGGCGAGTACCATTAAGAGGGGGGGGATAAACAAGATGGCCGACAATGGAAAGTGCCCTAATTGGCTCTCTGCTGTATGACCTGCATTGATCAATTACCTCGCTCTATAAAGAGCAGCATCCAGAAATGCTTGGCAGATACATTTTTAAACACAGCAAGGTGGTGGGAGAGAGATAAATGGTTCTGTAACCATTCCCACCACCTATCTTCTGCCCTGTTTACCTACCTTCTGTAGTTGGCCGATTAAGGAAACTATACTGGCCAGTGAAATTTGAAGTTCTCATTCAACACATTCATAACGTAGTGACTACTAGTGTCAAGAGATATCTTACACCAGGGCTATTCAACTAAATTGTTCAGGGGGCCACATTGTCAGAAACCCAAGGGGCCAGGGGCCGGACTGCCACGGCGCCTCCCTGTGCTATGAATATATGTACACTTGACACAACACGCAACCACATTTTCACAACTTTTATTTAACTACATTGCAAAAGTAGTATACTTTTCAAAAAAAGTGCTTCATTTATGTGCCACATCTGCAACATCTCCTGCAGAAAGTGCTTCATTTATGACTGTGCAACAACTGCAACATCTCCTCTTCAACATTTCAATATAAAAATAAAATAAAAAACAAACAAGTGCATGATGTGCATCTGAACATTCTAACATCAAAACTTGAACAAAAAAACACATTTATAGTGCAGCTGAGCTTATGAAAAAGTGCTTCATGTCTGTGCAACAACAGCAAATCACAGCATCTTATTAGCACTTATTGTCCACTCTTAACTCTCAAACATCAGGGGGGTGGGGGGCAGACAGGCCTAGCCTACATACACACATCTAATGAGAGCGATTGCACTTCTTTGACTGGGCAATGCCAGAGAAAGAGGGTTCATAGGAAGTGAGGGCTACCCGCAAACAGTGATGCAAATGCTCATTTGTCAAGGAGGCACGTTGCTTGTTTTAATGGCATTCATGTGAGAGAAACTGGATTCACAGGTGTATGTTGAGCCAAACATTGTTAGCACAGATATTGCCAGCGTTTTTATTTTGGGGAATGTCTTGACATGAATACACTTTATCCAAAATGTTGTGGTGGATTCATTCTCAAGTGCCTGCTTCAGAGCAGATGATGCTTGCATGTCAATTATTTCAAGTTGCAGGAGACCTTCATCAATGTGAAGTGATGCAAGGAACTCTTGTCCTTTTGTGGAAATAGCAGCTACATTGGCAAATGGGTTGCTCACAAAATGCATCAATTCTCTGGACATGTCAAATTCATCAAATCGACTTGCAAAGTTTTCCCTCAATTTATCAATGAAATCTGTCATTAATTGAGTGACTTTTGGCTCAATTGTGCGTGTTAACGTTGACATGAAAAGAAAAAAGTAAAAAAAAAAAAAAAAAAAAAATATTAAAAGAATATTTTTTTTTATTATTATGTAATCTTTGGCGGGCCGGTCAGAATCATCCCGCGGGCCGGATCTGGCCCGCGGGCCGCCAGTTGAATAGCCCTGTCTTACACCATGTTGACACTGTTTAGAGATGCAGAAGTTACCAACTACAGTATAGCATGTGTGTGTGTATAAAAAATGTTTTTAAATAAAATGAACATCCATCTTATTGATTGCTGTACAGTAGTTTGATTATAACAGTGGTTTGCTGCATTTGAGCTGGTCGACAGCTCTTCCAGAAACAGGCCATCTGCTCCCCCATAGTTCATTCATTAGCAAAGATGAAGGTGAATTACTTCAGGTTCAACCACCCCAGAAGCCATTCTGTTAATTGATGATGAATACACTGGTCTAGCGGCAGGTAAACACAGATGTGGGAGAAGCACGTGGGACGCAGTGAGGGGCGGCACTGCAGTCCCATCCTAAAGATTTTAATGTCCTGAGTTTCAGCGCTATTAATACACAAGGGCGACTAAAGGACACACGCACGGTCGCACACGCTCACTGACACATTTGACCCTTTCTTTCTTAACACCTTTGATCTTCCTTTCATTTCTTTGATCGTTCTTGATTCCCACTGATCTTTTTTGCCAACATCTCTTTGATCTTTCTGAATGTCTTTGATCGTCCTTGATTCCCGACAGTTCAAAGATGATCGTCTAAAATAAATAACACCGATGGGTTCACGTGATGGTCCTCCCTGTATACAAAAGACAAACACGAGGCGTTCGGCCTTGTCGTTTTCTCAGCCTCCGTCACGCTCATTGTCGTGCGGAGACTCGGCCTGCCAGAGCTACAGCACAGTGTGTCGAGAGAAAAACATCCTTGAAATAGTTTGAAAAGGATATTTCATGCAATAGAAATAAATATATATATATACAATCTGATCATAACAATCCTTTCATGGTACTCGTCTCAAAGTCACTGAACATACAACAGTACAATATATGCATATTATGCAACAACACATACAATCTAAACGGAGCACGAAAGTAATGGGAGTAAAGCATATTAACAAAGAGTCACACTGAGCAGAGCGCAGATGAAAAGCCAGAGGGATTCGAAATTTAAAGCAACTTTGAAAAGTTGGGTATTAAGGAGAACTTATTTCTCTGTAGGTGGGGGGTTGCAGAGCAAGGAAGCTATCATGAAGCGCTCGCTCTGTGTTGTGGAGATCAAGAGGTTTAAATCGGCTGACGTCTGTCTGTACAAAAACAGTTGATCCCTGTTGGAATCTGTGAAATCATTGTATTTGGCAAAACAATTATAGGCCTATAATAGGGCTTTATAGGTGGGGATAGAAGTCTGAAGTGGATGTATTGTTGAATCAAAAAGTAGTGGAGGGGTTTGGAAAAAGAGGGTGAAAACGGCCTCTGGAGCGTAAACAGGTAACAATGCAAGTTCTGGACAAATTATAGCCTGTTGAGGAGGATTATGGACGAGGAGGCGTCATAAAGCTGTTACAGCAGTCAAGTTTTGAAGAGAGATGAATGCATGCATGAGAGTTTAAGTAGCAGGAATATAGAACAACAGACAAAGACGGGTTGTTTTCTTAGCTATTTGTAGCTATTTGGCTGACGTGAGGTTTGAAAGAGTGGGACCCATCCATGAAAAGGTATAACGGTATTTCCACCATTTTCTTTTGGTTACTACCATGATGGTACTGCAGAGAGGAATGGCGATACCGTGACATCACTATTGGTGTCATCGTGTGTCTGTGCAAAAGCTGTGCCATGTCTTTTTTTCCATGGCAGTACCATGGTCAAAAAGACCGGTACCATGGTCAAACTGAAATTACCATCAAACTACCACAATCTATATGTTTGTGCTGTGGATTATTCTTCCATTGAGATTGTCATGCTCAGGTTGGGATTCCTTTCCACACCATTTCTGCATAGCAATCCCAACCTGGGCATGACATAAGAGCAAAATGGCCGCCGTGTGAATATGGTCAATGTACTCCCCTCCTCCACCGCTATCATGAGAGACACCCTGAGCTCTCTTTACCGGTACAATATGATCTTCTTTGATTTGTCTTCTCCACCCCATCCATCATCCAGTCGCCCCACAGTCTCGTATCCCTATTTACTCTCGACCCGCCATAATTCAGCCTCTGGGACTCTGTTTGTTGGGAAGAGGTACAGTGCTGTACAGTACATATCCTCCTACTCCCTCCTCTTCCTCTCACCATCCCTTCATCATCTCTCATCTGTATCCTCTCCTCCTGCCTGCACTCCTGTCTCTCCTCCTGCCATCTCCTCTCCTCCTGCTTGTACTCCTGCCAACTCCTCCTGCCTGCACTCCTGTCTCTCCTCCTGCTATCTCCTCTCATCCTGCCGGCACTCCTGCTCTCTCCTCTCCTGTATTGTCCTCCTGTCTGTACTCCTGCTCTCTCCTCTCATCCTGCCTGTATTCATCCTGCTCTCTCCTCTCCTGTCTTGTCCTCCTGCCTGTACTCCTGCTCTCTCCTCTCATCCTGCCTGTACTCATCCTGCTCTCTCCTCTGCTGCCTTGTCCTCCTGCCTGTAGGCTACTCCTGCTATGTCCTCCTGCCTGTACTCCTGCTCTCTCTTCTCCTCCTGCTCTCTCCTCAGCTCTCCTCCTGCCTGTACTCCTCATGCTCTCTCCTCTCCTCATCTATCATCTCCTATCGCCTTGTCCTGCCAGTATCTCTCCTCTCCACCTAAACCTAAACCTACAGCAGAAACATGAAGAGAGGAGTAGGAAACCCCTCTCTCTCTCTCTCTCTCTCTCTCTCTCTCTCTCTCTCTCTCTCTCTCTCTCTCTCTCTCTCTCTCTCTCTCTCTCTCTCTCTCTCTCTCTCTCTCTCTCTCTCTCTCTCTCTCTCTCTCTCTCTCTCTCTCTCTCTCTCTCTATCTCTCTCTCTCTCTCTCTCTCTCTCTCTCTCTCTCTCTCTCGCTCTCTCTGAGTGATGGGTCTCGTTACCTTTATCTCCTCCTGATGCAATAACACTCTCACAGCTCCGGCTCATGCAGCAGGTGCGAGGGGACTATATGTGAGAATCAACAAAAGCAGACTTGGGCCATACCTTATATATATCATATTGGTCATAAGCAGTGTTAATTTGTCAACGAAAATTATGACTAAATATGTTCTTTTTCCATGACGGCAACGAGACGTGACGTCACGTTAATGGGGACCATGTGACACTAACGTGACTAAATAATTTATTAAATATCGTTGACCACAACTGAGGACACACAAATGTAGTTTACAAAAACCAGGACGAATTCTCTCTTAATTTATGTTGACTAAAACAAGATAAGACAAAATAATTATAACTTTTAGAATAATTCACGTTATTATTTCAGCATTTCCCATTTCCGTTTCCGGCTAATCGATAGCTCTGCACCGTTTACTAAAAGCCAAGCTATGAGGCTAAAAACCGCGTCCCAGGTCTCTCGTGACTACAGCTTATACCAATAACCATCAACAGAATCTGCTACTCTCTCAACACTCCTGCGGCAGCCGAACAGTTCTACCAAAAGAACATAGCATTTAAGACGACGGAGGCTAAAGAGGATGGCTAGGCTGCAAGAAGAGCTAATAGCCTGGAACCTATATCCCAGACACAGATTTGCTCTCCCCCGTAGATACTCTTTCATCTGTGTGCACCCACTACTATCAACATTACACATGGATACAACAAGGACAAGATGGTTAACTTAAAAAGGTAATGTTGGTATGAAAAGACACAGACGAGTACTAACACAGAGTGACATGGACCCTACTAGTATACGTTGTTAATGAATCCCTTTAGCGCCTGAAGTGCATTAAAACATCGTAATTACTTTTTATTTTTCATATAATGTTGGGTACATGCTCAGTAGAGTTAGAACACTCCAGTCTTAGGGGCTGTGATATTTTGTTAGCACACTTTATGCACATAGAAGTGCATTGGCAGGTTCGCTAAGTGTTGTTAGCCGAATGCTCTGATGGAGGCCGCCATTTTAAGTTTTAAGTTTAAAGTGACGTCAGCGATCTACGGTATGACTCGGCGGACAAAAGGGAATGTGTGTGTGACGTGTGTGAAATTTGTACAGTAGGTCCCAGTGATAATTGCAATCAGTGTGTACTGTGTATTTACACTATCCTATTGTTGCTTTGTTGGTTAAAAAAAATAATATCAGAATATGTTCCATTCCATGTCTGACTATTTCTGAATCTATTGACCATTTCAAGGAATGTTTGGTTACTATTGGGCTTCTAGCCTTATACGGAACTTATTGTGAATCAGCTGATAGGGTTTTGGCTAGACTATACTTAAAGAATAAATAGAATTGCATTATTTACAATATAAAATTTTTATTTTTTTATTTATTTTTTTTAACTATACAAACATGTCAGCCGTTTTCTGCTACTAATCTAGACAAAAAAATCTAAAACTAAAAAGACAAAATCGAGACTAAAACTGACTAAGACTAAAATGCTCAGACCTGTAGTTGACTAAAAGAAAAATAAATGAAGGTGACTAAATGTGATGAAAACGAAAAAGGAGCATTTGACACATGACTAAGACTAAAACTAAAATTAAAATAGCTGCCAAATTAACACTGGTCATAAGGTTCAGGGGGCCCATTTCAAGATCAAATATAATAATAATATAATAATTCATTTAATTTATATAGCGCTTCTCAATAACCCGAAGTCGCTGACAGTAGGCGGGAGCAGGGGTACAAACAAAGAGGCGAAAGCAAAGAAACAAAACAAAACAACAAAGAAACAAAAACAAAGGAACATGAGACCATGGGGGGAACGGGGGAGACAACCTGGTGGCACAAAAAAAAAAAAAGACAAGAGACATATCGATCAGGTTGGAGGGGAGGGGGGGGTTTAGGGGTGGGGGGGGTTGAAGGCAAGGGAGAACAGGTGGGTTTTGAGGCGAGCTTTGAAGGTGGAGAGTGTAGGGGAGTCTCTGATGGACTGGGGGAGGGAGTTCCAGAGTCGGGGTGCAGTGCGAGAGAAGGCCCGATCTCCGAAGTTTTTGAGCTTGGATGTCGGGACAGTGAGGGAGGCAGTGGAGGAGGACCGGAGGGAACGGGTTGGGCGGTAGGGGAGAAGGAGATCAGTCAGGTAGGGGGGGGCCAGGCTGTGGAGGGCTTTGAAGGTGAGGAGTAGTGTTTTAAAGTTGATGCGGTGTTTGATCGGGAGCCAGTGGAGGGAGTGGAGGACAGGAGTGATGTGTTCGCGGGACCGGGTGTTGGTGAGGAGGCGGGCGGCTGAATTTTGGACCATTTGCAGTTTATGGAGGGAGCGGGAGGTGATACCAGTGAGGAGGGAGTTGCAGTAGTCCAGGCGGGAGGAGATGAAGGCGTGAATGAGGGATTCAGCAGCGGGGGGGGAGAGGCAGTGACGGATTTTTGCGATGTTGCGGAGGTGAAAGTAGGATGTTTTGACGATGGAGCGGACGTGGGGGTCAAATGAGAGGGTGGGGTCAAGGAGGACACCAAGGTTGCGGACTAGGGGGGAGGGGGTGATGGTGGAGTCGTTGATGGTGAGTGTGATGGGTCCGGATCTGGTGAGGGTGGTTTTGGTGCCAATGATAAGGAGTTCAGTCTTGTCACTGTTGAGTTTGAGGAAGTTGTGGGTCATCCAGGTTTGGAGTTCGGTGATGCATGATTCAATGTGACTGAGGGGTGGGCTGTGGGGGG
>NC_140173.1:118458729-118861229 GCF_963971535.1 Notolepis coatsorum | reverse complement strand
CGAAGGGCTTTGCCATCACTCTAGATGATGTCCTGTAGGAACCTGTGAGCTTCCGCTGGGCCGTGACAGGAGGACTACACTTAGTGGAAATGCAATTGTGTACTACACCATTCAAAATGTGCGTGTTGGCGTACATTGCCGCGTTTAATGCCACATAGAGGGCAGATGCCAACAGACATGTGAATCACACGACATGTTGAATTATAGGTGACACGGTGGTGCAGTGGTTAACACTGTCGCTGTGGGTTTTATTCCCACTTGGGGACCGGGTTGCCAGGTGGGGTATCTCCCGGGCCTTTCTGTGTGGAGTTTGCATGTTCTCCCTGTGCTCGCAAGGGTTTCCCCTCCAGAAAAAGAGATAAACCCATGGAAAAACATGCAGAACAGATCGCCAACGCTGTCGGGGTCCCTGACGAAGACAGACAGGAGCACTTGGATTGGTCCTGACTCCTGACTCCTGAGTGCGGCCCCACGCTGCAACCCATGTCTGCTCCGGGCTGCCCTTACTTGGGGGGATGGACAACAGGATGTGTCAAGAGCAGAGGGACATTTCATCGTTGTGTGTGTGTGTTCCTACAGTATGTGTCGCCCATCTCGCATGTGTGTGTTCGCTGCATGACAATGTAGCAATCTGTGCTACAAATAAAGACTTCTTCAAGTCCAGTTTAATTTTAATCATAGACTTTCATTGATTTAGAATCCCAGCAATGGTGGTTGGGACTGTGAGAGTCTACTGCAACCTCAGTAATCCACGGATCTAGAAGCCGTATGTCTATTGGCAGCTTAAGAAACCGCCAACAGTTCCTGAGCTTTCACTCTTCAAACGCAGCCATGAAGGAAATCCGCATCGCTAATCCCGGTGTCTTAGTACTTTTATTTAACAGGCTCAGGACGGGCGATGTAAGGTTTACAGTAATAAGGATAAGGAATCAAGGATGTCTTCCTCTCCCTCCTCCAGCTAATAACCAGCATTAATCAATACAGGGGTAAATGCTCTTTAGTGCTCACTATCACACCCATTTGTCAAAATACAAGCCTGAGGGCCCAGGGGACCAATCAGAGAGCGAAGCTCTCCATTGTCAACATGAAAGAAACAGAGGCAGAGGGAGAGGGGCCACATGTTTCGGAGGGAGAGGGGCCACATGTTCTCCATTTTACACTGATGATGTGCAAAATGGAACGGCATGAAATTGCGGGCACAACGTTTCTAGGCCACGACAACACGTCTAAAAATTATATTCTCCATTTCATAACATATATGATGAAGAATTCATATTGTAGCATGGTAGGATGCACAAAATATAATACATGCAATGCTGTGTGTGTGTGTGTGTGTGTGTGTGTGTGTGTGCGTGTGCCTGTGTGTGTGTGTGTGTGTGTGTGTGTGTGTGTGTGTGTGTGTGTGTGTGTGTGTGTGTGTGTGTGTGTGTGTGTGTGTGTGTGTGTGTGTGTGCCTGTGTATGTGCATACGCCACCGGGGAGAATGAGATCATGGTGGACAAACGTCGCTCTCATAAGAGCAGTCCATCGCTCGCTGCCTGTCGCCTAGCAACAGAGACCTGGCAGCCAGACAGTAGGTGTGTTAGTGTGTGGGAGGGGAGGTTGGAGAGAGAGGGACAAAAGAGAGGAGTCAGATGTGTTACAAAACGCATGGTAAGGAGGTAGGCCCAGAGTCAATACATGATCATCTATGTTAAAGATTATTAGAGATGTAACATTTGGATTATTGTTGTTATTGTTAATAATAACGATGATAATATTATTATTATTATTATTATTATTATTATTATTATTATTATTATTATTATTATTATTATTATTATTATTATTATTATTATTATTATTATTATTATTATCTATATTCTTCAATGCAGTGGATGTAAAAGACACATGACTTCCTACACACAAAGCATACACACATGAAGCTTCACAGCTTGCATTGGGTTGTTCTTTTGATAATAAGTACAGTATGGGCATCAAGCTGGATGAAGAGGTTGTCATATTCATCTTTCCTGGCCTTTGCTTTTAATTAAGCAAACATAGACACAGCCCTTCGATAATGGAGTAAGATCAGGGCTTTCCAGCCAAATACAACATCTGGCAGTCCTAATTACACTATATCCACAACAAAAATGTCAGAATGAAGCTCTGACTACAGTATCCACAACAAAACATGTCAGAATGACGCTCTGACTACAGTATCCACAACAAAACATGTCAGAATGAAGCTCTAACTACAATATCCACAAACAAAACATGTCAGAATGAAGCTCTAACTACAGTATCCACAAACAAAACATGTCAGAATGAAGCTCTAACTGCAGAATCCACAACAAAACATGTCAGAATGAAGCTCTAACTACAGTATCCACAAACAAAACATGTCAGAATGAAGCTCTAACTACAGTATCCACAAACAAAACATGTCAGAATGACACTCTAACTACAGTATCCATAAACAAAACATGTCAGAATGACGCTCTAACTACAGTATCCACAAACAAAACATGTCAGAATGAAGCTCTGACTACAGTATCCACAAACAAAACATGTCAGAATGACGCTCTAACTACAGTATCCACAAACAAAACATGTCAGAATGACGCTCTGACTACAGTATCCACCACAAAACATGTCAGAATAACGCTCTAACTACAGTATCCACAAACAAAACATGTCAGAATGAAGCTCTAACTACAGTATCCACCACAAAACATGTCAGAATAACGCTCTAACTACAGTATCCACAAACAAAACATGTCAGAATGAAGCTCTGACTACAGTATCCACAAACAAAACATGTCAGAATAACGCTCTAACTACAGTATCCACAAACAAAACATGTCAGAATGAAGCTCTGACTACAGTATCCACAAACAAAACATGTCAGAATGAAGCTCTAACTACAGTATCCACAACAAAACATGTCAGAATGAAGCTCTGACTGCAGTATCCACCACAAAACCTGTGTATCACGATTCTCAACATAAAAAATAAAAAGAATCCACAATACGATGACAGTTAGATGATATTCAATATCACTATATTGCCTCTCCCTACATGAGCCCAGACAGGCCTTTAGCTGAATCCCACAAGAACCCTGCCTGCCTATAATCATACATTGCCTCTCATCTGTCTTACTGTCTCAGCCGGCGATGGGTGGGGAGGGGTTCATTTTCATTTCATTTCAATGGATCAACTCAAAACGTGCAAATTGTTATTCATTTGTAAACACTACGGTGTCGATATGACGACTTTCTTGTGCCATAGGTTTTTTGGCAATTACGTTTGAAGAAAATCGGCTTTTCCCATAGTGACCGAATTGAAAGCGAATGGAACGTAACTATGGTACGTGGCGGTGAATAGTAGGCTTCGACACGGAGACGGTGGGACCGTTCACTCTCCCTGTGTAGAACAACAACAACACTTCACTAGAAGGCGTTAAAGGAGAACCGTGGCAGCGGCAGCGGGAGCAGGGAGGACGTTCTAAAAATGCAGGTGGCAGAATACCAAAATACTGTCACTCTTATTTTTAGCGCGGCGGCGCAGGGAGGGAAACACTGCGAGTGCAACCTTGTTCCACTCTCAAGCCTTGGAGCCTTGGCTTTACAAGACCATGCACTGCCCTGGTGTCACCGTCAGCAGATGAGGAGATGTCACAAGACAAGGACAGAGCTGTGCTAAGGGAAACTTAAGAACGCAGAGCTTTAGCTCCTGCTGTACCTGGACGGCCAACGGAATGAGCGCTATGCCGGTCGCCGGTCAGTCGGCCACCGCCGCCGTATATACATAAATACATATATATATATATATAGCTTCGACACATGCTGTGTCTTCCATTCTTGACAGAGTTGATCATGTGAACTTGGAAGTCAGGAGGAATTAGGGCGTAATCTTTGTGAACGGGTTGACCTGCCCTGAAGGGTCTCCTGGCACATGTATTTGGGGGCCTCATTTAAAAGGTTGGAAGTCGATCAAATACTACAGTATTTACATTACATTTACATTACATTACATTTACATTAGAAAAAAAACGGTTTGTGTGATTCAGCAGGATAAATGAGGCCCATTGTGCGGTGCAGTGCACACGCTGAATGCAGGCATCTTCTAGTGTGGCGTTGGACTGCCTTGGCGAAACCACAGTAATACTAGATTGATTAAGAGGGACTCGTACTTCACGTGGAGCGTCGGGTTAAATTGTGCGTGGTATCGTCTGCCAATCGATCAGTGTACGGCATGCATAGCCGACGACTCGGAGGAAAACAGTGTAATCGGAGACACCCTCTTGAGCAACTCGCTGATGGAAAATATCCAAGGGACCTCTATAATGGACCCAACTGACAGCACTCTAATTCAATCACGTGTGTTGCACTCGCTGGCTAAGCTGCCTCCGAATACCCCCGGTCTATTTAAAACCCCTGCTCAACAATGACAGAACCAAAAGACTCCCAGCGTGCCTGAAAAAACATTACACAGAAGGAAAGTAACCATACACCCGGGTCTCACTCTGTGTCTAGCGCGCAAGCGCAGGGTGTGTGTGTGTGTGTGTGTATGTGTGTGTGTGTGTGTGTGTGTGTGTGTGTGTGTGTGTGTGTGTGTGTGTGTGTGTGTGTGTGTGTGTGTGTGTGTGTGTGTGTGAAGGGGCTGTAGAACTTGACCTTACCAACCGAGAACCGACTTGTATCAGTGTTGACTGATAACATACTCAGCCACATCCTTTAATAAGACAGTATATTTACTATATTTACTTATACACACAACCCCCCCCCCCCCCCCCCCACACTCATATAATCACACTCACAAATAAGGTTGTGGGTAATATTTAGAAGGACTCATGTATCCGTTAAATAATCCAGTAGCTGTTCATTATATTGGATTGCGTGGTAATTAATCAAATAACATGGTTTGCGTCATTACTTAGACAACAAAAAGTGTCTCAATACATGATATATATAAATATATAAAGTATAGTCAAACGAGTCATCCTCCTGTGTATGAAATATGAGAAGTTTTCTTTAGTGCTGGAACCAATATATGTATTTTATGTAGCAGTGAACCAGTTCAGACAAGAGATGCATTTTATACTGTAGTGAACCAGTTCAGACAAGAGATGCATTTTATACTGTAGTGAACCAGTTCAGACAAGAGATGCATTTTATACTGTAGTGAACCAGTTCAGACAAGAGATGCATTTTATACTGTAGTGAACCAGTTCAGACAAGAGATGCATTTTATACTGTAGTGAACCAGTTCAGACAAGAGATGCATTTTATACTGTAGTGAACCAGTTCAGACAAGAGATGCATTTTATGTTGCAGTGGAGCAGTTCAGACAAGAGATGCATTTTATACTGTAGTCAACCAGTTATGACAAGAGATGCATTTTATGTTGCAGTGAACCATTTCAGACTAAAGATGTATTTTATGTATTACATTTCCACCATTGTACAAAATGCTCACCTCCTGTTCATTAGATATGATTATATACAGCTGTGTAGAAGAAATCACCATATTCTGGTGTAGGACATTAACACTTTCAGCGCCAGCCCTTATCCCTGTAGCTAATGCACCAGCTTTCCATAGCCTATTTTCACTGTGCGTCACTATGTTTGGAGAGCTATATCTATATTCTATAATCTATATTATAGCTATGGAGACAATACTATGGTCATTTGACAGTCACTTTCTCCCATAGAACATGCTAAAAAGAGAAAACATTTTCATACGTTTGCGCGTTATCCCGTGGTGAATATTGTATAGTTTAGGAGTGATCTCGGCTAATTCCTGAAAAGCTGAGTTATAGGGCGCTATGTGAATTTGACTAAAGTCGTTGGCGTTTCTCACCTGGACACACTACTATTTCCAAATCAAATGTATATAATAGGTATTATGTTTCATCATGAATGCATCAAAGGGGGGGGGGTCATTGTTTGATGCTCTGATCGTCATCAACCGCATTCATTTTGAATACTACATACGCTGATCAGCTGGATCAATATGAAATCATTGTAGGATCAAGGTGGAATTGACGTCAGATAGTCCTTACCTTTGATCTGGGTTATTCCAAAAAGAATATTCCAATTGTCTGATTGTCAAAACTGGTGTATTTAATTGTAAGATGTTGTCATTGAGTCCCTATTACACCCATGTGCAACGGTGGTCTAGAAACACTGCAGGGTGCAGGAAGCCCTGTGTGTTCTTCCAGCACAGCATGGCAGAGGCTGCCTGTATGTGATGTCGTACTAGAAACACACTATCTAGCCGGTGACGTACATGGCGCGTTCTAGGTTTTATAAAGCAATTACAGGACGAGTTACATGCTGTGCAGCATATACAGAATAGCAGCGGGAATCACAGTGAAGATAAGAGGTAATTCACTCCAGAGTGTGACTCAAATCAATCACTCTTAACACATTGAGTGCCAGCCACGAGAAATCTCGTTATTTAATCGTTATTGCTTTTATTAGCGATATCCATTCATTTTTCATCAATCTAGCCTCACGTTATCATTGGGACTGTCTATGAGCTCGAACAAAGAAAATACCGCCCCCTATCGTCTCCCGGATGGTAATGCACCCATTGGATTGGACTCAATGGAAATGCACGAAGAAATAAAAAACGGAATCCACATTTTACTTCTCAGGCATGTAACCGGAGACGATTGGATTCATTGTGGACACTCAGAGCAGTGTGGATTATGTGTTTCGAGTACCTAACGTTGGATCAATACACGTGATCGATATTTGGAATGGCGATCAGGAATTGGAATAATCTTTTTGCAGAACATCTGATGTGAGGTAAGGAATCTATGTTACCAGTCTTGGGGTAATCAGATGTATTTTTCACATATATCTCAACGTGTCTGTGTGTGTGTGTGTGTGTGCGTGTATGACGTTAGCGCTGACCAGGTCATAGATAATCTATCTATTTTACCAGTCTTGGGATAATCAGAGCTCTTTTCACCTATATATCAGCGTGTCCCATATGTGTGTGTGTGGCTGTGAGTGTGTGTGTGCTGATCAGGAAATAAGATAATCGATTTTTCAGCCCGCTTCTCTAGCGTGCATAAGTACACATATACTATCGATAATCTAGCGTTTATTTGAAAACGATTCATAAATCAGCCGGAAAATGACAAAGTGTTGTGTGTATTCCAGTAAAGAGCTATTATCACGGAATCCTTTTTTTTTTCCTTCTAGACATTTTCAAAAACATCAGTTTTTCTAAATGGTATAAAACGGAAATGTACCAATGAAAAAACAATCCGTTTCATACATGTTGACTGCAAGCAAGTCATTGATAAGCGACTGGGCGTATTAGACACATAGCCATAATATAGAATATAGAAATAGCTCGGCGAAAATCATGAAATATCTGAAAATCTGTCTCAAAAGGCTGGCATTCAAGCGATAAATCGTGCGCCCCCTTGCTGGCACTCAAAGTGTTAAAGGAGTGTATCTTTCTTTCCAGAGTTTCCTCATTTCCTCGCCGTTCCTTTCGTTAACCAATGGTCTACCTTTATTTCAAGTTCTCGGAGAATGGATGGATGAGCTCGGTGGCGAGGAGGAGATGTGAGGCATTTGTCTCGTTCCTCTTTACTCAGAACCCGCTGGTGCCTTGGTTACAGCTGCTGTTTACCACCGAGACAGGATTAGGGGCAGAGCGGCGCTGGGTTTAGTTCCAGGAGATATTGCGGTTGTTCCGGGAATGCCAGGGACCCTGGAATAATAGACCAGGGATCACTTCCTGAACGAGGGTAAGAGGGCGAGCAGGGAAGAGGGTCACCGCCTCCTCTGCTCTCTGGCCCACAAGACTGGAAAGAGAGGCGGTCAAGTATCGCAGATCGGGTCAATCTGGTCACTGTGAATAACGACTGTGGCTTTTTTGACACGACACGTCATCCTCGCGAACCTTCAAACCGCGAATACCTATTATTTGAAGCTATTGCTCGGCTTTGACCTTCCCATTTTAATAAAAGGTCGTTTCAAAGGTGCCGGGAACATACGGCCGGTTAAGAAAACACCTTGACTAAACATTATAATACACTGGATGTCATGTAACGGAAGCCCGGTGGACTTTCCCCTATTGATTTATGAATATCAGAGTAAAGAACGCTGCCTCCCAGTCGAGCCCTGGGCCCCATCAATAATGCAGCCACTGTATCTGTGTCCACACAACAAATCAACACTCTGTCCTCCATTATTCATGAGGGATTCCACATGTGGTGCCACTTGTATACCATTATATGCCTCTCATCGAAAAAGATCTGCAGGAGCTCTGCAGTATGAGCTATTAAGACTATAGCGCATTTACGTTGCTCTGTCATTGATATTATGATGCTGTGCGTGTGCCGCTACAGACAACATGCTCAATATTTGTTTCTAGGAAAACAAGCCTGGCGGGAACCAGCGTTTCATAGTTGCAGAGTCTTATCACTGCTGGGCGATGTCCATGTAAACACCCAATAATGACTCATTACACAGCATCATAACTTAGCATAAACATAATTATGGTTATATTAAAATAATAAAGGTGCGGCTGGGTAGTGTAGAGGTTCAAAGGAGACCCGAGGTTCAAATACCAGTGTCAGCGAGATTGAGTCCTGGTCATTGCAACAGTGACTCCTACTGGTCGGTTGGGGCGCCTGTTAAGCAGGGAGGGGATCTGGGGGAGTCGTGAACCTCCTCATGCATTACGTTCTCCCAGTGAGAGTCCTCGCTGTCAGGTGAAAAGAAGCGGCTGGTGACTCCACATGTATTGGAGGAGGCAGTAGGGCAGCGCAATGACCAGGAAGGAAATTGCCATAACAACTCAAATGGGGGATGGGGAAAAAAGGTAGCAAAAGGCAAATTATTAATATTAATAATAATACAATAATAATAATTAAATGGATTTTACTTTCAAGTAAACAAAAGCATTGATGAAGAATAAAATCTTCCAGCTATTTGCTGGTTTAACACCAGAGTGGAGTCACCTGTGAGAGCAGAGAGAGACAGCGCGACAATTGTTGATTTGTTTTCCCAGAACGACAAAAAGAGCGAGAGAGAGAGAGAGAGAGAGAGAGAGAGAGAGAGAGAGAGAGAGAGAGAGAGAGAGAGAGAGAGAGAGAGAGAGAGAGAGAGAGAGAGAAAGCATCCAACTCGGGAGGTAATTGGAATGACAAAACAAAAAGCTGCAATTTGCCTCCAAACACAAACATCTCATCCGAGTCAAAACAGTCAGCCGTGATTCCTGAGCACCAATGCCTGTGGTCATCACAGCTTGAAACACTGGGGGAAACACTTTTAATTGCCTTGTTTGTTTGTGTTTCTCTAACCAAATCCCAGAAGCATGTATAGTATACATACTGTACAGTACATAACAGTAGTACCGTGAACATATAACGTGTGCCGATTGTTGCTTCTATACACACTTTATTATACCAACAGCACCGCTTTAAGTGCATCTCTCAACCATAAAACGGTTTTGTCAAAAGTAGAGGATGTTTCATTAAAGGCCCAATCTGTGATTTATTTACCATTTCAATGTGGGGTGAATTTACATACATTCTTGTAATACAATATTTGCAACTGTCTCAACCCATTTTCAATTGGAATATGGAAGTGTTAAAACATTACGAATGTGAACAACCCTTTTACAGTCACAAAATACACTGAATACAATGAACAATTTCATATTATTTTTTTTTTGATCCACTTTTTCTCCCATTTTCTATATTTTCTCCCATCCCAATTTCGTATAATCCAATTCAACCCTCCCCTGTCATGGAGTCATGGACGCTGTTTCTTGCCTCCCACAAGCCGGCTGCAATGTGGACTAAGTCATACATGGCACGAGTCCCCTCCGGTACTTGAGGTAACAGCAGTCGCATCTTTTCACCTGCGCAGCTCGATCTCTCAGTGGCGAGGAGTAACGCGTGGGAGGCTCACGCTGCCCCCGACACTTCCTGATTCTACTGCGCAGGCGCACCAACCGACCTGTAGGAGTCGCTGTCCACAACGCCCGATCCCCACCCATCAGTTTCCCACCCCCTAATACGGCCAATGTGTATTAGTACGGACGACCAGCTAAACTGAAAGCAAATGTGGAGCGCTGGGATCGAACCGACGAGCCCAGCGTCTCCAGCATTTCCTGGCGAGTGCCTTGCCCACTACGCCACGTAGCCGCCCCTAACAATTTCATATTATTTACCTGTTGTCTTGTGTAAGTCCCTGTATCAAGAGCTCAGTCAATCAACCAGAGAATGAAAACATGTCTCCATTCACATTTCTCTGCGGTGGGGCTACCCATTTGTTGACGTTTGGATCATCGATTGAGCCTTTAATCTATCAATTTCTATCTTCGAAAACCCCACCCACCCCACCCCCTCCTAACTGTCCAAGCCTTGTGCCCAGGGTGTTCCTCTGTGTCACAATGAACGCCCTTAAGCAGTCGGTGAACTAGGGAGCAGAGGGGTCATGACCCGACAGGAGGTGAAAGTGGGGTCAGCTCTTTATGGCAGGCAAAGGGCCATAAGGTAAAGTGACCACCATTGCCAGCCTCATTAACCCCCAGGAAACAACCACTGGAGACTGACGCTAAATAAGACTGGCATGCTGTGCGTTGTGTAGTAAATACGTCTATAGGCATGTCAGTGAAAGCTATAGGGTTAGTTAGTAGCATCATGTCATGTAGTTTGACTAATCAAGCCAGGGGTTCTCAAACTGAGGTCTCACCAGCAGTAGGAGTAGTTAAATTCTACTATTATTCCATTCATTAGAATTCAGTCCAACATTTTTAAGAAATAGATAGGGCTGGGTTAAGAAATATATATATTTTCCAGATTCTAATGGATCTTCATTTGAATAATCCAATATCGATTAATAAAATCCCAGATCCCAGATTTTTTATAAATCTTTTTAAATGTATATTATGCTATATTGTGTTGACTGCTGTAGTGTGTTGGTCATGTTAAATAAAAAGTGCTTTGTGGTCAACTCTTAACGTAAACATATATTTTCAATAATGCACCAGGTTAGCGGGTTCCTTGGCCAATTTACAGCATTAGTTCTCTGAGAATCTCTTTCGTATCCAAGCAGAATTGGTATTGTAACTGAAATATCCCTAACCGAATCGATACGGAATAGGACTGAATCAGGGGCGGATTTAGGATTGTAGGAGATCCGGGGCTTAGCCCAGATAGGTGCCCGTGTTAGCGGGCACGGATTCTTTTTACTTCGACACCACAACCTTTAACTTATACCACCACCTAAAGCGGACAAAAGGCACTAGAGAACACTTAAATTCACACCCTTTAATTAATGAAGCAAACTATAATAATGTATAATAATAATAATAATAATAATAATAATAATAATAATAATAATAATAATAATAATAATAATAATAATAATAATAATAATAATAATAATAATAATAATAATAATAATAATAATAATACACTGTGTTTGTATAGCACCTTTCATACAAGAATTGCAGCTCAAAGTGCTTCACAGCATTACAAAAAGACAGGCATAAAATGAGCACAACATTGGCAGATCAAGAGCAATGCATAAAGTGCAGACATAAAGCATAAAATAGATGGGGGAGCTCCCGTAGCTCACCGCATATCTCGGCGCTATTTCTGCGTCGGGGAAAACCGTGCTCGTCACGGATCTGGGGGACACGAGTTCGATTCCCGGATCCGCCGTCATTTCTCAGAATGTCTTCCCCTGCTCTACATCCCATTTCAACCTGTTTCTGTCGGTCATGCTTGACCAGAAAAGCGATAAACGCTAAAAAATAAAATAAAAAAAAAAAAGCATAAAATAGATAGCAGTAAAATAGACAAAGTCAAGGTAAGACATAGAACATTAAATCACATCGTTTTTCATATTAGGATCTAAGTTCTAGGGTTAACACGCCGAACGTTGAGCGCCAGGACTAGGACCCCCGAAAACCAGAGTATAGTCGGGTTTTCATCGTCGTTTCTTTTATTCGATATTTCCATTCATAAAGACATGCCGGCAGCCTGTGTTATCACTGGGGATGGGTCTGAGATCTCAAAAGTCCAATACCGCCGCCTAACACCTTGCGGCCGCTATTGCACTCCATTTGAAACGATGTGGCTTGGTGTCTGTCATTTTGGAAATGACACCAGACCACCCTGAAACTACACTCATATTCACGACGGTATAAAACGGAAATGTATGGATGGAAAAATGATCTGTTTTTTGCATCTTGACCGGAAGAAACTCAATGACAATCGACTATATTATTAGATCCATAGCTATAATATATAATATAGCTTTAGGCCTGCAAACACAGCCACGTATCCCCATGTTAAAAGGCGCTGGCCTTTCAACAGTAACAGTAAACAGCACCATCTGGCGCTGAAAGTGTTAATATGCGTCTTTGTTTACGGTTTGATTATCACTGATACAAAGTAAAATAGTGCAGTGCAATAAAATAGTTAGTAAAATAGAATAAAATAATGCAATAGTGCATTGCAATAAAATAGTTATCATCGTATTTTTTCGGGAGGCCGGTAAGGAGTGCATTACAGTAGTTGAATCGGCTTGAGATAAAGGCATGGATCTGGTTTTCAGCATCCTTTTGATTTATAAATGGCCGTACTTTAGCTATGTTTCTAAGGTGGAAGAATTATGTTTTTGTCAACTTGTTGATTGTGATTTAAAGCTTAGGTCTGAGTCTACCATAACACCAAGACTTACATTTACATTTAGTCATTTAGCTGATGCTTTTATCCAAAGCGACTTACAAGTTCTGTATGACAAGACAGCAAGAAGGGTACAACTCTATCAGCTGAGTAACAATGTTTATCAAAGTGTTGCGTGTTACAGTGTAGGTTAGTTTATTAGGACAAGTGCATGACAGTAAGGTTAGTCAGGGTTAGATTTTTTATTTATTTTTTTATTATTATCATTTCAGATAATGGTTGAAGAAGTGAGTCTTTAGTCGACGGCGAACGATTGGACGGGATTCGGCTGTCCTAACTGGGGTGGGTAGTTCATTCCACCATTGTGGGGCAAGGACTGAGAATAGGCGGCTTCTCTTTGATGACCCTCCGGGAGCTTGGATATGAGTAGGTCTGAGGCGGCCAGAAGATGCAGAGCGTAGGGGTCTTGAGGGTGTAGTTAGAGACCATTGACCGGAGGTAGGCGGGAGCGGTTCCCTTTGCCGCACCGTATGCTAACTCACTCAAATACAGTTAGCAGCTGGATAGACTACAGATGGAAATTAGCTTCTGCTAAATCTGATGCAAACATATTTTCATGTAACAATGATTAATTGTCAAAAAAAAAAAAATTTGAAAATAGATTCGGGGCTTTTCAGAAAACATTCGGGGCTTGAGCCCAAGTAGCCACCCCCTAGCCCCGCCCCTGGACTGAATCGGAATTCAAATGGAATTGGGAACTTGTGATTGGAGTGGAATAGATTGGGAAACCCAGTGGCAATACTCTAATAAGAAAGGCTGTTGTTATATTATAATATAATCAGCGTACTGCACTCTCTCCACTGTCCCCCTACCTTCAGTACAGTCTATCCTGGAGTTCTAGACTCAATCATATAGAACAAAATAAATCTGCTCCCGTCCCGGAGACAAGAACGTATAGACTGAGGGTCAGAGGACTAATGGGGGGGGGGGGGTCCTAAATATAAAAAGGTTTGATATAATGGACTAAATCAAGGTGATGATGGATGATGGGGGGGGGGGGGGTAATATTCCCATCTCTTTCCTCTGTATACGCAGTTTTGTGGTGTAGCTCCGACCCATCATCTTCTCCACAGGCATACATCAGCTATATGTTAGACTCCTAATGCTTTTAATGGGGTGTGTGTGTATGCGTTTGCGAGTGTGTGCATGTGCACGTGTGTGTGCATGTGTGTGTGTGTGTGCGTGTGCGTGTGCGTGTGCGTGTGTGTGTGTGTGTGTGTGTGTGTGTGTGTGTGTGTGTGTGTGTGTGTGTGTGTGTGTGTGTATAAAAGTGGCTGGCTCTGAGACATAATAGCAGTAAATCATATTAAGCATTGCAATCTCTATATATCAGCCAGTGACATTCTAGCCACCGGCTAGCCACTGATCAAAGTGCTCCCTCTGCTCACTCTCGAATGAACTTAAAAACTTTTGGTCAGAACCCCCCCCCCCCCCCCCCATGATTAATATTAAATGTATATGCAAATCAAAAGTCACATTATATGCGGAGGAAAAAAATAAAAGGATTTTTCTGTCCTGGTGTAAACAGAGCCGAGGGTGGACATGGGCCTGGTGATTCTAGAAGGGCAGACAACACAACGGACAATCCTCTTTATCTATATGTAATGAGGAGATGTATTCCCTGCTCTTATCACCAGGCGTACATTTTTAAACAGCACCAAACTGAGTAGTTATATCACTCACCCTCCTCCACGAATATGTTGCTTTGACAGGGAGCAAGGCCTTAATCGTCGGAGGTCGAGGGTAATTACAGAGAGGCCGTGCTAGCCTGCTACAGTAGGGCCCGTCCCGGAGGAACGGGAAATAGCTTGGCACTAAGCAGGCGCTAGCACAGCTTCTATTGCCGGGGATTTAACCTAAAGATTCTGTACCTCTGTTCTGCTCAACGGGCTGTTATCTGAGAGCACCCGGGCAGCTAATTTCTTCTCTCCTGTGTGACCCCTGTCAACTCTGACCCCTTTTGAGACCGGCTCCATCTGCGAGGACGGACGCCCGACAGCTTTCCATTTCTGGTGGTCCCCGACAGCAGGGGTAAATTCCTTAAAGGGGCATGGTGTGCCATGATGAATGAGATCAAGTGGGGATAGGGCAAATCAATGATGTCGTAAATTCCCAAGATCAGACAGCCTGGGAATCGTGTTCAAATTCTTCACCTATGTCTGTCCTTCCTTCGTGTGCAGGTGGAGCCGGACTCAATTATGTCGTAGAGTCCTCTGTGATCAAACATAGGTTTAATAGTGTAAAAATATCTAGAAATCTGTATATCTATAAATCTATCTATCTATCTGTATATCTATAAATCTATCTATCCGTCTATAATTCAATCTATTGTAAAATAACTATAAAACAGTGTCTAGAATATACCATATCTACTGTTTTAAGCTCTTGAGGTTCCATGGTAACCGGCATTCCATTTGCAGGACGACCATGAGAGTTCTCTCTCTCTCTGTCGAGGGAGGGCCGGGGACTCCTACGTTCTGTATAAAGGATAGGGCCAGGGACTCCTACGTTCTGTATAAAGGATAGGGCCGGGGACTCCTACGTTCTGTATAAAGGATAGGGCCGGGGACTCCTACGTTCTGTATAAAGGATAGGGCCGGGGACTCCTACGTTCTGTATAGAGGATAGGGCCAGGGACTCCTACGTTCTGTATAAAGGATAGGGCCAGGGACTCCTACGTTCTGTATAAAGGATAGGGCCGGGGACTCCTACGTTCTGTATAAAGGATAGGGCCAGGGACTCCTACGTTCTGTATAAAGGATAGGGCCGGGGACTCCTACGTTCTGTATAAAGGATAGGGCCAGGGACTCCTACGTTCTGTATAAAGGATAGGGCCAGGGACTCCTACGTTCTGTATAAAGGATGTGGTCACTCGCCAGACAAGGGCTTTTTTTCAGACAAACTGCTTTAATGCACAAAGCTTAGAATAACTCATTGACTCGAGAATATATTCTGCTGCTGTCTTTTATTATTAATACTTTTGCCTAATTCAACTATAAAATAAATCCAAAATAGATCCTAAATTATTTGTCGCGACAGAAAGAAAGAGCACGGTCGGAATCCCTGACAATAGTGAAAACACATGTACAAGGTACATTTAGGTTAAATTAGCTTTGGCTGAGAGGAGTGCTCTCATCGTGGCCAGCTGGGAGACACTGAGGGAGAGAAGGGGACACTCTTAACACTATGCCGTCCGTCCACGAGTATATACGTGTTTCGGTGCCATGCGTTGTGGACCAGAGCCACGTATATACTCGTGGCAAGTTGTTATTGTTTTATTCCATATTTATAACGCTATTAACGAGATCCATGACCTACCCACATATTTGATTTTCGAAACATGCAATACCGGCCAGATCCGCTTAGGGGCGCCATCGCTCCACTGCAGTATCATTGAGGGGATTTAAAAAAAAATTATTTTACAGTCTGTGGGCGGATCATATGAGCCTCGATTCCAAATGAAGACCCTCCATCTTTGATCACGTTACCGAACGCATTTTTCAGCCTGGAATAATGGGATTTATGATTAGCCAATGGACATATCGATCTACCAGAATCCGATGACTAATGAAGAAATGCTGCCGGCGATCACATGGCCTGACGGTAGGATACTATTCCCCCAAATTACAGCTGGATTGGACATTGTTTTAAAACCTAATGTGATAGATCACTGACATTGGCTACCTGAACGCACACTCTATTGCTAATCAATAATACTAATCGGTGTTCCCCGCCGCCCCCATTTCATCCATAGATGCTCTGTAATAGTCTGGATGCTACGCAGTTTGTTTTATTTCATTCGTATATATATAGCAGAAATGGCGCCTATATATATTTTGTACATTATCTAACGTTAACACGAACCTAAACTAACTTTAGGTTAGTTGTAACGTTAGTTTAGGTTCGTGTTAACGTTAGATAATGTACAAAATAAACGTTTTCCGCTGCTATAAACGTCGCACTTTTATTTTGAAAACCCCAGAAAGGAAGTCATTATATTTGCTTTACCATCCTCCTGTTCTGCGTTAGCTCCGGTTAGCTCCGAGCGTCCAGTAGTTAGTAGTATATTATCAATACCAGCCATTGGATTACTGTTTTCTAAATTGGGGAGGCTTTTAATCGTCAAGGTAAGGGGATTTTAAGTCATGGTATCCATAAACTTCAATCGGTTCGGATCCTTTGAAGGAATGAGAATATCAACAAACCTGTAGGGAACGTCACGCTACTGTCCTGCCTCACTTCCAGTGATGAAGCTAAGCTATGCTAACGGAGCAACTGTTCCCTAAGCTAAATGCACGCACAGAGACAAAAAAGGTATGTATCTTCTTGTCTAACTCCAGGGAAGATGTTAAATAAGCTAATTTCCCAAAATGTTGGAGTTTTCCTTTAAGCTTGTTGTTTGATTGTTTGGGGCAACCGAAAGGGATTCCTCCATACATCCTTCCTTTTTTCCTTCCTTCCTTCCATCCATCCATCCATCCATCCATCCATCCATCCATCCATCCATCCATCCATCCATCCATCCATCCATCCATCCATCCATCCATCCATCCATCCATCCATCCATCCATCCATCCATCCATCCATCATTCCTTCCTTCCTCCCCTCCTCCATCTTTCCTTCCTCCCTTCCTTCCTGTGCCTGAGCCTCTATTCCCTTACTGACTGGTGAAGGCAAATGTGCCGTGTGCCATGTGCCGTGTCTATAATATAATCTCTGGCCTGTCCCTCTGCATCTCAGTCCAGAAGGAACCTCCAGGGCACCAGGCCTGATGAACAACGAGGGGCTGCCCAGCACAGAGCAGCCTGGCCTGGCTAACTGACTCAATGCTCGCTGGGCCTGGAGCCCATGAAGGACAGATGAAGGTTAGAGAGAGGGAGGGGGGCAGAGGCAGGCAGGGGAGAGAGGGAGATAGAGGAGGGCAGAGATAGATAAGTAATGATAAGGAAAGGGGAGATAACAATGGAAATGTGAGAGGGAGAGAGAGAGAGAGAGAGAGAGAGAGAGAGAGAGAGAGAGAGAGAGAGAGAGAGAGAGAGAGAGAGAGAGAGAGAGAGAGAGAGAGATAGGGGAAAGAGGTTGGCAGAAATGGATAAGGAAAGGGGAGAGAGAATGATGGAAAAAATTGAGAGAGAGATAATTAAATGATAAGGACACTGGAAAATGAGAGAGAAAAAGAGAGAGAATTTAACAATAAGGAAAGGGAAAAGAGAACAAATGTAGACATGAACACTGGTACTAATATAAAAGGAAGATATACTAGAAAATAAAGAACAGAGTACAGACTCAAATGAGGGAAAGAGAGAGAGAGGGAAACATGCCAGCACAGAGCACACGTCCTCTGTTGCTTGTGTTCACTTGAGACAATGGACAGAGCAAGAGAAAAAAAAGAGAGAGAGAGAGATAATGGGAGGGAGAGTGAGAGAGAAGGAGAGAGTCAGACAGAGATGCAGAGCCTGCAAGACAGACAGTGAGAGGAAAGAGAGAGAGAGAGCAAGAGAGAGAGAGAGAATTCACAATACAGCATATTCATAATCCAGTGAATTAGAGAGGAGAATCTAAAGAGTAAAGGTTGGGATTTATGATAATACAAAAACTACTGTATTGAGATTAATGATGAAAAGATGAAAGCGGAGGCGTTGTTGCTGGAGAGAGAACATAATTTAGGGGAAGCTTGCAGGTACTGCAACATGTATGGATTAATGTGCAGCACCTATACTGTATTTTAACTGTGATTTCAGGACCTTTATTAATGTCATCCATACATTTGATATTAGGGGTGTAAAGGTACGCGTATCCGTACCGATCCGTTTCAGTGTGTAGGCCTACCGTACCGAACGGCTGTGGACAGCGACTCCTACAGGTCGGTTGGGGGACACCTGCACAGCAGAGACAGGATATAGCGGGGGTAGTGTGAGCCTCCCACCCGTTACACCTCGCCAATGAGAGTCCGCACTGGCAGGTGAAAAGATGTGACAGGCTGCATCCTTGTGTACCGGAGGGCACACGTGATGCAAGGCTTCTATCCTCCCTACAACCGACCAGTGGGGGGCATATGCGAGCAACGTTCAAGACAGGGGAGGGGAGAATTGGAAACACAAAATTGGGATGGGAGAAAAATAGAAAATAAGGAGAAAAGTTAAAAAAATATATATATATATTCATTGTACAAGTAGTGTAGTGTGCAGTACAATTAGTTACTGCACACTACATCACACCTGAGTGGAACATGGAAAGCCAAACTTCCCCCCACTGTACCGAAAACCCGTACCGAACCGTGACTTCAAAACCGAGGTACGTACCGAACCGTGGTTTTTGTGTACCGTTACGCCACTATTTGATATGGAAAGTTATTTTATTTGAGCCATAAAACATACTCTGTGTTCTTTCTGAGCGTACTGTGGCCTCCAGACATGCTAATGATAATAACCAGAGCAGGGCTCCGGGTCCAGCAGGACTCTTCTTGGCCCATTGGAACACAGTAGTTACCTAGAGGCAAGAATGCTATTCAATAAAATGCAAGGAATACATTTACCAAAGTGGCTTCATCATGAATGATATTCTACATGACAGACACAGGCAATGAAGAACAGCTTGTAAAATGTCCAGATATATGGTAAATATTTGCCACCAAATTGATGCATATATAGTCAACATCTAGCAGTGTGTATTATCACATGCCATTAATCACATTTTAAACTGCAAATCAGACTATAAATTGCACAGCATTTGTACTGACATCTGCACATACAATTGTATTCTGAATAAGCCTTTATTAGTGCATTTAGTTCAATTGCTTGTCTCCCGGTGTATTGCCCGCAGCGTTGTCGGGCGACATGCCCGTTCGGCGCGTAGCTGTTCAGAGCGGGTCAATTGTTCGGCCTCTGGAAATGCTGCTGGCAGTGTTCTGGAGAGCCGCCGATCAGAATGACTTCGCACTTGACACCACACTCCCCTGGGTCCTCAGCGATATACCCACCAAGCAGGAAGTGGATCGGATGAGCGGTTCTCAAGATATGCACGCACTACAGTGCCACCCTCTGGCCAAACAGTACCGGTATAATCGCCACTGCGCTCCCCTGGGTCCTCAGCAATAGACCTGCCCGAGCCTGAAGATATGAAGATATTCTCGAGATATGTGAAGGACAACCAGACAAGCAGGCAGACCGAGACGAAGATTCCTCCCTTTATAATTATTAATTCACTCATTCTACATGGGAGCAAGGTGGAGGTTGGTAGCGGAGTGCCCGTGTTCATTACAGCGTCCCTGCGTTTAGGATGATTTTGAAGATGTACATTTATTGAGTTGTTCCCCCCCTGTATTATATTAGTGTATGAGATAGGCACGGGGAGAAACGGTGCTTTGATCTCCAGCCAACCGTCCACCAGATGCTCTGCCTCTTATCTCTGTCTCTGCAGCGCTTGCTAAGGAAAGGGTTATTGTCTAATTCATACACAGCTGCCATATACTACCACCATCGC
Organism: Notolepis coatsorum; assembly: GCF_963971535.1. Taxonomy (NCBI): domain Eukaryota; kingdom Metazoa; phylum Chordata; class Actinopteri; order Aulopiformes; family Paralepididae; genus Notolepis; species Notolepis coatsorum. The sequence goes on along the minus strand of NC_140173.1, from coordinate 118,841,030 downwards.
CCTCTCCCTCCTACTGTATTAGTATCAGATGCACGTCCGTTTCAATGCAACCAATTAAAGCCAGCTTTTCACCGGCAGCGTGTTTGTCTCTGTCATGTGTTACCCGAGTGTTACGTTAAAGTGCTGGGAGATCCTTTGTCAAATTAGACGGGTCTTAGTAGGGAGACCTTCGATCCAAAGTTCACTGCCAGACAATAATGATGACAACGGCGTGACTAACTGCCACACAGTAAAGATACGAGTGTGCAACTTCCCTTCCTATAATTACAATCTGTTTACTACTTGCAAACTGTACTTTAAGCCATCGAGCAGGCAGGTGACAGGTGTCACAGACAAAGTTGCGTAGATGTCTCTCACATCACACAGTAACCTTGCGATGAAGATTAAAATGGCATGCAGTCGGAATGCAGCAAGTGTGTGTGATGCGGTGCTTCTCTCTCTCTCTCTCTCTCTCTCTCTCTCCCTCTCTCTCTCTCTCTCTCTGAAATCTCCATTGAGCAGAAGAGCTACTGCCTGTGGCCATGATGTTTAATGCATCCTACCCAAACCCGGAGATGCAACAGAAGTGCTGCGCTCTCCAATGCTGTGTTGCCTGAATCTTAAAAACATCCCCCTATGCTGCTCTCCAGAGCCAGAGCTTAATAAATTAACCGCTAGTTAAAACAGACCCATAATAGCACTGGAGAGTGGAGACCGAGTGGATTCTGACTGACGCTGGAGAAGAAATCAGTGCAGTGGCAGGAGACAATTTTCAATGCCAAAACAAAATGTCTGAAGACTTCCCGTGTAGGACGTAATATGGCCGCATGTTTTCATATACCGCTTGTATAGTTTCCCTCCAGCAGATTAGCCTATAGATTTTCCAGCTTGAGAGACAACATACTGTGCTGCTTGCTATTTTCAGTCCCCCGCGACTTGCGTCTCACATAATCCACATGCAACGGAATTTCCCACGGCTTGGCATGAATGGGGAAATAGATTGTGAGGTTTGACTTCTTCCATTGTTTGTGTCGAGGTTTGGGTTCCGTATTTCAGAGCAGAGCATTCATACAGTACAGCCACGAGGGGGACACACAGGCTTCACATGCATAAAGTCCATCTTCACAATGATGTAGGATCTGCAAATGAGACATTCCATCTGGCAACAGGACCAATCAGCTCGCTAATAGGCAGCAATTAGACTCATATGGATGTACCCTTCATGATTATGACCATAATGAATAGACTCATTATCAATTAATAAAGCCGTTGGACTGGGAATGACCTTGAGAGGAGGGGGAAAGCACATATTGACTGAACTGATCACCGCACAATTCATAGTATTTGACATCTGTATATACAGTATTTAATACTGTAAATACAGTATCAGGGATGAAAACATGCACAAGCCTGCACATGTAGGCTGAAAAACGAGAGAGCTACACAAAGCAGCTTCATATTTGATTGGGTTAGTTAGAGAATTTAAATTAATGAAGATTACCAGGATTTCATAATAGTTTAGGTGGGATGCTTCTTGTAGCATCTTTGGATCTCGATGATTCCCACAAGTCACCCAAATTGACACGGAAAAAGCACCATGTTCCATGTTTGCATCTCTGATATATGTTTGCGTGTGTGGTTCTTTAATGGGGTCTAGAGGTTCAAGTGCGTAGCTTCTTGTGGATTCAGTGACATGTTGGAGGGAGGGAGGGAGGGAGGGAGGGAGGGAGGGAGGGAGGGAGGGAGGGAGGGAGGGAGGGAGGGAGGGAGGGAGGGCTGGCCTGTGCCTTGACAGTGTAATATCTCTGCTTTTTATTCTTACCCTATGAGGTAGAAACTGATAGGCTGGTTGCGGAGACATGTTTAATGTGACATTTGTACATGTCAACTTTACAATATATATATATTTTTTTTTACAAAATGGCTGTTGATGAGTGTCGATGGACACTATTGTATACAAGCTAGAGAGTAAAACTACCCATACAAAAGGGTTCCCTGGAGGACAGCTAAGCAATTTAATAGTGTTGCAACTGTTGACCAATCAAAGGTGTTGTCTACTCCTCAATAACACAGGCTGTCAAGGAAACCGCACAGGGCCTCCGCATTACCATCCATCTTTAATGAGGGTTCGGCCGTGACCTTGTGCTAACCCTACATCATCTGTACATGAGGTCTACACCGCTGTCATGGACAGGACTCGAACACCACCGCACTCAACACCAGGCGCATCGTCTTACAAAGCCCTCGGGTCACTCTCTGAAATTACTCTGCCTCACTTGGTTCTACCGTCTAGATTAGGGTGACCATATTTTCAACCCCCCCAAACCGGGACCATTAAGTGTACCGCACATTCATGCACAGGCACAATGTATGCGCTCATGCGCGTATCATAGGAATTCTCATCAGGATGGGAAGGGGGGGGGGGCAATTATTTCAGTGCTTAGCGTGCCATATAATAAATAAACAAATATTGAGCATGCCATATAATAAATAAACAGATATTGATAATGAACAGTGCTTCGGCAGACGGAAAACTATGTCTCCCAAAATCCACCAAATAAAAGTTGTTGAGTGGGACATGATAGTCATCTATGTAAGCGCTGAAAACAAGTATAATATTATAACTAATTGCGGGGGGCAATTTGGTAGTGAAAGTTTTACGGATATTTTAGCCTCGGGACACAAAGCTTTGGAGTTCAGTGTCAGACAGCAGACTAAACCTGAAGCTAAAAGGCAACTCAGGGCTTTGACTTCTTGACGAGCACCAGACAACAACAACAACGCCTTAATTGACAGTTCACTTCACTCTGTGCAGCCTCTAAATGGGAAAGTCAAGACACGAGGTCAAAACGGTGTCTTAGTGAGCATGTTTACCTCAGCCGAGCAGGGCTCCGGCTCGTGAGTCGTCAATCACCTGCAGTCTTCCTTCATTACAGCCTCCGGTCCTTACGTACAAACATTGGCTGGGAAGGCCGTGCTAGCATTTTATCATGGCGGCTGGGCAGGCACAACGCCGGTGGTTTGCGAGAGCGTCAACCCTGCTGTTAGGACTAGGACAATTACCATTAGCATATTAGTGCAACCCACTTAGAAGCTAATTGAGGCAGGTTGCTAAGGTGCAGCAGTGATGGATGGTGGTGTGAGCTGCCATAGCGCACTCTAAGCATGGACACCAAGCTGTGTTCGCCCACAGGGTCGGTTAATGGAGCCACATCGGTCGCCAACATGATCTCTGAATAGGAATAACAGCAGAAATACTCCCTTATATGTAAATAAACAATGTAAAAATAGAATGGACCGAAGAACCCATGTCACCCTTTTTTCTTTTCTCATTTTTCTCAATCTTTTATTTGTTTTTTTTTATTTTTGATATTATGTCTTTATAATTGTGTATGTCGAAATGTACTGTTTATGTTGTTTATCAAAAAACTGCAAATAAAAATGTAAGTAAAAAAAAAAAAAAAGAATACTCCCGCTCAGATCACTGAAGGTCACAGGCATGTCCTCTCCCCTCCCTCCTGAAGGTCACAGCCATGTCCTCTACCCTCCCTCCCTCCCTCCATTTCTCTCGCTCTCTCTCCATCTCCCTTCCATCTTCCCATCTCTCCCCTTACTGCATCACTGCACACACCTCAAAGCACCAATTATGACGTTAGGCGCGTTTTGATGCCTGCAAATCAGCACTCCGCTGGCTTCACACGCTGCTGGGAGGGAGGCGTGCGGGGGATGGATGGAGGGAAGATGATGGGGGAGAGAGAAGAGGAGAAGAAGATAAGAGAGGAAAGAGAAGACAGGAGAGGAGAGGATGGCAGTGTTTCCATGTTATATGTGACAAGGAGGGTTGAGGCACCACTCTATAGGCACTCCAGCACAACACTGAGTGGCTGTAAATATGCATCCATCTGTAGGCCTACTTCCTCAAATGTAGAGGTTGATATGTAGCTACAAAAATAAGGAAATGGTTATATTAAGCAGGATAAACAGATGTGTACATAATTATAGTATATTGTTATGCACAATGCATCAATCCATGTGACATTCAGACAGAAGAATGCACTTGCACTTCCCTCTTGCATGTGCACACATGCATAACGCGCACACACACACACACACACACACACACACACACACACACACACACACACACACACACACACACACACACACACACACACACACACACACACACACACACACACACACACACACACACACACACACACACACACACACACACACACACACACACACACACACACACACACACACACACACACATATTTGCATGAGAAGCATGAGTGAGCGTGAAAATGAGGCTTATATCATCATAAGCCCTGACAGACAATGCAGAGTCCATCCCACTTCTCTCCACTGTGATTTAGAGCGCTATCAGTTCCCAGAGCACACAAACAACACACAAACAGAGGAGGAGGACATGTCCAAAATCTCAATATGAAAACTATTTCCAAATATCAAAAGACCAACGTCCTCTCCCGGCACAACGGAAACCTCAACAGTACACGTCTGCTTCTCAAACAAATGGCATTCATTTCCATTCCTATGGCTCCCGGCTACAGGGAGAGTCCTCCCTTGAGCTGTTTTAAAGACAACGACAGCTGGGGGAGGAAGCTGGCTGACTAGCCCCACTGTAAGCCAGGATCTCGCCAGCTAGCCCGGGCGCTAGCTAGCTATCTCCCTCCTCCAGCAGGCGTCCTATGCCAGCTTAGCCCCGCTCCACCACGGGATCCATTTGTCTTTCCGCTGCCTGTTTGGCGGGGGCCTGGATCAGGTGGCTTAGTCGACCCACAGAGCGTCTCTGACAAGCGGGAATGCCGGGCCTGGCGCTCCTTTCCCAGGAGCCAGGTAGACCCTCACTCGCTGACCCTTAACCTCTAGAATACTTCAAGGGGAGCAGAGGTCCTTTTAATAGTCCGGTGACAGGCTAAAGAAGACATAATAGCATTACTGCACTGTGTTGGGGACCGCGGGGGGGGGGGGGGGGGGAACCACTGCGTCCACCTCATGGTATACATAGTCTGGCTTGATATATGGCTCCTCTTGTCTGTGGATTAAGAGCGGCCCACTGCAACTCTCCCTACATGGCCATCAACTCAGGCCCAGAGAATATGGGGATTAGTACCCAGAAAAGGCAGGATCGCGGTTGAACAATAACACATTCCACCTCTTGAGTATCAGAAAAGAAAGTTATATTCAGCCGTGCTCAGGATAAGCAGCTCGGGAAGAGCTTAATTTAAATCTACTCGGGTAATTATCATATCTAATTTTACAAAAAAAAAGAATTGGTTAAGTTAATAGTAGACGATAGTGGAAAGGCTAAACAAAAAGAGGAGAAATTTAAGCTCGAACTCACTGTCACTATACATAGAGGCGTCTTTCCACTGTGCCCCTACGACTTGTGTGTCTTTCTTTGTTTTTCAAAAGTTGACAGTTGAGTTATTCCCATCCTGGAAAGAGAGGGGGGGGGGTGTGTGTGTGTGTGTGTGTGTGTGTGTGTGTGTGTGTGTGTGTGTGTGTGTGTGTGTGTGTGTGTGTGTGTGTGTGTGTGTGTGTGACTAACAACAAGACGCATTGGAACTCTACCACTGGTAGCAATAACACAAGAGTCTGCCCAGCGCACAGTACAGTGAGATGACGGCCCCCCTCACACCACACAGGACAAATACGAGACCATATAAACCACGTGGAAGCGATGTCACAGGCTAGGAGGTTACAATGGTTACCACATAGAGAGATGGATTATTTTCAGCCTGATACCAGGTTGAATATTTACAACGCTATCATGCTAAAATCGGGATCGGAAACATTTGGTGTCTTGATGACATGAAAGCCAAGCAATACGTCAAGGTTTATTGTTTATCGTCGGTTTGTAATATTGTATTCTATGTCATGTTTTTATTATGTGAATCATGATACACAATTTGAATCATGATAGAAATGCAAATTAAGTCGGAATTCTCGTGACACGATTACCGAGACATTTACTGTCAATTGAAAATGAGTTTCAGTTTGATACTATAATCACACTTTCCATTACTATGCAATCCAATGAGAACATTGATTCGATTATCTACCATGCGAGTTCTCATACCTAAGCAAATATTGTGTCAAATAAATAAGTCCTTCTGAATATCTTGACATCTATTTTTTCCCATATCGCCCAGCCCTGGCACCAATGATTGCTTTCATTTGAGTTGGTTTAAAAATGTTAATGGTTTACCCCCAGAGTGCAAGGGTCTGAATGAACTGTGCCGGGCTGGGCTGGGCTGGTCTGAATTAACTGTGCCGGGCTGGGCTGGGCTGGGCTGGGCTGGGCTGGGCTGGGCTGGACTGGGCTGGGCTGGGCTGTGCAGGGCTGGGCCGGGTTAGGCTGGGGGTTAGTGAGAGCGACAGCTGATGGCAGGGTGTGTGCTCTCTGCTGCTCTGGCGAAATGCAGCCGGCCCGTTGCCAAGCACGAGGGGACACACACACTCATAATAACAGCTCCTCTCTGCAGGCATCTTCTTCGCAATCCACCTTTAAAAGCTAGTGTACACTGTGCACTGATGAGTGTACTGGTGCAATGCTGCATTCACTCTCTGCTGTAACACATGCACACATTCTCCGTTTTTATCTCACACGCATGCACACGCACACACACAAACACACAAGGGAATTGCCTAGTGAAAGGCTGAGAGAGATTTATGCAATCTCAATTCACTCCAGGGCTATGGTATGAGAACTAAAAAAATCTATATCAATCTTCAATTATGGAAATGAATTGCAACAGCTTCAAATCCATCACAGCTGCCAAATTGGGGCATCTTTCAAATGTAATTAACCTTACAATTCACTAGGGATGCCCCGATCGATCGGCCAGCGATCGGTATCGGCCGATATTCAGTATAAATATGAGATCAGTGATCTGTGATAATGCTTTATTTTCGCCGATTGATTGATTGATTCGATGCGTATTCGAGCTCAGGGCATGCTGAATGTGATTTATACCAATAGGATCCAGCTGCAGCGCCGGAGAATCCTGGCCGTAGCTGGAGGCTACTCGAGTACACACAGACAGTGGAGCTGTTTGCAGATAGCGAGCATTTTGACTTGTTGCGTGGTGGCGATGTCTCGCAGATAATACAAGTACAAGTCTAATTATATAATATATATATTTTATAAAAAAAAAAATATTATATAAAATATATATATATATTTTTTTTAATCAAAAACGATCGGTATCGGCCGATATGGCTCAAGACGATCGGTGATCGGTATCGGTGGCAAAAAACGTGATCGGGGCATCCCTACAATTCACAGTACAGATCAGAAAATTCCTAGTTTAAAATTATACGTTGCTCTCTCTCCATTTTCTCCAAGTCAGTGGCTCAGAAGGTAGAGCGGTCGCCTGGTAATCGGAAGGTTCCCAGTTCGATTTCGGCTCCTCCTGGCAGCGTGTCGAAGTGCCCTTGCGCAAGACACTTACATTTACATTTACATTTTGTCATTTAGCTGACGCTTTTATCCAAAGCGACTTACAAGTTTTGTACAACAAGACAGCAGGAAGGGTACAACTCTATCAGCTGAGTAACAATGTTCATCAAAGTGTTGAGTGCTATAGTGTTGGTTAGTATATTAGGACAAGTGCATGACAGTAAGGTTTTTTTTTCAGATAATGATTGAAGAAGTGCGTCTTTAGTCGTCGGCGAAAGATTGGACGGGTTTCGGCTGTCCTAACTGTGGTGGGAAGTTCGTTCCACCATTGTGGGGCAAGGACCGAGAATAGGCGACTTCTTTTTGATGACCCTCCCGGAGCTTGGATAGGAGTGGGTCTGAGCCTGGCGGCCAGAGGATGCAGAGCGTATGGGTCTTGAGGGTGTGCAGTTAGAGACCATTGACCGGAGGTAGGCGGGAGCCGTTCCCTTCGCCGCACGATATGCCAGGTTGAGGGCCTTGAAGCGGATTCGAGCGACGATGGGGAGCCAGTGCAGGTCCCTGAGAAGTGGGGTGACATGGGCTGACTTCGGTAGGTTTGATATCAGGCGGGACGCTGCGTTCTGAATGAGTTGAAGGGGCTTAACCCCCTAATTGCTCCTGATGAGCAGGTCGGCACCTTGCATGGTCACCTCTGCCATCAGTGTGTGAATGTGTGAGTGAATGGGTGAATGTGAGGCATAAGTTGTAAAGTGCTTTGGATAAAAGTGCTATACTGTAAATGCAGTTCATTTACCATTTACCTACACTGAGTAAGTGTGAAGTGATGGAGCACTCAGGTACTGTAATACCTTTCGACTCAGTCACTAACCACAGCCTGACAGACAGCCCAGGTTAGACTTTTCATTCACTAACTAACTACAGCCTGACAGACAGCCCAGGTTAGACTTTTCATTCACTAACTAACTACAGCCTGACAGACAGCCCAGGTTAGTCTTTTCATTCGCTAACTACAGCCTGACAGACAGCCCAGGTTAGACTTTTCATTCGCTAACTACAGCCTGACAAGACAGCCCAGGGAGAAAGCGGTCTGAGAGACAGGCTGTCTGAGCCAACATTGTGTAGTCTAAGTAATGTTACAGACTGTTTAAAAATACTTACTCACTCAGTAACGGTTAAAAATATAATTTCAATATGACACCATGTATCAAAGACGCATGTTTACATTGGGTCTGTGCAATTACCCAACCCACGTTGAATTTATTGAAGGGATAGCCCCTCAAGGTGTAGCATCTCATTTTAAAGGGGGTCCAATAGACATAAACACTAAATTATAAAACACATACGGACAAAAACAGCATTACATAACAAACACACACTGCCAATACACAGATACAGACAGCTCCCACCCACACCTCCTGCCCTCAGCTGCTGTAAAGTGACCCTGGTAATAAATCAATTAAGTTACATCAACATAAAGAGAAATTGAAGCAGCTTGTCCTCAGTTTATTATAACTGAAGATTGTATGTACGCACAAATTAAAAGCATAAACAGGGTGTTTTAAGGTGAGAAAATAAAGATGTCCTAAAGCAGCGGATATATCTCAGAAAAAAGAGGACGGTTATTCCAGTCGGAGGGAGCTTTGTATTGGAATGACCTGCATCCGACTTCGGACAAAGACAAAGGGGTATTTTATCTGTTTGAGTGGATAAGAAGATCTACATGGGGAACCAAAAACTGTTTAAAATAGGAAGGACAGTTAGAATAAACACAGTTGCGGTCTCGACTCCCGGAGTCAGCATTGCCTTGGCTTGGGCTGATCGCTATACTAACTCGTTTGGCTGGGTTAGGGGGAGGGAAGCCGTGGGTGGAAAACTGGCGTTGTGGACAGTGACGCCTACAGGTCAGGTCTGGGCGCTTGCTCAGCGGAGGCAGGACTTGAGGAAGGCAGCGTGACCTCCCACGCGTTACACTTCACCAATGAGAGCCCTCGCTGCCAGGTGAGAAGAGAGCCACTGGCTGTCGCCGCACGTGTTGGAGGAAGTGTGCGGATACTTCAGGGTTCCCTTGTACCGACCAGTAGGAGAACATGCGCACAACAACCAGGTAGGGGAGGGGGGGGGGGGGAAATTGGCACAACGACTAAATTGGGACGGGGAGAAAACAGAGAAAAATCGGAGAAAGAGAGATACAAAAAAAATAAAAAATAATAATAAACACAGTTGAAGATGAACTGAAGCCAGTGAAATCTTCGGCTGCAGCCAATTAAATGATTCATACATGAAACAATGATGAGTTCTATATGGACACCTCAAAACAAATCTACATAGAGAATTATATACAACATTAAGGGGCCTGAGATGAGTATCAGAGGTGTTCCGATAGACAATGTCAGCACAATAAATAAGTATCATCTGAGAAATTATTATTTTTCTGACTTGAAATGTAAAATAATGAATTGAGTGATAAAGTGAACTCAGACAGCCATATGTTATTTTTTCTTTTTACAATAAATTCAACATGGGGCTTAAAATGAGAGATCAGGGTGAATGAAGATATTTGAACAAATCACTTTTCACAAGGGGTGACCCAAAATTCAAAATAATATGCAAGTCAAAGGCATATGAATGACTGTGTTGTGTACCAAACACCATGCTGCAGCAGGACATCTTCCTATTCAATACAAGTTTGTTTATATATGAGTATATCAGAGTTATATATCACAGTTAGATATCAAGAGTTAGATATCATGTTTATTCGGTTTAATGTGGTCGATTTTTTATTTTTTTTGTGTTGTTTCTTTTTGTCTTGTTATTACTTTTCATTAAATTTTTTGGATTCGTTTTTATTTTTTATTTTTATTTATTTTTTGAATTTTTCTTTTGTGTTTTTTGTTCCGTCTTCCCCCCATGTGGGGGGGTGTCATTGTAGTCTGGATGTTAGTGGTCTAGGTGTGTGTGATGTCCTTCAGGACCGACCCATGTCAATTCACAAGTTATGTCATCATGAATTTGTATTGTCCTGAAGTCCTGTGTGTGCAAAAAGAAAAAAGAAAACTCAATAAAGTATAAGTCATAAAAAGAGTTAGATATCAGAGTTATATATCAAAGTTATATATCAAAGTTATATATCAATATCAGAGTTAGAGGTGTAAATAACAGTGTCATAACAGAAGGAGGTAGTGATCAACCATACCAACAGCCTTGGGAAGAGTGATAAAGAACTGCACCTGTGAGTTGGCCTTCATGAAAGGATGAGGATCCTTTTAACTGACATGCTGTATAGCATGAAAAACCGTAGTAGGCAATATTTTTCTAAAGGAAAATGAACCATTTAGAAGTAATAAAGTTTGAGGAACCAACATGAAAGTCAGACCCGAATGTAGATCTATTGACGAGCTTTGTATGCATTACATAAAGCTCTATAACCAACGGCCACAGATTCTGAGGGTCAAGTCAAAACCTGTCCTAACCAATTATTGCAAGTTTGCATTGTGTTTTCGAAGGGATCAACAGAAAGCTCAAAGAGTCTCGACAAAGATCGTTGGGGTGAAAACAGAAGTCGCTGCTGAAATACAGTATAAAATTACTGCTGGCGGATTTAATAGGGTCATTTTATACTATATTTCAGCAGCGGCTTGTGTTTTCACCCCAACGATCTTTGAGTTTCTGTTGACTTGATCCCTTCAAAAACACAATGCAAACTTAACCCTCGGAATCTGCAGCAGTTCGTTAGAGCTTTGTATCCTGTATGCAATGCATACAAAGCTTGTCAATAGAACTGCATCGTCTCGGTATAGAAAAAACTTAACAGACATTGCATCAGTGTGTCCACATTTTGCATAGGCGATATATCCATGACCACAAAAGGGGAATGCCACCCATTTAAAGAATTCACATATGTTCTTCCTGTGCCCCGGGACGCGTCTATGCTTTTACCAACGCGTTCGTGTTTCCGGGTTCCCGTTTTGCGCTCTGATTGGCCAGGTCATGTGACATGTGCGCCAATCGTGGGACGGCAAGTTCTGCGCCTATTTCCGGGTCGAACAGCCTACCAACAAACTACCTAACGCCTAGTGTATCACTGGTTAAGCTTAGGTGACTCTTTCGCAGTTGGTTAAGGTTAGAGTTTGGAATCAGGGCAGGCGTTCTATCGCCCTGCTCTAAGACAAACTCTAACCTTAACCAACTTCGAAAGAGTGCCTAAGCTTAACCAGTGTAGAAACTTGCGGTCCCACGATTGGGCGTACATGTCACATGACCTGGCCAATCAGAGACGCGGAAACACGAACGCGTTGATAAAAGCAATCAGGCCCCCGGGACAGTTCAGTCATATGCTCTTCCTGTGCCCCAGGACAGTTCAGTCCTCTTCCTGTGCCCCAGGACAGTTCAGTCCTCTTCCTGTGCCCCGGGACAGTTCAGTCATATGCTCTTCCTGTGCCCCGGGACAGTTCAGTCCTCTTCCTGTGCCCCAGGACAGTTCAGTCCTCTTCCTGTGCCCCAGGACAGTTCAGTCCTCTTCCTGTTCAGTCCTCTTCCTGTGCCCCGGGACAGTTCAGTCCTCTTCCTGTGCCCCAGGACAGTTCAGTCCTCTTCCTGTGCCCCGGGACAGTTCAGTCCTCTTCCTGTTCAGTCCTCTTCCTGTGCCCCGGGACAGTTCAGTCCTCTTCCTGTGCCCCGGGACAGTTCAGTCCTCTTCCTGTTCAGTCCTCTTCCTGTTCAGTCCTCTTCCTGTTCAGTCCTCTTCCTGTGCCCCGGGACAGTTCAGTCCTCTTCCTGTTCAGTCCTCTTCCTGTTCAGTCCTCTTCCTGTTCAGTCCTCTTCCTGTGCCCCAGGACAGTTCAGTCCTCTTCCTGTTCAGTCCTCTTCCTGTGCCCCAGGACAGTTCAGTCCTCTTCCTGTTCAGTCCTCTTCCTGTTCAGTCCTCTTCCTGTTCAGTCCTCTTCCTGTGCCCCAGGACAGTTCAGTCCTCTTCCTGTTCAGTCCTCTTCCTGTGCCCCAGGACAGTTCAGTCCTCTTCCTGTGCCCCAGGACAGTTCAGTCCTCTTCCTGTTCAGTCCTCTTCCTGTGCCCCAGGACAGTTCAGTCCTCTTCCTGTTCAGTCCTCTTCCTGTGCCCCGGGACAGTTCAGTCCTCTTCCTGTGCCCCAGGACAGTTCAGTCCTCTTCCTGTGCCCCAGGACAGTTCAGTCCTCTTCCTGTGCCCCGGGACAGTTCAGTCCTCTTCCTGTGCCCCAGGACAGTTCAGTCCTCTTCCTGTGCCCCAGGACAGTTCAGTCCTCTTCCTGTGCCCCGGGACAGTTCAGTCCTCTTCCTGTGCCCCGGGACAGTTCAGTCCTCTTCCTGTGCCCCGGGACAGTTCAGTCCTCTTCCTGTTCAGTCCTCTTCCTGTGCCCCGGGACAGTTCAGTCCTCTTCCTGTTCAGTCCTCTTCCTGTGCCCCGGGACAGTTCAGTCCTCTTCCTGTGCCCCGGGACAGTTCAGTCCTCTTCCTGTTCAGTCCTCTTCCTGTGCCCCAGGACAGTTCAGTCCTCTTCCTGTGCCCCGACTGTGTCATGACAAACTAATAAAAAAATCGCGATTTACCCGGTGGCTACATCAACACACAGTGACTATGCATCATTGTTTACAATGAATGGAAATCGCGATTTTTTTATTAGTTTGTCATGACAAACCAATTACATAATCCAACATATGTGTAAAGGCACAACATATTCCAGTTAACGGTATATTTTTTCAATGATTCGTTACGGCGCAATCAATACTTCCATGCGTTCGGGACCTCCATGTTTTGGGGGTATTCATCAGAAAAATCTGATCCAGGATTCGGCTCCCATCAGTCGGGCAAGAACTGCGGGTTTTCAGCCTCTCTCCTCTCTCCTGGAGCTTAAGGGGGAGCCGCGCTCGGCCAATCAGAGAAACGCGGAAGGCACTCGGCCAATCAGAGAAACGCGGAAGCGCATGTTGGTTGCCTAAAGTGTTCACGCCCCCGGGACAGTTCAGTCCTCTTCCTGTGCCCCGGGACAGCTCAGTCAGTAGTGAACACGCACTACTCTCTCCTTTTTTTTTATCCACTTTTTCTCCCATTTTCTATATATTTTCTCCCATCCCAATTTCGTATCATCCAATTCAACCCTCCCCTGTCACAAACGCTGTTTCTTGCCTCCCACAAGCCGGCTGCAATGTGGACTAAGTCATACATAGCACAAGTCCCCTCCGGTACTTGAGGTAACAGCAGTCGCATCTTTTGACCTGCGCAGCTCGATCTCTCAGTGGCGAGGAGTAACGCGTGGGAGGCTCACGCTGCCCCCGACACTTCCTGATTCTACTGCGCAGGCGCACCAACCGACCTGTAGGAGTCGCTGTCCACAACGCCCGATCCCCACCCATCAGTTTCCCACCCCCTAATACGGCCAATGTGTATTAGTACGGACGACCAGCTAAACTGAAAGCAAATGTGGAGCGCTGGGCTCGAACAGGCGAGCCCAGCGTCTCCAGATTTTGTGGTGAGCGCCTTGCCCACTACGCCACGTAGCCGCCCACGCACTACTCTCTCCTAAAGCTAGAAATCAGAGAGGGGCTCTGACTTTATGAGGCCATAATATATATATATCTGTGAGCTCTTGCACACAAATTAGATTCTAATTATTTTAGACCTTCTAACAATGCTAGAATATAAACCTAATTTGGGTGTAAGGGCTCACACAAACATTGTATGGCCTCATAAAATCAGAGCCTCAGATCTTACATCCCAGTTACATCTGTGATTGAAGGGTTCATTCTCTGATCTCTAGCTTTGGGAGAGAGTTGTGCGTGTTCACTACTGACTGAACTGTCCTGTGGCACAGAAAGAACATATGGGGATTCTTAGAATGGGCAGCATTCTCCTTTAAGGAAAGGTCATAACATTTCATTGCAGGGGTTAAAAAGTATCAAAACGAATCAAATTGACCCTTAGCAAAGGTAACGGTTCTCTGCAACAGTCTGGCCTTCCATGACAGGAACCAGCAGCCAACACACATCTAAACTCTCATTAGCCACAAGCCAGCCAGCACCAAGTAGTGCAACTCAGCAAGACTAGACAGCTACGGGAAGGAAAAATAGGACAGGCTTACTAACCAGGCCACCCAGAAAAACAGTGTATCCTACACTTCAGCTAAATGAATGTCCGTCCCGGACTCAACATTTAGGTCAGCTATGCATATGCATTATCGTTGTCTTGATAGAGGTCTCTCTCGTTCAGTGCAAAACACCTTCCTCAGAAGGTGTGAGGAGTCTATGTATATCACAGTCAAAATATAAATACATACATTTTTTATAAACGTCAGGAAGAAAACGGTTTCCCCTAAGAAAGATGGGTGGCACTGGCAGCTAATGCTTCTAATGCATCTTCTGAGAGGCTACCATGTGCAAAACAATGTTTGTTGACTCATACTGCTACAGTACATAATTCAACCTGATGTGTAGCTTTGAGGTTAGGAATATCCGTCAGTCAAGAAATACAAAGTACATCTGCTTGGGTCAACATCATAGAGGTGCCCTGGGGTTGTTGTACTGTTGTGTACTCTACTGTTGTGTTCTGTACTGTTCTCATGCATCAGGATGCCCCACATTCTACAAACGTAAGAGGTTTCGTCAGAGTGTAACTTTACTGTAGTCACGGGACACTTCTAAACCTCTAGTGAAAGGTGCTCTGAAAGTGCACTCATATATTGGTGTAAAAAAAAATAAAGAAAATGTAAAAAGAATATAAAATCTTAAAACACTCAGCGAGGTGTCCTGGTAACAGTATTGTGTCATCGTGTAACATCCTGTAACCATCAGCAATGACCCCGAGAGTGACTTCTCAGCTGCCACTCGTCACCTCATTCCGGGTTAAGAATTCCCGGGTTATTATTATAAGAAGTAAATTCCGATCATCTTGAGCAACGTCGCTGGGCATTATGTCCTTGCCTTCTGTCTTTGATCTTGTATTTGTATTTATTTATTAACACAGAGTTAAACAAAAGTTTAAAAAAAATGTAATACATAATAACCATATTGTGAAGGAGAAGTTAGAAGCCTAGAGGCATATCGAGAACTTCCCCTGTTTTGTCAAATCAAAACATACAAAAATATACATATTAACACAAACATACATACACACAGTACATACATGCATATACTGTGTATACTGCGTACATAATAATACATAACCACCCACCCACCTGCCTACAAACCTACCCACCCACATAACCAAATGCATACCTACATGTATGACCTATTTATCTATCTACTACTTTTGGATATGAGAATTTTTTTGTAGTTTACTTTAAAAATAAGCAGAGATGGAGATTTCCTCAGCATAGGATCAGCTGCATTCCAAAGATTGGGCCCTCTATACCTCACTGAGAACTGCCTAAGAGAAGTACCAGAATAAGGTATATTATGCAGGTCCCTGGACTGACGTGTAACATATGAATGAACATCCGAATTAAAAGAAAAAAAAAACTATTAAAACCATTTGTTAGATTGTGATGATCATAAATGCATTTGTACACAAATATACATATCTGTAAAGAATTAACCTCAGACAGTCAGAATGTTTAGTTTCTTGAAAACAGGAGCAGATGGTTCAAATCGATCTGAGAGGGTTGCCACTGCCAGTCTAACAAATCTTTTTTGAAGTAAAATATTTTTTTGAAGATGAGATGAATGAGTGCTTTGATTTGATTGAGTGCTAGCCCAAAAACAACTTCTATTTATCAATAAACACACCTTCCTAATTATACCTACTGACTTCATTGCTTTTTACAAACATGATCAATGTGTTTTTTCCAATTGAGTTTATCATCAACTAAGATCCCTAAAAACGTTGTTGAAGTTACTTGTTTGATTTCAGTGTCACTGATTAATGGCTTTGCCTCCTTTTTCGAATAACTTTTACCTTTATTACAAAATACAATAAAATTAGATTTTTCTACATTTAACGATAGCTTATTAGTCTGGAACCAATCTGAGACACAAGATAAACCATCATTGGCTTCCCTAATTAATACTGCAAAATTCTCATGTGACATTATAATGTTGGTGTCATCAGCAAACAAGATCGAGAATACTCTAGGAGATACCCAAGCAAAATCATTTATATAAATCAAAAATAAAAGGGGGCCAAGTATAGAGCCCTGAGGAACCCCACAGACTAGCTTTGCCCTGTCAGAGTCATCGCTATTAATGGAAACAAACTGTTCCCTATTATAAAGATAGTCACTGAGCCATTTAATCACGTCGCCAGCCAAACCATACCTCTGAAGCTTTGATTTAAGTATTTTATGGTCCACAGTATCAAAAGCTTTGGATAAATCCAGAAAATTGCTTATTGTCAACTACTCACCCTCCACTTTCCACCTCCCCCACAGGTTTCATTTTCTCACCCCGGATCTCCCAGGGCCGGGTATCGCCGAAAGTAAAGCTCCCCCTGCAGCTATGCGATCCCGGTCTAACGGCATCATCATGCCAACTTGAGCCTCGCTGGTCAGCTGAATGTACCGCAGATCCGGTTTCCCTCCTTAATAATACTCCTAACAAGCCTTTTCCCTCCACAGCAGAGGTGTCGCCCACCCTCTCAAAGTCTCTCAAAGTCACCCAGGAGGATGACCCATGCCACTAGGACACGGAGTGGAGAGAGGAAGCCCTCATTACACACACATTACTATCACAGGTTATCCTCATTTGGGGGGTAACCAGATCCAGCCAGATCCACACCAGCGGTCACAAGATGGACACCTCATAATTTTATTTGCGGGGTTATTTTCATCAAGCTCTTAGCGAAATGCTGGGGCATATGAGGGCTGCCATATGGTTTGATGCCATTTCTGATTACGGGATTTATGGGCGTTGTGAAGTGACAGCCGTCTAAATAGCACACTAGGAAGAATTATCTCTTGGTCTAAATGAGGTCCATTTATGATGGACTTTGGCATTTGATTACATCCAGACTGGTGGTTATAGCTCTGCAGAGACCCCACAGCTCATTGTGTTGTGAGTCTTATGAACTGACGGCCTGGGTGTTTCAGCAGGGCAGTCTATGGGAGGCCAAACTATTGAAAAGCTGAACCAAACAGGACACCACCTATCCAGCCACTGCCAGTTACCAAAAACCACCCAGTGGACATTGTGCACGACCCAGTTGACAGTGCGCCATCCAGCCGGCTAGCTACAGAGCGACCCAATTGGACATTGTGCTCTACCCAGCGGGATAGCACAGATTGGATAGAACTTCACTTACCTACATCATTTAGGTAAAGAAGAAGTAGATTGTGTTGAGTTGTTTTTGTTGTGGTGTGTTTTTTGTGTGTTACTCTTACACATCATGGATCAATACTCTTGCAATTGATTGACTAGAGATAGAGTGTAGGATATATTTGTTTATAATCCCTAATGGAGACAATTTCCGCCTGCCCACCCCCCCCCCCCCCCCCCCCCCTTGTGGACAACTGGTCCATCAAGATAAAAAAAATATGGATTTAATAGTCTATCAATTGCAAGAATAGTGACCCATGATGTGTAACAACAACAACAACAACAACAACAACAACAACAACAACAACAACAACAACAACGCAAAACAATCTACTTCCACTTTCATTAAATTATGAGTGAAGCTCTGTCCAATCTGAGCTATACCCGGCTCGGTAGTGTGCGATGTAGAATTGGACATTGCGCACTACCCGGCCATGTGGCCCGCACCCGTCAACTGGGTCACACGTGATGTCCACTGGGTGACAGCGCAGGGTGACTGGATAGGTGGCGTATGGCTAGGTGGCGTATGGCTAGGTGGCGTACGGCTAGGTGGCGCGCGTTGTCAACTGGGTCATGTGCAATGTCCACTGGGTGACAGCGCAGGGTGACTGGATAGGTGGCGTATGGCTAGGTGGCGTATGGCTAGGTTAGCATACGGCTAGGTGGCGCGCGTTGTCAACTGGGTCATGTGCAATGTCCACTGGGTGGCAGTGCAGGATGACTGGATAGGTGGTGTCTGGTAACTGGCTGGATAGGTGGCGTCTTGTTTGGTTAGGCTTTTGAATAGTTGGGCCTCCCATACTATGACCTGGGCTGCAGAGGACCAGCACCAGGGACATGACATGTCCCATTTTAATTAGAAACCATCTAAGTCGATATCAAGGGTGAGGAAGACCTCTCACTCTCTCGCTGTCTGTCTGTCTCTCTCGCCTTCTCTCTCTCCCTCTCTGTCTGTCCGTCTATCCGTCTGTCTGTTTGTCTCTCTCTCTCTGCTATTCTCTCTTCATTTCTCTCTTCATATCCCCATTCTCTCTAAATATAGCAGTAACCAGATTGGCAGTAAATAATGCAATAATGCCAGCCTGACATCTTACTGGATTTACATATCATCTCAAAACGTGTTTAACAGAGCATAAAACAAAGGCAAAAAGCATATCTAAGAGAATATGAAATGATGTTCTGCACACCTTGAATATTAATGTTTGTCTATAAGTCTGGCTGTAACAGAGGAGTGCTCAGTCATAACAGTCAGGCTTTAAACCTGTGAATCACCTACTGTATGATTCATTCCCTGTGTGGGCCATGTACAAAAAAAGCGAGGGGGGAACATCCTTGTATCGCCAAATGTAGATGAGCCATGCAAGACAGGTAGCCTTCATCACTCTGCATATGAATATCAAATGTAGATGAGCCATGCAGACATGTAGCCTTCATCACTCTGCATATGAATATCAAATGTAGATGAGCCATGCAGACATGTAGCCTTCATCACAACTGTAAATTGGAGTGTGTATGTGTGTGTGTGTGTGGGGGGGGGGGGGGGGGGGGGGTCCATCCAGAAAAGAAGAAATTCCTTTCTGAATGGTTGTGAGAAGAACATAGGCCTCTAGGGGCATCATATTGCAGATATGTTGCAGAGTATGAAAGGGAATTCCTTGATGTCTTTACATGAGATATCCCAGCAGACTTAATTAGGTCTCAGTGGGTGAATTGTGTACGATATGTTCCTATTTTTATTTTTAAGTTATGGACCGACTATTGCATGGAGGAATCTTGATGTTCATTTTTGCTATAGGGATGAAGGATTATATTTCATCTCATCCAATCCACCCCCCTCATGCAAGGGTGGCAAGGAGATGACAAATACATGTTCATATCAGGGGAATGCATTCATTATGAATTACTGAACAAGTTATGTCTATGTGGTTAAACTGGATAAACTGGTTACATGTTTGTGAGAATAAAAAATAGGTGTTTTGTTCCCACTCTCACATTTTGCAGGCCTGACAGACAGTGCACAGATGAATCCAGCAGCTCAGGTAGTGGTGAGTCACTTTGCACAGTGCAATGTAACGCAACAAGAAGTGGGCTCGGGCCGATGTGTCATAATTGTAAATAATACAAGTGTATCTGTGAACAGATTGTTGGGGGTGTAATAAGCAGCATCTCTACACTGTATGCTGTGATACGCGGCATAACACACACATATAATCATCAGTCAACAGACAACAACTGATTGCATTACTGTACCTTGCTTTTGACCTTGCAATGGCAGCAAACAGTCCAGAGATATTGGAGGGTCCTCCACAGCAGGATGATGAAGAGACCCCCGAAAAACGTCACCATGGAGGACGCGAGGAATGCCCACCACATGCGCTGTCCATTATTGTCGCAGGGCACCTCTGACGAGAACGGGATGACCACGTCTTCCATCTTGGATATAAAGATCGAAGAGTCCGGATTTATATTATTATTGATATTATTAGTCCTCATAGAGGGAACGGTGCCATCCGGCTCAGCTAGCATCGGGGAGCCTCGGAGAGTCCGTGCAGCCAGCGTCCCCAGCCCCACTCACCACCAGCCATATTGCTTGAAAAGAAAACCCCCTCTTCGCTGTAGATTATTCTCACCCACCCTATATGTAGTCTGTTTCTTTATTATTTCACTTGCCTATGAATTGGTTTCCGTGACAGTGGAATACACCGCACGCGTGACCAGCTGGTCCAGAATAACGGGTCGGTGGCCCTTTGAGAGAGGCATTTAAATCCGCAATAATAATAATAACGAAGGTTGAGCGCTTCTCATTTCGAGGGGTTCTCCGCGTCTATCGGGCCAAATCAAATGCCACCATGGCCAATAATGTATGGTCTCGTTTGCAGCCGTCGTGACTGCCAATATTATATTTCGGATTGTGATCAACAACGACAGCGGAAATAATTACTGTAGCCTGTTCTCAGGGATCCAACCTCTCTCTCTCTCTCTCTCTCTAGTCGTCTTCCATCAAGGGAGCCGCCTGTCGATGAACGGTCCGGACAGGCGAATCGATTTCACTTTCTTCGGCGTCAATCTAATCGATAGCAGCCCCGATCGAAAGGTTTTTCAACGAAACAACTAGTAAATCTCAAAGTCTATAAATGGTCACCGCGGTGTAGTGAAGCCTTTATGATCTTGCGGGCGTTTTCCTTTCACATTCTGCGTACAATGAAGACGAGCGTTCGGGTGAGTGAGTGTCGCTGTCCCTCCACTCGGTCCCTGCAGAGCGGCCAGCTGATCGCGCCTGTCAGGAGTAGGGTATATCTGCAGAGCGGCCAGCTGAACGCGCCTGTCAGAGGCGCTCCAGAGAAGCCAGGGAGATTTACAGGTAGGGGGGGCGGGGCTTAGCGCTAATAATAAAGATAGACAGAGAGGGGCAGTAATATCGCGCGGATATTTATTCCAAGTAAGTAACTAGTCTTTGCTTGGGGGCAAAGCGTAGGTTAACATTGCGCCCTTGCCGCGCGTCTTTATCCTCCACGCGATGACGCACGTCGCCGACTTGAATAATGCATAGGCGTTTATAGTGTGCATCCCATTTCATTTAGCCTACCGAGTTTGCGTCTCCACGGCTCCGCATCGGTGCTGGTGGATGGCTCGGACTTCACCCTTGGTTTCCAGACGGCTAGCCCCTTTCGTGACTGCGATGTGATTCCACAGACAGCAACAGTTATGAACTTGAGACTTGAGAACTTTGATTACACACACACACAATGATGGAGTGTTCCTGTTGTGTGACTGCAGATGGATCACATTCACATTCACCCTCTGAAAACACCTGTGATCAATGTCCTTACAACCCAACAGCCCGTCAATTACACATAAGACACTGTCGGGGGCAAAAAAACAAGGTTGGGCCGATGATGATGACGACGAGGAGGAACTAGCAGTTGTTTATGGTCGGACATGGGTGTTTCCCCAACCAATCTATTGGTCAAGACAGTCAATCCCAAAGTAGACTGGAGAAACAAACAGCTGGCTTCAGGGCCCCGAATAACCACTGACCTCAGAGAGCAAAGGCAGGTGCAGGACATCTGTGCCACAAGGCTCCAGACTTCTTGGAGGTCGCGGCGCAATAAACTGTGAGTGACCTCCTGTCTCGTCACTTCTCTGGATGCTCCGCTTCGGTCAAAAGATTTATTTCCCCTTATGGTTCCCTTTCAAATTCATCTTCTTTAATAATCCTATAGGGGGCCCAATGGCCAAGAGCAGGTCACCAAATCTAAACATACTGTACAATATGAGCTGCACTATACAATGTTTTATGAGACCTTTAATCATTTTAAAATATCAAGAGTCACACTGTCAGAGTCAGACATTACGTGATAAATGTCCCATAGTCCCCCAAGCAAGCGAGCACATTTAGCATGAATTGTAGTGTTATGACACAGGGCCGAGTATACGTAGAGCGTCTGGAAAGAAAACATGCATACAGTTTTAAGTGAGGTGTTAAGAAGATGTATAATTTATGTGAACTACATGATGGTGATTTATTAACCAAGCAATATTATTGCTTCAACAGGAATAGCTGCTGTAACCAATCTTCGACCTGGGGGGAGCGGGCAGTAACATTCTGGAGACAAGCCTATCTAGCAAATATACAGCTTTGGAGAAATGAATGTCTATGCATGCATTTTGATTGACCAATTTCCCATGGTGATGCTGCAAATCATTATTAACTATCCTCTGATGCAGGCACGTGCACACATAGAGGCCAAGGGGTGCCTGAGCACCTGCCTTTTTGAGCCTCATCAAAAAAGTGCCCTTTTTGAAAAAAAATAAAAAATGTTTTTTTTTTTTTTTTTTACCATTACGCATATAGACTGCCCTTCCAACTGAAAAATGTCAGGATAGAATCAAAATATTAGGTAAAGAGAGAGAGATGCCCCATATTCCATTGTCATTTGCACGGCCTCCTCACCGTGCCTCTCCGCGGACCTATATATTTTATGCATAGCGTGGGTAATGATGATGATGATGATAGAACCCGCTGTTGAATGCTGGTATTACACTCATTGAGGGACACGAAGAAGTCAAGTCCGATGGGATTTGGGAATCTCAAATACAAATCGGGATTGGAATAAAAAATGCATTTATATTAAACAATACAGAATATACAGCACTTCTTGGGGTCTGTAGGGTAAGCACTTATTCCCTCCCCCCTGAACATTTATGGAGATGTATGGGCCTTTTAAGTCAGTGATAAAAGTGTCTTTCAAGGATAAGTGAGCTCCTGCACTGATTATTATAGTTCAATATTCAATATTTGATCACCAAAACCCCCCAAAAAGCATAAAAAGGGGGCCCCCGCCTGAAAAGGGCCCTTAAAAATCGTCCTTGCGCGCTACGCGCGCTCGGTTAATATATACACACAAGTGTAGTGCCCTTTTCAGCCTTTGAGCACCTGCCCCTCTAAAGTCCTGTGCACGTCCCTGCTCTGATGGATGTATTGAACATGAATATACAAGGTATAGAAGACCCAGAACAATCAATATGTTGGAATATGCATGGTTCCATGTATTGGCATCCTTTCTTCTACATTAACCGTAATCTCTTCTACAGTTTCTTTCGTGCAGGCCTATTTCATATCCCTGCAGTGCTTGCAGGCTATTATTACCATGCTTTATAATTGCCATAGAATGTGATTTTTTTAGGGTACACATCCAAATGTATTGGTTTTACCAAATGTAAACCAGTGATGGAAATCTCTTAATTTGTACAACCAATTAATCTGATCATGTTGTACATTAGTCCTATATATGTTATATACTTTGTGTAGATGGGTTAATGTGGTGCATCGTATATGCAATGCAGAATATGAAAGGATGTGAATCAGCCAGAGGGGCTGTAAGGACAGAGCCTCTCTGGTCAGCCATCTCTACTCACCCTCCTGCTGGTCATATGAGGAACTGTCAGATTAAATGCGGGTGATGCTGTTATTCCTTTGAGTATCAAACAACAGCCCACTGCCCACTTGGTTGGTGTTATTAAGTGACACTGAGTGGAACGTAACAAATCCAATACGTGATTGCAAATATCCTTTAAGATCGACGTTAATTTTTATGAAGCAAAAAATGTTTTTGTTAGAAATACTCAGAATTGAAGGATGCATAGGAGTTGTGGTGTGCATAAAGAACATCCACTTTTCTTTTATCTTGGCATGTCGTTTAAACGCACCTCAATCATCAATGGAGCGAGTATTTCCTGCGATGTACAAAGTGCACATGAAAGGACAGCACTTGGGCTCCAATCGATCTTACCATCCTATACGTTGGTGGGTTGAGAACCAAGACCCAAAGCAACAATCAAACTACAATAGAGGTCATGCAGAGAACAAGCATCAGCACATGCTGCATAATACATGTCATAATAAATCATAGCTGGTGTTTATCGCTGGCCATAAGCAATGGGATCCGGGCATAGATCATGATCCAGGGAAGGCCAGCTGTTGGGACGTGTGTTTTCTGTAGGCCCAGGAATCTTTGCTGCAGGGGTCCAGCGCTGACAGACAAGCTTAACACGAGGTCCGTCAGGTGTTAATCTCATGGGCCATTTGGAGATGCTACAGTTAACATGCTGGAGGAACTCGAGGCAGGCCAGCCGAGGGAGAACCCACCCCGCAGTGAGCGGAAGGGAGAGAGAAAATATATGGGAAGGGAAGAGAAACTATGGCCAAAAGATTCGACTTAAGCTGAGAAAAGCTGCGGTTTGCCTGGGTAGGACTACAAAGATCCCTCACTGTCAAGACTGGAGTCTTCTCAAGTTCAGATGAGCTGTCAGCAGCTGTCTTGAAACGGACACCGCAGCAGCAGGCCGGAGACCCTACCCAATTCTAAAACAGGCAGGAGGGGACTTGGAGGACATGAGGAATTGGGGCATAGCATGGCAGAACTGTACATAATATCTGAAATACTGTAGAGTGTTTTGTGAGCAACCCTCAAGCGCCGAAGGTTCCCTGATGGCAATATTGTACATTTAATTTCTCTGCAGAACATTTGGTGCCACTGTCGCAGTCATTGAGATTTCAAATTTCACACGGGGAATATATTCTCTTGCTAAACGTAGATACTGTACCACTGTACCACAAGGCCAGGGTTCCAGGCAGTGCAGGAGTTGGAAGGGCTGGATGTGTTGGGGGGCATTGCTCTCTCGCCCCGATGAGCAGGGCAGGGGGCTGGAGGCCACTCATCTCCTGTGACATCATTGGTCAGAGGACCACAGAGCCCGGAGGTGTAGTCACCCAATCATTCCAATACATTCTGGCGTAGCTAGGGGCTGCTGCCCAACTGGTTGGGAATTAAACTCAACAGTGCAATGCAGCAGTGTGCCTTCTGTTCAGCATGGAAACCAAACCTCACCCATTAACCCTCAGAAACGAGCGAGAACTATGAGTAACTGAAATGCAATTAGCCAAGACTGTAATGAAGATTTCTAGCATTTCTGACCACAATGCCGGTTAGAATCCTAAATTCCTAATGTACAGTCCCCCTCCCAATCATATGTATATACTCTAGTCAGGATCTATGGGTAACTACTGTATATTTGCATATCGTATATATGTCACAAATGTAACAGTACTATATACCTGTGTCATGTATGTCCCTATGCCATAAATGTCATGATGTCATTCATATATGTTGTGTATGTCATAAATGTCACTATGAATTGAAAATGGGGGACCCTGATGTAAACAAGACAAACATCTTTCTCTGGTCTGCATCCCCTTAACAATTGTGTGTATTGAGACGTACTGTATTGTACCCATTCTGCAATCTGTTAAATAAAGTTTTAATTCATTCATTCACATCACAAGACACGTTTCCTGTAAGTTCTACAGGAGGAGAGGACTAGTAATAATACTACACTTTATTTGTATAGCACCTTTCATACAAGAATTGCAGCTCAAAGTGCTTCACAACAGATAAAATTAGCACATAAAAGTGCAGACATATAAAATCACAGTTTTTCACATTAGGATCCAACATCCCAATAGGCCACCTTGTTTATGATGCAACAGTGCAGTGCAATACAATTGTTCTGGATTACTGTTTAACAGTTTAAAGCAGTCTTTACCTTCCCTGTTTGGTATCCAGTTTAAAACCTGACAGTCTTCCCTCCTGTTTGATGCCCATTTTTCTGAACCTGCCTCTCGGGGCAAATCTCTCTCTCAGGGCGCAGACGCAGTTCCCTATCTCGGGGCGCAGTTCGCTCTCTCAGGGTGCAGTTGCCTCTCTCGGGCGCAGTTCTAGGCCTGGGTCCCCCACAGTTTAAAAAACTTGACAGTCTTTCTTCCTGCTTGATACCCACACAGTTAGATACCGAACAGTTTAGAACCTGTAATAAAAGTCAAATAGAATGGACAGAGTAAAATAGTGCAATCTACAGTACAATCAGCAGCAGAGTTTATTAAAAAGCTATGGTGAAGCTTTTTATTTTTTTTAGCTTATTTAAAAAATATATTTAGAGATCCAGCTTCCTTAATGTCCATAGGTAGTGTTCCATAACCTTGGTGAATAGTTTGCGAAGGCTGCGTTCCCGATTCTCTTTAGGGTGTGGTTTGGAGCCTTCAATAGACCAGTATAGTAGATGATACCAATATTCTAGAAGGCACATACTGTAGTTGACTAGAGAATTTGCAATGTAGCTTGGTTCTGTTCCATTTAGTGTTATATATAAGGAGGACCTTGAAAACGATTCTATGTTACCGGAAGCCAGTGCAGGGTAGCTAATACTGGACTGTTGTGGTCTCTCCTCTTGGTTCTAGTTAGTAGCCTAGCTGCTGAGTTTTGAATGAGTTGGAGTCGTTCTGTGTTTTTTTTGGTGGGGCCGGTAGGGAGTGCATTGATTGATTGATTGAAAACTTTATTAATAGATTGCAGAATGGGTACAGTACAGTACAGCTCAATACATACAATTGTTAAGGGGATGCAGACCAGAGAAAGACTTTCGTCTTGTTTACATCAGGGTCCCCCATTTTCAATTAATTATAACATATATGACATACACGACATACAGATAGACAGTATTGCTACATCTATACATTTATGACACAAAAAGAGTAAAAAAAAAAGATATATACATTTGACGACTAAACTGTACATTGGAGGGGGGGGGGATTGGGTAGGTGTGGGGGGGAACTGTACATTGGAGGTGGGTTGCAAATACAGTACTGTTTGTGATACAAAAAGAGTCCAGAAAAGATAGTATATACATTTGACGTAGAAACTGTACATTGTAGGAGGTTGGATAGGTGGGGTGGGGTTGGGTGGGTGGGGGGGGGGGGGAACTGTACATTGGAGGTGGTTGGGGTGGGGGGCAGTTGGGTAGGGGGTGTATCTTGTAGACCAGGCCCATTGCAAGTTGCTGTACTCTGTCGTCTACTCTAAGCCATCCTAGGTTGTCAAAGTGGGCAGGGGTGAGGTGGGTTCTAGGAGTCAGGTCAAGCAGTAGTCTGACCAGTTTGTTTTGAGATGTTTGTAATTTAGTTTTTAGTGCCTTTGAGGTGCTTTGGTACCATGAGGTGCAAGCATAGTCGTAGTGCCCTTGAATGAGTGCTCCTGCCAGAGTCTTCAGGGTATTCTTGTTTACCAGAGAGGAGATCCGGTACAAGAATCGAGTTTGTTGGTTGACTTTTTTTTATTACATTGGATGCCATTTTGTCACAGGAAAGATTAGCCTCTAGGATGGAACCCAGGTAGGTAATTTCATCTTTCCTTGTGACAATATTGTCACCCACTGTAACTGAGAAGCCGTCGGTCTTGCTGAGTTTGTTATTTGAACCGAAGAGAATGGACTCTGTTTTGCCCATGTGTAATGATAGTTTGTTATCGGCGAGCCATATGCAGATTGCCTAGTTCCGAGCTGAGGGTTTTTTCAACCTGTAACTTGTTCTTGTCAGAGACCAGCAGGGCTGAGTCGTCCGCAAACAGGAACAAGTTGCAGTCACAAGCTGTCACATGTAATTTGCATAAATTAGGAACAGTAGCGGTCCTAGTATGCTTCCTTGTGGAACACCACAGCTCACTGGGAGGGGGGGGGGGGGGGGGGATAGGGTACCGTTTACCTCCACCATCTGTTCTCTCCCCTCCAGGTAGGATTTTATCCAGCTCACTGATAGACTATCAAAACCAATTGCTTTTAGCTTGTCAATCAGAATGGTGTGATTGACAGTGTCGAAGGCCTTTTGTAGGTCCAGCATGACCATGCCGCAGTATTTGCCCGCGTCCACCTCTTGTTTGATGTGGTCGTTCAAATAGAGAAGGCATGTGTCAGTGGAGTGGGATGTTCTGAAGCCAGATTGGAATTCGTAGATTAGATTTTTTCCCGCGAGGTACTTTTCGACCTGTTCGTATACTATTTTCCCCATGACTTTCGAGATGGAGGTAAGGATAGAAACAGGGCGGTAGTTGCCTGGGTCTAATTTGCTGCCCTTTTTGTGCAGGGGTGTTACTCTCGCAATTTTGAAGTCCTTGGGGACGTGTCCCTGTTTTATGGAGAGGTTTATTATGTGTGTGATGACTGGGGTGATGGCGGCTGCTGAGTCTCTGAGGAATTTGGAGGGGATGTTGTCATGGCCAGTGGCCTTGTTCGGTTGGAGGGCGCTCAGTTTTTTGAGTACCTCATCCGTTGTTACCATTTCCAGTTTGAAGTAGTCTTTGTGGACCCCTAGGTTCTTGTAGTACGCTACTATGTGTTCTACCCCATAATTCCCTGAGTGGGAGGGTAGTTTGTTTACCAGTGTTGTGGCTATGTTTGTGAAGAAAGTGTTTAAGTAATTGGCTACATCCAGCTTGTCTGTGATGAGCGTGTTGTCCGTCTTTATGTTTATGTTTGAGAATCTGGTTTTAAGTTTTTTACTGCAGCCTAGTTGATTATTGAGTAATTTCCAAAGTTCACATGGTTTGTTTTTGTTTTCCTCAGTTTTGTCATTGATGAATTTTTTTTCACAGTTTTGATCATGGAGTTTACGTCATTTCTTAGTCTGTTTCTTTCTAGTTTGAGTTCAGTCACATGGGCTTGGAGTTCACTGCTTGTGCTTTTGGTAAGCTTTGACTGTCTTTTTTTTTTTTTATTATTGCAAAACAAAAATTATTAAAAGTCAGTACTCAACACATAATCATAATGAAACTAACAGACAAGGTGGCTAAAATGACATGCAAGTACAGAACAGAAAACAAAAAAAGAGTCTATAATAATATTTTAACGTATATAGTGTATATCCAACAAAATTACCAATTATACAAATGCCTTATACAGGATATACCCCTAATACCTATTTTCTAAAACCCTACACACATATGCTCCAGCTCGAACCCCCCCCTCCCGGACCCCTCCTTGGATAGTACCTCCATTATCCCTCACTCTAACCAGACACTACCATTATAAGCTAGCTTTTATTCTCTCCACCACTTCTAACCACATTGACATTTTGGATTCGTTGAGACCCAGAATTCTTGCTGTACATATTTCTTGATAAATCACATCGAGATATGTAAGAGACCAAACCTTCCTGCACATTTTTTCCGGTTGAAACCAGCGTGATGCGATCAGTTTTTTAGCTACTGTGATACCCGATAAAACCAATCTCTTTAACTGTGGATTTACTCAAAAACACTCAAAAACATCATTCAATAGTAATACAGAGGGGTGTACTGGTATATTCCAAGATACGAGTTTTGATAATTGATGGGTCACATCTTTCCAGAATGCCTTAACTGGTGGGCAGTCCCAATACATGTGCATACATTTTTTTGCTTTGACTGTCTTTTACGAAACTCAGAGCATCTTTTGTCTCTGGCTTTCATAGCGGTCAGTATTTCAGTGTGCATCCACAGCTCAGCGCGATTTTTTACCCTGGTGGTTCTTAGGGGGGCCATGTTGTTTAGTATTGTTGAAAATTAGGTTTTGAAGCCAAGCCATGTTTCTTCAACCAGTGTACCATTGAGCTCATCTGACAGTCCAGGCTCTACAGTTCAAGGTTAAAGGCCTCGCTAGAGTAGGTTTTGAGGTCTCTAGATGTGACTGTTTTGTGACAGCCAGCCTTTTGCTTTAGCTTTTTGCGGGTACAGAATATCATATAATGATCACATGCTATAACCCCTTTATTGGAGATCTTGGACTTGTCATGAGGTCAATGGTAGTATTTTTTTTTTTGAACCTTCTCTTTCTCCTATTTTTCTCTGATTTTCTCCCCGACCCAATTTAGTCGTTGTGCCAATTCCCAATACCTGGTTGTTGTACGCATGTTCTCCGACGAGTCGATACAAGGGTGTCCTGATGTCGAACGCACGCTTCCTCCGAGACGCGCGCCGTCAAGCCAGTGACGCTCTTTTCATTTGGCAGCGAGGACTCTCATTGGTGAAGTGTAAGGCGTGGGAGGGCACGCTATCTCCACCAAGTCCTGCCCCGCTTAGCAAGCGCCGAGACCTGACCTGTAGGCGTCGCTGTCCACAACGCCAGATTCCCACCCGCCAGCTTTCCCACTCGCTAATAGTGCCAATTGTATTAGTATGAACGGCCAGCCAAGCTGGTAGCAACGCCGAGAGCTGGGCTCGAACCCAGCGTCTCCTGCGTTGGTGACTAGCACAATCTCCGCTAAGCCACCTGACCACCCGTCAATGGTAGTCTGAGTTGATTCACATACCCTTGTGGGTTGGGTGATTAGCTGGCTGAGGCCGTGTAGATCACAAAACCTACTGAAGGCCTTGAAGACGGGTGCTGCTTTATGGAGCATTATCCGTGTTCCAGTCCCCAATACGAATTTTTTCTACGCCCTCCACCCCGGCTAAACACCCATCAAGTGTGTCATAGAAGCCACTGTGTTCTGGCGGTCTATAGATTGTACCTACTAGTACTGATTTCGCCCTTTCAAATAAGATTTCAATCTCGTCATGGTTAAGGTCAGTACGGTTGATGGATTTGGTATCTTTGTGAATATACACACAGACGCCACCTCCATTTCTATCCCTCCTGACTATTGAATAGTTCTCGATTTCAATCTCTGGATCCTGTACAGATGAGTCTAGTTTTGTTTCTGTGAAACACAATATGTTAGCCTTACCGTTTAAAAAAAATTGTCTGATTTCAGCCAGTTTGGGTCTCAGGCTGTTTGTGTTTAGGTGAAATATATGAAGTCCATTTGTGTTCGTTATTTGGTTTATGTCGTTGAGTTCAAGGTGTTGATTGTCTGTGGTGTCTGGTTGACCGGGTGGCGGTAGGTGGGGGGGGGGGGATGGGGTCCTATGTCCATTGTTGTTAGCCCTGTTAGCTTTCTGGGTCCGTTGTCCATTGATGTTAGCCCCGTTAGCTCGCCGGCCATCGGGCGATGCCTCGCTGTTTGTCCCGCGACGTGCTGGGCGCCTCGATTGTGAACCCCGGTTCATTCCTTCTCGCTGTGGCCTCTCGTGGGTTCTTTTGTAGAGGTGGTAGTGGAGGAATGTTGCCGTTGATCGTGCATTACAGTAGTCAAGTCGGCTTGAGATAAAGGCATAGATCAGTTTTTCAGCGTCTTTTTGATTTATAAAAAGCCATACCGTAGCTATGTATCTAAGGTGGAAGTTTTTGTCACCTTGTTGATGTGTGATTTAAAGCTTAGGTCTGAGTCTATTATAACACCAAGACTTGTAACTTCGGGTTTGATCCAAGGAGTAAGTTGCCCCATATTGCTCTGTAACATTTCTCTTTTTGTTATAGGACCAACTACCGTAATTCCTCTAATAGTAACCCCGGCTTGTATTTGTTTCAACTGTAGCGGGTACCAGGCTTGTATTAGGAGGAGGCCTGTATAAGAGGGAGGCCTATATTTAAAATTTTCAAACGGATCATAATGAATAAATCAACATTTTGTGTCAGTTTGAACCCAGTAAAATGTACTGGGTTCATTTATTGAAACAAAGTACTGTATGAAATAGTAAACAGTGCAATACAGGTGGTCACTGGTCATTTCAACGTTTTTAAAGTGAAATCAAGTAACTAGCTCAGTATGCAGCTCAGTATATTAGTAACCCGGCTTGTATTAGGAGGCCGGCTTATAAATGCTTAGCTCAAGAGCGCACCCGGCCATTAATAGAGACCCGGCTTGTATTTGAGACCCGGTTACTATTAGAGGAATTACGTTAGTATAATTTCAGTTGTCCATTTGTTTATTGCTAAGAGGCAGTAGCACTGCTACCTAACAAATCAGCTATGTGGGTGGATGTGCTGTAGAATAATTGAGGAAAACACTGACAGATATATGGCACTACCAGTGTGTCTTGGTTAAAGGTACAAGCTGAGTAATGTGGCTGCCTTGTCAGTCCCGAGGCAAAAACACATCTCTCTCCACTGAGACCTTGGCAGATATTGTCTGGCTGCCCACACAAGCTGATGGCCATTTCATCTGAACCTGTCATTTTTTCTCTCCAGCTGCTTTCAGCAAAAATAATGTCCTTTCATTACAGTACATTTCTGAAGTATGCCAGGTTTATTCCCCCGGCAAGTAATCATGCAAATAAATATTTTCCTTCAGCTAGACCTTTTCTTTTTTTCTCCTTGTGAGCTAATTAAAAGGAGGCAAAAAAAAAGTACAGCAGCCATGGCTGGGAGCTTGTTGAAAAACATATTCATGGTGTACGCCACCGCTTCACTTCAAAATTGCAATATGCCAATCAGCTCTCATCATTACATGTCTAGAATTAAAGATGGCCAACAAAAGGACAATATGTTCAGAGTGTATTTGTGTTTTGTCAGTATAATATTTAGTTTTCTAGTACAAATTACAATGTGATAGGACACATTTTCTATGTCTTTGTAATGCAATTGCCATGGTGTTATTTCATTCAATATAGTCCATTTCCTTTCATATTTAAAATACATACCTTTGCTTGGATCCACGACAGTACATTATACCTTCATATTGGGTATACCTCCCAGCTCCACTTCTAAGCATTACTAACTAATTATTCTAGAGGTAATTATCCCAGTCAGTGAGAAGAACATGGAGAGACAGAAACAGGGTCCATGTTGTGATACAGAAAATGAGTTTTATTCTCATGTTAATGTCTCATAACATTTGATACAAATCACATTCTTTTTAACAAAGAAAAATGCAATCAGTACCTGGCATCTAGTCCTTCTTCCTAAAAATACAACCATTTCATGTTGCATCTATTTCATTTTATAACATACCATCTATTTCAGAAAAATAGTAACATTACAATTTTATGTAAATCTTTTTGCCCAATAGTCAAACTTCAGGACCGTTTTTCCTTTGAAAACTGTGCAAGAAGAAATCCCTTTTTTTCAATGATAATTAAAATGAGGAGGAATCTTTTTCTCTCTCTCCTAATTAACAATAAAAGGCCATCAATGAAATGTAAGGAACTGACGTGATACATAAAACATGTAAATTAGTTACAGTAGAATTTGTAGTACCTATTTTTAGTCTACTGAAAACCTAGGAACAGTAATATGTTTTAAGGTTCACAGATAAACAAGTGCAAAACTGAAATAAAAAGGATAAAGTTGCCAGTGGATTTTGGCACAATAAGATACAGGGTCTATTTCAAGGAAGGGCCAAATATTCAGACAATATTTTTTGCTGCTTGAAGAAAAAATAAAAATATATATATATATACAATTATTGTTAAACAGTGAAAAGTCACTAACATTTTAACGGATCCCAGGAAAATGCTTGAAGATATTACCCTGCACATTTGTTCTATAGTGTCTTTCTTCTTTACGAGTACACTGATAAGTGACTGACAACCAACCACGAAAAAAGAAAGAAAATAAAACTGTAAAAAAAAAAAAATGAAACATGCTAATACCTGCTAAGACATGACTTGACAGTTGAACTTTCCCAGGCCTATGGCCTAGTCAAAATACATGTAATATATAGTTTTTTTTTTGTTGCTTTTTTTCTTTAGAAATATCTCCATACTGTATTTGTTATAATCTATATCGTCTTTAAATATATGTGACAGAGAGATAGTGTGATAGATACACAGTGGTCTGTCTAGCCATGGAGTGCATTCTGAGGAGTTAACCCGTTGGTCGCTACTTCGGCCTACCCTCAAAACCTCACCATTGTCATACGCTCTTAACAGCACTGGTCCCAGAACAGCCCCTAGACAACAAGTGAAGAGACACTTTTGATTTTGAAGACAAACATTGTCTGGGAGATACGTTTTAAAATCGTCTCGTGTGGTAAAGTGACCAGGGGCTGATTTCAGATCAGGCGTTCTTTTTTTCTTCATTCCTTTTTTTTTTTTTACTTCTCCAAAGGCACTTCTGAAAGGCCCGTAGTAAACTGTCCATACACCCAGTTACTATAGAAACACAATGCATAGAACAAACATCAATGTGTGTGGAGGTTTCTTGGCCATCACTGCTGGCAAACTATTGTTCAGTAAAACCACTGCTACATAGAGGCTCTTCTGTGTCTTTGCAATTTTCGATACACAACACCAAACGAGGTGATGTCTGATCTTGGCATTCCATTTCTACAGCATCAATATAATGCTAAGTTTAGCAACTATGATTCAATCCACCTAAAAATAGTCTTTACAATTTTGACAAGAGTGTGTGTGCATGAGACATTGCTCTCATGCTCACACACGCATACACACACACACACACACACACACGCGCGCGCGCGCACACACACACACACACACACACGCATACACACTTTTCCACATCATTAGTAATCAAGTCATCAAAATGGGTGAGTGAATGTAGTGGAACAAACATGTCATTTGGTACACAGGTTCTGGAGAAAGGCTGATTCAGGGTCAGGGTGACTGAAGTTCATTTGGGTTGAGAGGGTGGGGGTCACAGACGGGGAGGGACACACACATTCAAGCAAACATTTAAAAACACCAACAATACTCAGACTCATCGTTTGACTGTAAACGGATGCTTACGATGCAGCATTACAAACAAAACAAACACCACCAGAGACCCTTAGGGAAGACTGAATCAACTCTGACGTTGAGAATCCAGTGCTAGTAGCCGGCTCCAGGATACATGGGAATAGTAGGAGGCTGCTGTTGCAAATCGACATAACAAAAAGAACAAAATAACGAGAGAGAAAGAAAAAAAACATCAATAATTTACACATGAGTAACTCACTGTAGTGTACCTATTGGTATAGTGTGGAAGGTTTTTAAGAAGCGTTGGTAGGGAGATGGGAGGTGCAGCTTGCTGTAGTGGCGGCCGGCCTCCTCTAGGGACAGCCGAGGGGAGTCCACAGGACTTTACTTTGTTCTTGATCAACTATAGTCATGATCTGAGTGCAAATGTAGGGGAGGGCGCCACCCTGGACAATACCTGCAAAGTCAACAGATTTGTCAGCGTACTGATGAGATGAAAATGAGTGCAAACGTTGCATGCAAGCCAAGATTAAGGTCAATTCAGATTCAGGAAGCAGATTTTCTTCAACATTCAAATATTGAAAAATCTATCCGTGAATGATTCCCTCAAATGTATTTGAAACCCTTAAAAATGTTCTATACTGAATAACTTCTGTATGAGAACAATTTGTATGGATGTGTTTTCTTGCACCACATTGTTCAATAAACTACATAAAATAGCTTAGCAGCATCTCTACACCTTTATCCTCATCGAGAATGCAAGGATCTATGAATATGCAAATTCATCACACATGCAACTCAATCTGTGCAGTCAAAGTGGTGCCTCCCGGAGGCTGCTCTAGAGTCTATTATACCAACCTGTAAAGAACTTGCTGTATTCTTGCTCTATCTTCTGTGCACTTTCAAACTGCTCCTTGGAATGTTTTTGAGATACTTTGTCCCGCAGGTACACCGGATCCTTCTGCTCCCTGCAGAAAGAGAATTAATTAATCAGAAACCCTAAAGAAAATGTTTAATGATTATCAATTTCAGAACAGAACAATAAAAGCGCTGATCCTCATCGACAGCCAACCAATTCCAATAACAGACTCCTTCAAGTTCCTGTTGTCACACGTGAGCAATAACCTGAAACGGGACCTCAATGGCAACATTAAATACAAAAAGCCCAACAGAGATTGTACCTCCTGATAAATCTTATAAAAAATTTAATAAGAAGCAGAAAACAGAAAACAAAAAAAGTCACACAAGGTCTACTGGTCAAATATTTCACGATCCAGAGCATCCCGTCACTATCGATTACCGTCTGGTACGGAAACACATCTAAGCACACAATAAATAAAATGGGCAGAATTATCCAGCCCAGGAGTTCAAAACATGTAATCCCTATCTGATGGATCAGATTTGTATTCATTCATTTCAACTCAGATTTGTATTCATTCATTTCAACTCATTATGAATTGAAAATGGGGGACCCTGATGTAAACAAGACGAAAGTCTCTCTCTGGTCTGCATCCCCTTAACAATTGTGTGTATTGAGCCGTACTGTACCCATTCTGCAATCTGTTAATTAAAATTGTCAATCAATCAATCAATCAATAAATAGGGATTACAAATTTTGAACTCCTGGGCCCAGGAGTTCAACACTTTTAATCCCTATCTGATTGGATCAGATTTGGATTTTGGGTAGTTGAAAACCAAAAAAACAGGATTTGGATCACTTTGATATCCGATCAGATCAGGAAATTAAATCCAAGCTTTAATCTGGATCAAATCTTCAAAACGGGTTGTTCAAACCGACAACACATGAATGGGATCAATTTGATCCCAAAAAACTGGATTATCTTGATCCCACCAGAGGGGTGGATTTCCAGTGGATTACCAGAGTAAAATGTACTATTCAATTAATTTTAAAATATGTTTCAATATAAATAAGATGGCAAAGTTTGTTAACTGAAATAATACAACATTTTTAGCCTTCATGGCAAATCGATTTAATTTAAAAGATTTTGGTCGCATTTGTGGTAGCCTATTTTGTTTTCAACCAAATGTTGATGACATAAATGTGTATGCTCATAAAAGTATCACAACAAAGATTGTCAATCACAAATGTAATTTAGATTAAAGAGAAAATATCTTCAATTTTTTTTATTTTTTTTTTTATTTTTTATTGTTGATCTTTTCCCCCCTCCATTTTCCTCCGATTTTTCTCCCATCCCAATGTTAGTCATATGCCAATTCCCAATCCCCTTCCTGGTCGCTGCGCACCTACCCCCCACAGTCAGATCATCTGGGAGAGTGGAGGCTATCACGTGCTTCCTCCGACACACGTCCAGCCAATCAACCGCTTCTTTTCACCTGGCAGCGCAGATCCTCCCTGAGAGGGCATAGCGTGTGGAAGGATCACACTATCCCACTCAGGTCCTATCCGCGCTTAGCAGGCGCCCCGACCGAACTGTAGGAGTCGCTGTTTACAACGACCCGGACCCACCCCGCCAGCTTCTCCCACCCTCTAATACAGCCAATTGTATTAGTGTGAACGGCCAGCCAAGCTGGTGACAACGCCGGAGCTGTGAGCTGGATTCGAATCCAGCTCACAGCTCCGGGGTTGGTGACGAACGCAATCTCCGCTACGCCACCTAACCGCCCCAACAATTCTTTTGTTGACAAAATCTGGCCGAGTTGTCTGATCCTGGATCACAACAAATGGGATTTAAAAATCTGATCGAATCAGATAGGGATTAAACGTTTTGAAGTCCTGGGCCCAGAGCATCAAAGATAGGCTGCAAACTCTCCACACTGGGCTCTGTGTATGACTATGTGTGTATGTGTGTATGTGTGTATGTGTGTATGTATGTATGCGTGTGCGCGCGTGCGTGCGTAACACACACACAAGATCACAGATGAGCCTCTCCACCCAGCACCTCTCTCAGCGTCTCCCCACAAGGTACAGGTCACTAGTATAGGAGGCAGCTAAGAGCTTCTTCCCCAAAGCCGTACAGTTGATCAATACACAAAAGTCGCTTAAAGGAACACGCAAACATTTTGGGAAATTAGCTTACAGTACCTTGTCTTCTCCAGAGAGAGACGAGAAGATAGATACCAGTTTCCTCTCTGTGCGTTCAGTAGAAAGCTATCTGGCTGCACGTTAGCCTAGCTTAGCACAATGAATGGAAGCGGACAGTGACGGGTAGCCTAGGCATTGTCCAACTAACACCTCTCCCGAAGGCTACCCATCACTGTCCGCTTCCATTCATTGTGCTAAGCTAGGCTAACGTGCAGCCAGACAGCTTTCTACTGAACGCACAGAGAGGAAACTGGTATCCATCTTCTCGTCTCTCTCTGGAGAAGACGAGGTAAGCAAATTTCCCAAAATGTTGGCGTGTTCCTTTAAGTCCTTCATGTTATGGTGTTGTATGTGCTGTATTGTTACAGCCATTCTATTCTGTACCGAGATTGATTCCACCAGCCTGGCCGTGTTGGTAATAAAAGACACTTGAAGCACGACAGCTAAGCTGTTGAAATGTTGGGTGATTAAAGATAAGCTAATGGAGCCAATGTGTGAGTGCAGGGTATTCCTGCACAGTATAATTTCAGTAACTATGCACCCTTCCTCGCTCTACATTATGTCCCATCATCTGAAATAATACAGATAATCATAAGAAATTAACTTTTACATCCACCGACTGATTAGCGTGTTGATTATACTTTGTACCATGAAATAGAATAGATTAGAACATTCAAACTAAAGATAACCTTACCAACCACAGCAATAACTGAGCAGCAATGTGGCTGGTGGTCATCAGTTATTATGACTGCATAATCCGTTCACTATCATCATCTCCAACATCAGTGAGACAAAACCCATTCACCATCTCCAACATCAGCAAAACAAAACTGGACAGAAATGGAGCCAGAATCAAAGACTGAACCATCTCCCCCTCGAAAGCAAGGTCGTTGTTTCAGGAATTACATAAAAGCACTGTGTAGTGAGTGAGAGTCAGGGAGAAAACACTTCCACTTCCGCAGAATGACCTTACATTAAAGTTGCAAAAAAAAAAAAAAAAAGAGGGCACGCTTAGCCAGCTGTTTGGGATTATGCAAGTGTGTGTGTGTGTGTGTGTGTGTGTGTGTGTGTGTGTGTGTGTGTGTGTGTGTGTGTGTGTGTGTGTGGTGGGAAGGGATGCTGTGACAAGCACGCCAAAGCGCTTGTACTCGGGCGGTGAATGTGGCCGCTTATCCTGCTGCATCAGCACCACAGCGCACACACACACACAGTGAGTAGCCCACCTGCAGAGACCCGGGTTCAATCTCCGGTAGCGGTACTATATGTAACGGAGGTACCACAAGTATCCATAAGTATAAGTGTTGTGAAGTGACTGTGGCACGTAGCGGTACTGCAAGTAAACTCACTCCCCCTTAAAAAGGCATCCAGACACATTACCAAGTAGTGAATTCACCTCTTGGTATAGTGGTCTGCGATGTCGCCCGCAGTGTGGCCGACCCGGGTTCAACTCCCACTCAGGGCATGTCAAATAAGACCGGTTTCATACATCTACTACTACTAATCCTATAGTAATGAATGGGGGTGAACTTCAGTCAAAAATAGTTCCTACGTGAATTTCTTTCAAACAAGGTCTGTGCATTATCTGTGTCCCTCCAACACTGTGCACCTGAGGTTTATCATGCATTGTCGATGCGGTTTTCCACCATAAATCCGCTGGCCGACATCTTTAGAATTAAAGGGAAGGATGTTTTAAAGAGGATGTGGGAGACATATCCATTGAAAACACTGTCACACAAAACCTACAAGAAACATGCCCGCCTTTAAGACAAGCGCTTTACATATTTCTGGGGTACCGTCAAAGTGCAGGGGTAAACATGAGTAGCAAATCACCAGTTCTCCTGCGAATCCTCTGCATTAAGCCTAAAGACTTCGTCTGTATACTACAGAGTAAACGTGGGG
The DNA here is from genome assembly GCF_963971535.1 of Notolepis coatsorum. Classification (NCBI taxonomy): domain Eukaryota; kingdom Metazoa; phylum Chordata; class Actinopteri; order Aulopiformes; family Paralepididae; genus Notolepis; species Notolepis coatsorum. The sequence continues at coordinate 118,801,491 of NC_140173.1, read as the reverse complement.
CTACTTACTTGATTTGCTTGGCGTTTTTGTAGCGGATAAAGACAACAATCGGATAGATGTGAACACTGTGGAGTCTCTCGATGGCATGGGGAGCAATGTCAAGCAAACAGTGGCAGTCCTAGTTCAAAGAAAACAAAAAAAAATATTACAATACAGCGTCTCACTTCAAGGAACACGAGAAGACAAAACTTATAATATTACAACAAGGGCTATGAAGGGGATTATTTTGTCCCATTTGACGTAACAGAAGAATTCCACTCCTACGATATCAGATTAAACCTCACCAATAGGAACACCTCATCACAGCCTGGAGATAAAAGACAAACGCGGTCGCCGACCCACTTAATTCTTAATTCTGATCACATTGGAAAGGAAGACGGTGGGTACCTTCTCTGCGATTTCCTTGATGGAAGCCACGGTGGTGACGTCAAAATGGCCGCTCCTGCGCTTGTAGTCGATGAAGAGGCAGTCTTTCACCCCCCGCTCGATGGCCTGTTGAGACGCCTTCATCACCTCTGAGGAAACGAAGAAGAGTAGATGCACGGTAAGGGAATGAGACTCTCCAAGGTCACTGTATCCCACATATAAAGCAGATGCACGGTAAGGGAATGAGACTCTCCAAGGTCACTGTATCCCACATATAAAGCAGATGCACGGTAAGGGAATGAGACTCTCCAAGGTCACTGTATCCCACATATAAAGCAGATGCACGGTAAGGGAATGAGACTCTCCAAGGTCACTGTATCCCACATATAAAGCAGATGCACGGTAAGGGAATGAGACTCTCCAAGGTCACTGTCTGTATCCCACACATAAAGTAGATGCATCGTTCAGGGAATAACACTCATAACATAATATGCCACAAACTGCTGGTTTCACACCGATAAACCTAAATCACTCCATTATAAGATAAGATATTCCTTTATTTATCCCCCATAATGTGACCCAAGTCTCTCCAGTTTCAGCAATTTAGTGGTAATATACCTACTTTTTTAAAAGTCTGCTCACCCAGAACAGTCTTGCTTTCATATCATATACCTGACAATATCTTTTGGACGTCATCACAACGTGACCGGCCGGCAATGATAAATGGATTAACTAATTGAACGCCAAAGACGAGTATACAAAAAAAAAGAAGAAAAAGAAAGTATTATACTAAACAGTTAGGCAGACCTTGGTGTGTGATCCCTGAAGCTCAGAGGGAATTGGAATTGAAATGACGATCAAATGACTATCGAATCCCGATGGGTATTAGGCAGTATCGCCTACCTTTTGAACTGGGCTAGTTTAGTGTGGGGGGCTCACACGCCGGAGTTGAGAGCACTCAAGCAGAGGTACCAATGGCGATCGCAAACTTTGAGATTATTATGAAGAGGACAAAACTATCACACTTATGGATGATAACGTGCGTTTTCACCAGACTACATTGGACTCAGCACTTCTGGTAAATCATAAAAATACTATAGTCAAACCGGCCAAGGAGGTAACATATTCTGTTCAACGCTCATGGTATAGTCGCCGCCGGGATAGCACTCCAGAGGCAACTGGTACCGGCAATGGCGACCGCAAACTATTGGATATTATTATGAAGAGGACAAAACGATCACACTTATGGATGATAAGGTGCGTTTTCACCAGACTATGTTGGATTCTAGTATTTTCAAACAGGCTGTTTGGATGTACTGGGAGGCACTCAGGTGACCTCCGTGGCACGATTCCTCGGCATGACCATCTCCCGGGATTTGAAGTGGGAGCTCAACATCACAGGCCTGCTCAAGAAGGCCCAGGGGAGGATGTTCTTCCTCCGGCAGTTGAAGAAATATAAACTGCCGAGGACCATGATGGCCCAATTCTACACGGCCATCATTGAGTCCATCCTCACCCACTCCATCATTTCCTGGTTCCCCGCTGCAGCGGCAAAAGATCTTGCCAAGCTGCAGCGGGTGATTCGCTCCGCGGAGAGGGTGATCGGCTGTCCCCTGCCCTCCCTCAGGTCCCTGCACGACTCCAGGGCGCTGAAGAGGGCGAGGAAGATCATGGCCGACCCATCCCACCCCGGTCACAGCCTCTTCACCCTGCTCCCCTCTGGGAGAAGGCAGAGGATCCCAAAGGCTGTGAAAGCTCGACACAGACTGAGCTTCTTCCCCTCAGCCGCCAGGCTGATCAATGCCTCAGGTTCCCCCCCCCCCCCCTCGGTACCCCCCCCCCCTCTGCCCCCAAGTGACACTGGCACAATGACATTGACTGCACTGCACTAGTCCGTACTGGATCTCTGCACACTTCACTTTATATATATATATGTATATATGTATTTTATTTATTGATTAATCCCCCACTGCACTGTTTTCGTTTCTCGTCTGTGTTGGTGTTTGTTTACTGTGAAAAAAAGAAAGAATGCATACACTGTATTGCTGCAACAATTACCAATGTGTTTTACACAAATGGCTCAATAAAGGAATCTGAATCTGTAACGTAGAGCTGTCCCCGAAGCGTGTAGCTTTATGCCAAGCAAGCAGTGCAAAAATTTACCGTAGTGGCGTGCAGTAATGCGCCTTTCATTTTCCGCCGCCCAGCGCCCAGGTCACGCGGAAATAGGCTGTCTATTGCCATTCTCTTTGACAAACTCTAACCTTAACCAGCTCCTTAACAACGCCTAAACTTAACCGTTCTAACCTTAACCAACTCCGAAACAATGCCTAACCTTAACCTTAACCTTAACCATGCCTAACCTTAACCATAGAAATTATATTGCCATTCTCTTTGACAAACTCTAACCTTAACCAGCTCCTTAACAGCGCCTAAACTTAACCGTTCTAACCTTAACCAACTCCGAAACAATGCCTAACCTTAACCTTAACCATGCCTAACCTTAACCGGCGAAAGAATACACGTTAAAAAAAAATCACGTTAAAAAATATTTTCGATGGGATTCGAACTCGCCAGCAAACGAGCCATAGGATCCACAGCCATGTGGCCTTGCCAATTGAGCTATTGCTAGATACTGAATAAGGGGCGGTGACTTATATATATTGAGCTCCGCTCGAGGCGGGATCTCATGCGCATGCGCGGGCACCTCGCGCGAGCACGCCGGCGCACGCACGCACCTGAGCGAGCACGCCGCCGCCGGTGCACGCACGGTAGCATTTGTCTGAAAAGAAGGGCGCTTTACCGCACTGGCGTGCGGTGACGAATGCGGAAGCATTTTTGCACTGCTTGCTTGGCATAAAGCTACAGGCGTCCCCGAAGGCTGTTTTTGGGCTTCGAACTTCATCAGGGTTTTTCGAACGGACGTTCGAACCTTCGTTTTGAATAATATTTTTTTTTTAAATAAATATCCTCAAACTAAATCCTCAATTTGAATAAAGTGATTAATCTGATTAAATTAGTATTTTTTTTTTATTAAATCAACTTTCTTTAATGAATATAACTCATCAGTTTTAATACTATAATATTAGTGTAGCCTAATCTTAAACAGAATGAATAGACGCATAAAAAAATTTAAATATATAAAAAAATATATATATATTTTATAAAAAAATGTCAAATTCGAATGTTGATTTAGAATTCGAATGCCAACGTAACGAACTAAGGTCTGAACGTTCAGGCTCAGCCCTAATGTAACGTTATCTGTTATCTGGATGTAACGTTACCCTAACGTTATATATTTATTGTTCCCGTTCTGAGCCAAGACACTTGGAACAAGAGACAGGACAGGGTTTTGGTAGACCTGCTGACAAAGCTAACGTCTATTTTACCGAACCCCATCATAAAACATGCCTTTGTAATGATCCCAGCATCGGAAAACGAGTCCCGCAAAGGACCCCCCCCCCACCCCCCCCCTTGGTGACTTTGTGAATAGAAACATTCTATATATGGTCGTGTTTACCTTTGACCTGGAAATAATATAGTTGTCAGGCAAGCAACCCGCACGAAATGCGCATGCTGCACAACACACATCATATCTCTCGTTCCAGAAAACGAGACTGGATTATTTTGAAACGGGACGGGTTTTAGCCTGGGATTGCGCAGGAACGAAGGTATGTAGAAATACAATTTTTTTTCTCTGTTGGAGTATAAATATTGCCTGTCAAATGAGCCATACTATTGTCTCCATAGCTATAATATAGAATATACGATGAGTCTGAAAAAATCGTGAAAATGGTAAAAAAAACGCTGGCGCCAGGGAGTAAAGATGGAAAAACAGCATGGCAGTCAAAGAGTTAAAGGTCCTGTGTCTTATAAATTGCCTTTTCCAATGTTTAGCATTGTTTCCTAGCAATGGGGGTTTATATCAATGGGGTCTGTGTCTCTAATTCTCATTTTGGTGGATTGCTCCAATTCAGTTGAGACAATATCCTCCCCTAGTGAATTAAGCTATTTTGATTTGACTCACTGTCCTACGTAGCAAGGAGCTGATCTGCAGTAACGCCCCCCCTCTATGGTTGTAGCGCAACCATTCGCTCAACAACACTTTCTCAAGCGGTGCCGACAGAGAGAGGCAGAGAACGAGCGAGAGAGAGAGAGATAGAGAGAGAGAGAGGGAGGGAGAGAGAGGGACAGGAGCTTCTCTCGAAACACACGCATTTACACACACTCACACACAACCTCCCGACCGCGCGCCGAAGGGATGGGGCTTCTCCACTCGCATATCACTGTCAAAATATCTTTGACTCCCACGCGCACGCCCGTATTCCGATCCATGCAATAATATTCACAGGGGTATATATTGTCATTTGAAACAAGTTACCAATCATTGTCCCGTGGGATTATGCCCCCCCCCCCCCCCCCCGTGGCGAAATTAATTAGTACCCCCCTCAATCTCTCTCTGTCAGTGTCTGCCAGTGCAGACTGTGGTGACTGTCACTCAAAGCGCTTATGGGCGGAGCGCAGCCCAAAACAGCTTGAAATCTTGAAGTCGAAAAATGCTGCTTTAGAGTACTTGATTAGAAATTTGATTTTCTTTTTTACAGATGTGTTCCATAGACTCATAGGAACTGTGTAAAGTTGCCCAAATAGTGAAAGGAATAGCAAGACATGTCCCCTTTAATGATTTTCACAGAATCCTGGCTTAATAGTGGGATTCATGACAGTGCTATTGAGCTACCAGGCCGCACTCTCCACAGGGCGGACAGAACAGCTGAGGTTCGTGCATTTATATAAACAAAACTGGGTGCACAAACAATACCAACATTGTGAGTCACTGCTCTGCTAACATGGAATAATAATCATGATCAAGTGTAGACCTTTCTACCAGCCCAGGGGATGTGTACAGCTACCATTGTGACTGCAGCCTATATACCTCCTGATGCTAATGCCAAGCTAGCAGTGAAGGAACTGCATGCTGCCACTAGCAAACAACTCACACCCAGAGGCTTTATTGTTGCAGGAGATTCACTCCAACCTAACGACTGCTCCCCAAATTCCAATGGCTCTTGACACTAGACTACGTTTACTCATACATAATGAATGCATACAAAGCCGTTCCCCTCCCCAAATCTGGGACAATCAGACCACCTTTCTTTGTTCCTTCTACCCAAGTACACCCTCAGTTAGAACAGTCCACAAGCTACGGGTTGGAGAGCACTTCAACAACTCCGACCCCTGACGCATGTGGCAGGGCATCCACCAATAACTCTCCCCAAACCACTGACCCCTCCCTCCCTGATGGGATCATGTTTATGCCCGCTTTGACAGGGAAAACCAAGGCTGCCCTCTCTGCTAACCTCCAACCCCTCACTCTCTCCCCCATCAACGTGTGTACCACACTGGGCAGGACTAATGCATGTAAGGTGACTGGCCTTGATGGCATCCCCCGCCATGTGCTCAGGAACTGCGCTGAGCAGCTGACCAAGGTCTTAACTGACATCTTCAACCCGTCACTAGCGCAGGCAGTTGTCCCAGCTAGGGATGGGTATCGTTAGGATTTTATCGATACTGCTTAACGGTTCGGTACTTTATCGATACTCTTATCGGTTCTTTTTTATTTAGCAAAAAAATATAAAAAATTATTAAGAACAGAATCGACATTGCTTTATTATTCTTTTATATAACTATATTACTGCACATGGCTACTTTTTTATCAATTAATACAAGCAGTCAGATAAATTAACTATTTTGGGACTTTCTATTTTATTTAGAAAGTTCTTAAATCAGAATGTCCCACCCAATACCCAGCTGTTAAAAACGGTTCAATACTCCATGTTATTAGTAGAGGCTGTGACACTCTGTCATCCTTCCTCTAGCTGCTAGGGTGAAGGGACTTTGGGCTTGCTGGGACCGGTGGTGGTAGAGGGAGGAGGGGTGGGCTGGGACATGGTGGCTGCAGCCTCAGCCTGAAGATCTTTCATCTTTCTAATATATTTGTAGCTAAACAATTAGCTAAGCAATTATATTTTATTTATTAGCCTATTCATAATAATTCGTTATTAGCCTAGCTAACTCCGTATCTTGGCTTACCTGCAGTGGACGTGGATGGAGATGGAACACTGCGAGCAAAGCAGTCGAAAACGGCGCATTTCTGCAGACTACCGTAATGTTATGTTTTGACAAGATGTTTTGACAAATTGCTTGTATTGCCACTAGGGCTGTCTTAAATACTTCGAAGCTTCGTTCGATGGCACGAGCTTCGAACATAAAAAAAAAATCGAAGTAAATTTTTTTCTCTTTTTTTCAAACATCTTGCGCCTCCATTCCAATGAAACGAAAGTAAGCGGCGCCTTCCCGCCTCCATTCCAATGAAACGAAAGTAAGCGGCGCCTCGACTCCACCTCTCTACAACAAGCACGTGGAGATTATCTGTGTTGAAAACAACAAGGACATGATGTGCAGCAGACATGTCGACGAAGAAGTCATCAGACGTGTGGTTACATTTTAAAATATGCAAAGACAATGCCCAAAAAGCCGAGTGCCAGATATGCCAGAAGAAAATGGCATATCACAACTCTACAACAACTTTGTCAAATCACCTAAAAAACGTAAGTATCGTTGTACACGACGGCGACGCCACACAAAACATTAATAAGGCTATGCCTATGCTGCTATGACTAATGTGTTACCAAGTTGGCTAATTTAATTGTAATCATCTGCTTTTGTAGGTGCATTGTCTGATATAATTATAAATTATAAATTAAATATAATATAATTGTTTGCTTGATAGACGAAGGTTGCAACATAATTATGTAATGTCATGTCGTTGGCTGTGAGAGCAGCCCCACTGCACCCAGGCAGCGCAGCCGAGTGAAACCTTGTTGGCTGCGTCACAGTCACGAAAGGGGCTACTTAATTAATTAATCCAATCCACTTTATTTATAGAGCACATTTAAAAACAACAAAGTTTACCAAAGTGCTGTACAAGTCCCACAACATAAGATACAAAAAATATATATATATATTATAATTCATTTTTTTTTCTTTTTTTCTCGAAACTTCGAATTAAAATCGAAGCTCGGCCCGAAGCTTCGATTGCCAAAAAAAGCTTCAAAGGTCAGCCCTAATTGCCACCCTTACTGGCAAATGTTTTATTGCACTTGTGGCAACGTGCGTCGTCAGCATCGACTTTCGTAAAGTGTACCCAGACTTTCGAGCGCTTTGCTCTCTCCGCCATGACGAGCGCAGAGCTCGGTCTGTGTGTGCTGCGCTTCAGCAACACGGAGCCACTGACTGGCACCTCCCTTAAGTACCTGTCTGTGTATGTGTGAGTGTGAGTAATAATGGCTCGCTGCGGCTCGCTTCTCGTGCAGAGACAGAGAGAGGAGAGATAGTTCGCAACGTTTAAATTCCTCGGAAAAAAAACTCATAGTAATAATAATTTCTAGAGTATCGATAGCAGTACCGATCACGTCGGAGCTCATCAATACTCAGTTTTTTTCTAATTTATTACCGGTTCCCGTTTAGAACCGGGGTCCGGGGGGCATTCGTACCGTGCTAGTACCAAAACACTCCATGAGCCTCAATGATCTCCGCCCTGTTGCACTCACCCCCAGTATCATCATGAAGTGCTTCGAGAGGCTGGTCCTGGCTCACCTCAAATCTGGCCTCTCACCTTCACTGGATAGACACCAATTTGCCTACCGTGAGAACAGGAGCAAGGCGGATCTCCTCAGCACTACATTCCGCCCTCTCCCACCTGGATGAGCAATACCCATGTGAGAATGCTGTTCATCAACTTCAGCTCAGCATTCAACACCATCATCCCCTCCAAACTAATCTCCAAACTTGGTGACCTTGTGGAAAACCAAGGACCTCCGCATCAACCCATATGTCTGCAACTGGATACTTGACTTCCTAACTAACAGACCCCAGTTTGTTAGGAAAAACAATCTCACCTCCTCCACCCTGAACACCGGCGTCCCGCAAGGTTGTATGCTGAGCCCTCTTCTCTACTCCCTCTTCACCCACAACTGCACTCCTATACATGGCACCAACACCATTATCAAGTTTGCAGATGACACAACGGTGGTGGGCCTCATCAAAAACAATGATGAGTCGGCCTACAGGGAGGAGGTCCAGCACCTTGTGGCGTGGTGCGCCAACAACAACCTGGCCCTCAACACCAAGGAGCTCATTGTGGACTTCAGAAAGACTAGAGTCCATATCAACGGGACTGAGGTCGAGAGTGTCTCCAGCTACAAATTCCTGGGAGTCCACATCTCTGATGACCTCTCTTAGACCCTCAACAACTCGTCACTGGTCAAGAAGTCTCAACAGTGGCGGCCGGGTGGCGCAGTGGGCAAGGCGCTCGCCACCAACGCAGGAGATACTGGTATTGAGCCCAGCTCTCGGCGTTGCTTCCGGCTTGGCCGGCCGTTGTACTAACACAATTGGCAGTGTTAGAGGGTGGGAAAGCCGGTGGGTGGGTCCTGGTCGTTGTAAACAGCGACTCCTACAGTTCGGTCGGGGCGCCTGCTCAGCGAGGAAAGGATCTAAGGGGGGTAGTGTGATCCTTCCACACGTTACACCCTCTCAGTGAGAGTCCGCGCTGCCAGGTGAAAAGAAGCGGTTGATTGGCTACACATGTGTCGGAGGAAGCATGTGATAGCCTCCACTCTCCCAGACCGACTGGAGGTAGGTGCGCAGCGACCAGGAAGGGGATTGGGAATTGGCATAACGACTAACATTGGGATGGGAGAAAAACGGAGAAAAAAAAAAAAAAAAAAAAGTCTCACCAGTGCCTCTTCTTCCTGAGGAGAGTGAGGAAAGCTCCTCAGATTCTGGTGAACTTTTACCGGTGCGCCATAGAAAGCATACTCACTAACTGCATCACAGACAGGTATGGCAACTGCAGTGGTGAAAACCACGCAACACATCACCAGTGCATCACTCCCTGCAATTGAGTCTATTCATTACAAACGGTGTCTGAGAAAAGCATGCAGCATTGTCAAGTACACCGCTCATCTCAATCATGGACTGTTTGCCCTCCTACCCCCACTGTACATATTAATACTACAACTCTGATAAATATTATGGACATGATTAGCACTATTACTCAGTAGTACCAATTTATATATTTTATATCCAGTTTAATCACCTGTACATTGTACTTTACTGTCACATTTGCACTCTGGTTGGATGCCAAACCTCTTTGCATTATACTGTACTTGTAATACATTTGAATCTAATCTAATGTTACCGTTGAAAAGCAGGGGGGAGACAGATGAATTGCTCTTCTACTTTGCTACGACAGAGAATTACAAGCATCTAAAAGCGAGCGAGCTCACCAAGGACACATCTGCAGAACTTCCCAGGGGACTCCTTCACCAGCATGTCCTTCACGGGGTCGGTGAGTGGGCCGAGGACGAGGACGGGCCGGGGAGACGTGCACTCCACCTTCTGGACCCTCTGGTAGGCCAGGCTCACACAGTCTGACGTCACATGAACAAAACACAGGTGATCCAATGCTACATCTTTTACAGTACATTCAAATACAACTGAAATTAAATTACAATTTAGAGCCAGCACGAATGCGTACAAAGTGGCAAGACGCAGCGTTGCTCTAGGTGGGCGAGAACGGCATTCACTCTGGCTGAGAATGTTCCAACTTGAGCGAGAGATTCGCCCAAGACGTGACGAAGCAAATGTGGGTATATGTTCACTATGAATATGAAATACTGTAATGCATGTAGGGCTATCTTAAATACTTCGAAGCTTCGTTCGATGGGCACGGGATTCGAATGGGAAAATAAAATTTGAATATATATATATATATATATATATATATATATATATATATATATATATATATAAAAAAAAATAAAAAAAATATGTAATTTCTTTCCTTTTTTTATCCCCCCTCCCACCTGCAAAATCGTGCACCTCCAATGCAACGAACGGCATATGCCTCATTAACTCTGCCTCTCTTTGTTAACCTCTCTTTGGTTTAGACGTGGAATTCATTGCTGGGTTAAGTACTTCTATTCTATTCACATAATATGCTTACTACATATATCTATTCTATTCACATATATGCTTACCACTTGTATCTATTGCTATGTCCGCCCATCACAATCACGCAAACTGTCTAACGCCTGTCCCGTCTCCCTGTGAGTGGCTGTCTCGGAGTGATGACCGGAGTGTTGGACGTCCCGTGATGATGACCGGGAGGATGCGACCCTCTCTGCGCCACCCCTTTGCCTTAAAGTGCCACTTGCAGGTTAAACCCTAGTCTTCAATTATGTGTACGGTAGTTTACATCATTGGTATCTATTTTCATTATTTATTTTTTTCCATTTGACGCCGGAAATTCCACTCAGAAAGGGGAATAACATGTATGGAGCCAATCAAAAAGCTTATTAGACACTATCAGTGCCGTGACGTCACTGCAGGTAACTTTTCCCTACTTCTCATCCACTACAATGGAGTTTGACGAGTGCAGAAAACCATTTCCTTGATCCAAATGGACACCTTACAAGACTAAAATGGGTTTACCGGTAATCGTTGGAGACTTTGATGGACAGCTACATTTTTGGTTGAAACAAAGGTAGTTATAAGGTTTTTAATGTCGTAAAAAAAGAACTACATTTACCACTAGGCAGCCTGTTGTTCAGTACAGCAGCGCTATTGGCTGTCGCCTTATCCGCGTCACGGGTCATAGTACCAAGCTAGCTAGCTAACATTAACGTTAGCATTATGTCTACTGTCGTGAACCATTTTAAATCGGGGCATGTAGAAGAGTTTCGGGAACGAGTAAAATGTGCAGGTCCTCTTCTCAGACCTGTGGGGCAAAGCACTGCACGCATCATGCCGGCTAGCAAGCTACACGTCACGGCATGTTGATACGATAGTAGCCCCTTTCGTGACTGATGCACTCGGTGCATCACAGTCACGAAACGGGCTACCACGATAGCTAACTAACGTTAACGTTACAAGCTCAAACACTTTTTATAACTACTACTACTGTCGTGTCCATAAGTTCCCTGGCAGAATACTTTGTTTTTGAGGACAAAGGTATACAGGAGTTAGGAGTTTCGAGAATGCCGGCTAGCAAGCTAGCTACTAACGTTATATACACAATATGTACAACGACACAATGATTTCCATTAGTATTTACAAATATGGTAACGTGGTTGTGGCTTTTACAAATAGTGGTTAGCTTTAGAGATAAATGGCTATGATCACGGAGCAATAGTGTTAGGTGAAACACTAGCCACAGATTCCTCAGCTAGTAGTAACAAGAAGGCTCTTTGCTTCCTGCCACTACCTGCATGTGATTCTCAGCGCCCCTCGCTGCCCTGATACCTTGTGTGATGTCATCATTAAGATGACACACTATGAAACATGGATTAAAATATGCACGTGCTGGGTTCGAGCCCAGTTCTCAGCGTTGCTACCAGCTTGGCTGGTCGTTCATACTAATACAATTGGCAGTATTAGGGGGTGGGAAGCTGGTGGGTGGGAATCTGGCGTTGTGGACAGCAACAGGTCAGGTCTCGGCGCTTGCTCAGTGGGGGCAGGACTTGGTGGAGATAGCGTGCCCTCCCACGTGTTACACTTCAATTAACCGGCATCGGTTAATATCGGTTGATATCGGTATCGGAAATTAAGAGTTGGACAATATCGGTATAGGTAAAAAAGCCAATATCGAGCATCCCTAACTGTAGCCTATAGATATTTAACAGGTCACATTTAGGAACGGTCTTGTTTTTGTAAACGTCAACAATGCCACTGTTGAGACCAAACGCACTAGCATGTCTTCATGGCAGTTTTGCTAGTGTCCACCTGTCAAATTGACGCGAGTACAGTGAGACAATATTTCTCTTTGCGTTGTATCTGAACGTACAGTTAAGACAGGATGTAGAACCAACCCCTAACATGGTTAAACAATATGCAGAGACACACACACACACACACACACCAAGTCTAACTGACAAAGACATTGTATAATCCTGTTATTCTTCCTCTCACCCTCTAGGAAGGGGATGGAGTCAGTGCTGATGGCGTCCAGAGCCACCATCTCTTTACTGTCTTTGGAGCTGCTGCGCTTGTGTTTCTGCTTCCTCCTGAAGAAGGACCTCCGAGCAGCCGCAGACAGAGTCTTACTGGAGCCGCCATCTTCCTTCATCTCAGTCATACTGTGTCTACGATAGAACTCCTGATCCATCCTACACACACACACAAAAGATGACCTTGAAGAACAGGGTACAAACAGCTGTGTGTGTGTGTGTGTGTGTGTGTGTGTGTGTGTGTGTGTGTGTGTGTGTGTGGTGTACAAGTGTGTGTGTGGTGTACAAGTGTGTGTGTGTGTCCATTTATGTAAGGAGTAGAGCTGGGCAATATGATCAAAAATCGTATTTGCAATATCAGTTTAATTTCTGTCCAATAATTACTTTAATGGTCAACATCTGCTTCTGCCTGGTTTATTCTAAGATAAAATAAAGATGTATTGTCCTCATTTAGGTTGAGGGAAATGGACAGAATGTAATGATTCATATTATTAACACATTGGGCGCCGGGGGTTGTGCCCATCATTGTACCCAGTCTGCCACAGTTGAAAGCATATGGAGATGTTTACCTTCTTTGCAGGGCTATAACTTTTTAAATGTTATTGCTATATTGACATTACTATGGCCCATTCAACATCGATTATCTATCGTTCAGGATGTGGGAACGTTATATTTTTTCATTCATACATTGTTGTGTTAATACCGTCTAGAATATAAGTATGTTTTTAAGGTTTTCTGCTGTAATTCCAAAAACGAGAGTTATAGGCCCTGACGCATATGATAGATTATCGATTGGCGTTTCTTTCCTATACACGCTATATTAAAAAATTCAAATGTATATGATCGGTATAAATTATGCTTCATCATGCATGAAGGAAAGGGGGGGGGGGGGGGGGGTGTTTATAATTCCTTGATCGTTAGTAACGGCTTTATTTAGTATGGGTTGATATATTGATCAGATGGTTTGCAGTGAAATGAATAAACAATCGGGCTGAAAATAACGTTACTGTCCTCTTACCGTTCCGCCGATGAGACTGGAGGAAAAATATCCCAATTATTTGACGCTGATCTCCTAGATCCATTTCCGGTTTGTATGGCGCAATAAACGCTGAAATCATATCGATTATTGAGTTTATAAAGTGATCCAAATGCACTATAGTGTTTGTCTGGATCCACGTAACAAGATATTACTGCCGGAGGGATTTCCTCGATGCACCAGCGCCACCTCCGGTTTTGGCGAGAGTGTAACTCGCCCGACCATCCACCAGGCGGCGGTATTGAGGCGTTGCAATCTCATACAGGGTGCCGCTGCAGTCTGGAGGGAGACTGGATGAATTATGAATGCCATGGCGAAAAAATGTAATATTGATCCCAAAAACAACTTATGCCGTTGTTGGCGTTCAACGCATGGCGGGCAAAAACGGCGTAAGTCGTTCTTGCCGACCAATGTGTTAAAAGCTATGCTAAAATTTACTTTGGTTATCGTGGCAAAATTTGATAGTGTTTTATGGTAGAGACTAGATTCTATTAAAGGAACATGCCAACATTATGGGAAATGTGCTTAACATCTTCTCCAGAGTCAGACAAAAAGATATATACCAATTTAGAAAGGATTTATATTTTTTCATAAATGTCTATTCATAAAAGAATATGACCGATGTGATTATTATTCATGATATATACTGTTATGGGGCTAAGTAAGCAATCAACCCTGCAAAATAACCTTTAGTTGTTCTGTATATTTATTCAGACAATGTGAGTACAAATACAAAATTATGCCATCAGCTAGGGCCAATGTTGCCATATTACAACATTTCCCTAAAAACGTACGAAAATGTAAAACAATTTAAAACCCGTTCATTTCTACCTCCTACAACAACATCTGTAAGGTCCAAAAAAATGCGCTAATGTTTTTCTATATTTGGGCTTTACAGGGTTAATACTGGAGGGAAACTCAAAACGCATCACTAGGTTATGTGGTCTCTAGTTGTTATGGAGTAATTCTATAAGCAACCCAAATATCCAAATATTGAAATATTGTCTTATTTAGAATAAGGTCAATAGTCGGATTATTGCAGTCCACGTAGGTCCAGCCATGATCTGCCCTGGTGATGAGTGTGTTTTATTTCCCAGCACTGGTGATGAGTGTGTTTTATTTCCCAGCCCTGGTGATGAGTGTGTTTTATTTCCTAGCACTGGTGATGAGTGTGTTTTATTTCCCAGCACTGGTGATGAGTGTGTTTTATTTCCCAGCACTGGTGATGAGTGCGTTTTATTTCCCAGCACTGGTGATGAGTGTGTTTTATTTCCCAGCCCTGGTGATGAGTGTGTTTTATTTCCCAGCACTGGTGATGAATGTGTTTTATTTCCCAGCACTGGTGATGTGTGCGTGTGTTATTTCCCAGCCTGGTGATGAATGTGTGTTTTATGGCCCAGTCCTGGTGATGAGGGTGTGTTTTATGGCCCAGTCCTGGTGATGAGGGTGTGTTTTATGGCCCAGTGTGTTTTATGGCCCAGTCCTGGTGATGAGGGTGTGTTTTATGGCCCAGTGTGTTTCATCGCCCAGTCCTGGTGATGAGGGTGTGTTTTATGGCCCAGTCCTGGTGATGAGGGTGTGTTTTATGGCCCAGTCCTGGTGATGAATGTGTGTTTTATGGCCCAGTCCTGGTGATGAGGGTGTGTTTTATGGCCCAGTCCCGGTGATGAGGGTGTGTTTCATCGCCCAGTCCTGGTGATGCGGGTGTGTTTTATGGCCCAGTCCTGGTGATGAATGTGTGTTTTATGGCCCAGTCCTGGTGATGCGGGTGTGTTTTATGGCCCAGTCCTGGTGATGCGGGTGTGTTTTATGGCCCAGTCCTGGTGATGCGGGTGTGTTTTATGGCCCAGTCCTGGTGATGAATGTGTGTTTTATGGCCCAGTCCTGGTGATGAATGTGTGTTTTATGGCCCAGTCCTGGTGATGAGGGTGTGTTTTATGGCCCAGTCCTGGTGATGAGGGTGTGTTTTATGGCCCAGTCCTGGTGATGAATGTGTGTTTTATGGCCCAGTCCTGGTGATGAATGTGTGTTTTATGGCCCAGTCCCGGTGATGAGGGTGTGTTTTATGGCCCAGTCCTGGTGATGCGGGTGTGTTTTATGGCCCAGTCGTGGTGATGCGGGTGTGTTCAGAGTGTGTGTGTGTGTGTTACTCACATATACTTGCTGGGGATCTGGCCCCTCTGGATCTGCTGTGCGTTCTCGTCCAGCTGCCAGGCCATCCAGATGCCAAAGCCGCCCTTTGGTAGAGACTCGTCCACGTACAGGATGTCATCCTTCTTAAAACTGAGGTGCCCCTCCGCCTCCCCGACCCGGTCATAAAGTGCTCTGGAGGGAGGGAGGGAGGGAGGGAGAGAGAGAGAAGTGTAAACCGAGTTAATCCATCTCTAAAGTATCTAGGCCTGCGTTTCCTTGGGAGCCTCGTCGTGTCACTTCAGAGCAGCCCATCAGTGACGGCCAGGCAGGCTGCGTGTATTTTACTGCAGATGACAGCACAAGCCCCCCCTTGCCTAACGTTATATGACAAGTGTCTGCGGCAGCTGCTGCCATGTACCCAAACAGACTTACAACAACACACGGGACTATTTTAGAGCGCCGTGCTCCCACCTCATCCATGGACATTATTATTCTCCTTTGGGCCTGAGAGTGCACCGAGCTCAAGATGGGAGTGTGCCGCATTACATGGGGGGGGGGGGGGGGAGTCAATGGCGGAATGGGAGAGAGAGCCAGCAAAGTACATGTCTGGTGAGAGATTAGCATCTGTACAGTGAGAGTGGATCTGAGACGTAATTGGGTGGATGAGAGATTCCAACGTCTCCGTGGGGCGCTCCAGCGGTGGCTCTATATTTAGCTGCATGGGCACGGGTAGAGAAGACTGCTCGGGGGTGGGAGGGGGTTGGGCTGACATGGTCCTTTTATGGAGCTGTCACACACAACGCCGTGTGTGTGTGTGTGTGTGTGTGTGTGTACTAGGGGTATAACGCCTAGAAATGCATCAGAAATATTTCCAAATCCTCTGCCATGGTTGTGTAACATGTCGTCTCTAGAGTCTTCTCTCTCTCTGCTTCACGGGAAGTTAAATCTACTTTAGAAGTGAAACTTAAAAGGTGGCTGAGTGGCGCAGTGGGCAAGGCGCTCGCCACTAACGCAGGAGATGCTGGTATCGAGCCCGGCTCTCGGCGTTGCTACCGGCTTGGCCGGTCGTCATACTAACACAATTGGCAAGTGTTAAGAGGGTGGGAAAGCCGGTGGGTGGGGATTGAACGTTGTGGACAGCGACTCCTACAGGTCAGTTGGTGCGCCTGTACAGCAGAATCAGGAAGTATTGGGGGGCAGCGTGAGCCTCCCACGCATTAATCCTTGCCACTAAGAGATTGTGCTGTTCAGGTGAAAAGATGAGACAGCTGCCTCCTCGTGTACCGGAGGGGACACGTGATGCAAGGCTTGGTCCTCACTGCAGCCGGCGAGTGGGAGGCATGGTCTAGCAACGTTCGAGACAGCATGGTGGTGTAGTCGTCAAACACTGTCGCCTCACAGCAAGAAGGTCCAGGGTTCGATTCCCGCTTGGGGACCAGGTTTCCATGATGCCAGTTACCCAGGTGGGGTATCTCCCAGGTCTTTCTGTGTGGAGTTTGCATGTTCTCCCCGTGCTCGCAAGGGTTTCCCCCCCGATAAGATAAACCCAATGAAAAAACATGCACAACAACAAGATCGCTAACGCTGTGGCGTCCTTGACGAAGACGGACAGGAGCACTTGGATTGGTCCCCTGGCGCGGCTCACGTTGACGTCTGTCTGCTCCCGGCTGCCCTTGGGGGGGGGAAGGACGATGGGATGGGTTAATCGCAGAGACGAATCGCATGCGTGCCGATTGATGACCTCTGAGCAGGTCCTAAATTAATTATTTATTACAGGGGAGGGAAGAATTGAAGGGAGAATTGGCGAGATGAAATTGGGATGGGAGAAAAAATAGAAAAATGAGAAAAAGTGGATACAAAAAAAAAGTTAAACTTAAAGTACACACCGGTGCTGGCGGTGGGCAAGTAACGTACTTGGTGGAGCCTGAACACTGGGTAACTCCGGTGTCGCCGACTACCGCGACAGGGCCTAGGTGGAACTAAGTATAACTTGTATAAAATAAGTGAAAAGAAACCTAGCCTTATACCTTTGGGATTTTTGTTGCTTTTTTCCCCGTTGTACCAAACTTGTACCGATCCGCGATCCCAAAACCGAGGTACGTACTGAACTGTGGCTTCTGTGTACCATCACACGCCTAGTGTGTATACCTGATATAGAAACCATCTCCTGGAGTGTCTTTGAGCATGTTGAAGTCGTCTGGGCGATGCTGCACCCTGAGTGTGACGGTCTCTGCAGGCTTCAGCATCTCAACATACACCTCCTCCACCGTCTTATTCTTCATATTCACCCAGTTATACTGAAACACAGAGAGACTTATACTGAAACACAGAGAGACTTATACTGAAACACAGAGAGACTTATACTGAAACAGAGAGACTTATACTGAAACACAGAGAGACTTATACTGAAACAGAGACTTATACTGAAACACAGAGACTTATACTGAAACACAGATACTTATACTGAAACACAGAGACTTATACTGAAACACAGAGAGACTTATACTGAAACACAGAGAGACTTATACTGAAACACAGAGAGACTTATACTGAAACACAGAGAGACTTATACTGAAACACAGAGAGACTTGTACTGAAACACAGAGACTTATACTGAAACACAGAGACTTATACTGAAACACAGAGAGACTTATACTGAAACACAGATAGACTTATACTGAAACACAGAGTTATACTGAAACACAGACTTATACTGAAACACAGACTTATACTGAAACACAGAGTTATACTGAAACACAGAGTTATACTGAAACACAGACTTATACTGAAACACAGACTTATACTGAAACACAGACTTATACTGAAACACAGAGTTATACTGAAACACAGTTATACTGAAACAGAGAATTATGCTGAGAGACACACTGAAACACAGATAATTAGGCTGTGATAGTTATACTGAAACACAGGAGGTACAGTATACTGACAGTTATCCTGAAACACAGATAATTGTGCTGAGTTATACTAAAACAGAGTTATCCTGAAACACAGATAGAGAGACAGAGAGACAGAGACAGAGACAGAGACAGAGAGAGAGAGAGAGAGAGAGGGGTCAGAATGAGATAGATGAAACATTAGATTACTTTAATTCCACCTAATGAAATCATACTCCTGTTTCCAAATAAAATGCCACTCTACTTTCTTGGCCAGAGAACCAGACACCCACACAGCAATGGCTGATATTGCAAGTGCTCACTCTCATCTGTGGAGTCATTTACAAGGCACGGGAGGGGTCCACACACACACACACACACACACGACAAACGACAACATTTCCTCCAGGCTCTTGGCTGTATTAAAGTGTCCCACTATTGATTTGTGCTTGGGGCGGGGAGCAAGGAAATAGCCTGGAAGATTGAAGGGGAGGCTGACTCTGGGTGGCCTGATGACAAAGCTCCGCAGTGGCCCAGAGAGCAGGCCCTTTGTGGCAGAGCGCTAAGTGGGAGCATGCCAAGAATGGGCTATTATGAGTTTGCTGTGCACCGGACAGATTGCCCATGCACAGCAGGGGGAGGAGAGAGAGAGGAGCCGACGATCAATGAAGAACAATGACAGGCGGGGGAGGGGGGTGGCGATGCCTTTTGGCAGCGGCGGCGTTGGGCACAGCTCAGAATAACAATGACTCCAAACTTTGAACAGCTGGGAGATCCAAACAAAGGGTTAAGGAGACAGCCGTTCACTCAAAGCTCAGAGAACACATCAAAGAGGAGCTGTGCTGAGGAACATGACCTCGCATGCAACTTGTGGTATTTCACTTCCTGTGGATTTAACCCTCTACATTTGTTTGTGTTGATAAATATACACTAGCTACATGAAGTGTCACCGACAGTTGGAATATTGGAATGTATGGAGAAGTTGGAATATGTATACATATATATATATTATATACATATACGCACACACACATATATAAAGATATTGTGGCAGCTGGCAGAGGAGCAGGTGATAGAGAGCAGATAATGCGTTTCCCACTGTGTATGTCTGTGCCCATATTAGGTGTACCGGTGACGAAACCGGCGTGTACAACAATCAGGCCGTAGCCCATATATGGAGTTCCGACACCCATGTCTAATTCACGGAGCGAGGCTGCGGCTCGTTACCGCACTGATTGGAGAGGGAGAAAAAGGACGAACAGGCAGAAGAACCTCGGAGAACCTTGATCGGCAAATCCATGGTGGACATGAGTAGAGAGAACATTAACCCTTTCACTACCACACTGCAGAAGGTTAACCCTTTACTATCACACTAGGTTTTTAACCCTTTGTCGTGTAACAGTGAAAGGGTTAACCTTCTGTATTGTCGCAGTGAAAGGGTTAACCATTTGGTAGAACGGTAGTGAAAGGGGTTAACACTGTATGATCCGTTTTAGGAGGAGGAGGAACCCACTCTGTGTACGACCCCCCCGCCTGTCTGACTACCCTCCGCCACGCCCGTCCCTGGCCTGGACTGTCCCGAGAACCCTTCTCTGTGTACGACCCCCCCGCCTGTCTGACTACCCTCCGCCACGCCCGTCCCTGGCCTGGACTGTCCCGAGAACCCTTCTCTGTGTACCGAACCTCGCTAATGGACCTCGGCCCTTCTACTGGATTGCGGACAGAGTTTGCTGCTGTGTACATAGTATACCCATGTATTGTTTAGGAGAGGGATAGTAATGCACTCTGCCTTTGTAGAGCAGCATCGGTATCTGAAGTCTCTCATCACTCACTCTCATCATTCAGATCACAATTGAAAACCCATCTGTTCAAACTCGCATAATTCACTATAACCTCCATCACTGCCCAATACCCCCTGCTGTTTGGTTGTCTGTCTGTTATTTTTACTTCACTGTTTTTTTTATACTTCTTGTTGTTTCTTATTCTTTTCTTAACCTCGTCTTTTAACTGCCTTGCTTACTGGCCATACTCACTATAACTGCACCCTGTGTGCCACTGTTTTATATTTCATACGTTTACATTGTTTGTCTTGTTTTTAACTCCACACTTTTGCCAAGATCATTGTTTTAATCCTGATTGTTCTGTTCTTATGCCCTGTAAGGTGACCTTGGGTGTTTTGAAAGGCGCCTGCAAATAAAATGTATTATTATTATTATTATTATTATTATTATTATTATTATTATTATTATTATTATTATTATTATTATTAAGTGTGTAATTTAATTGATTTGTTTGCAGGTTGTCATTAGTGATTATAGTGGTAGCTAGGGTTGGCTACCTGGGAATCGATACTGGTACCCAACGGTACCTTTTTTCGGTACTTTACTCTCTCTGTAGTAACAACATTTGTATTTCAGTTCTAAAAGTCTAAACGTCGCAATTTCAACATTGTTATCACAACACACCACACAAACTAAAACCCCTGCCTACCTCCCTCTCCCAAACCGTTCCTACAAATTTGTTTTATGTTGCATGATCATGTATACATTTATTATGATATCAACCTTATCTGCCCATTCAGTAAATCCTATCAAACTCCTCTGACCTCATCTGGCCTTTCAAATGACCAGAGATGGGACACGCGCGCACACACACACCCCGTAAGGGAGAATGGCTTATAGCAGACTTAATGATTTTAGAATATTTCAGCTAATGAAGTTAAATATTTATTATCATCAACTATCCAGTTAGTTTTCATATTGCAAAGGTTGGCTACTTATAATCATTGAACGTAGAGAGAGAGAGGGGGGGGGGGGGGGGGTTCAGCCCTCCCTTTCCTCACTATTGGAACTCCTCGAAAACAACAGATTTCTCCGCTGTGCCTGTGAGCGTTTCCAGGGTTAGCTTAGCTTAGTTAACAGCTAATGTTAGTTAAGGTTTTTACCGTGACGTGGGCATACAGGAATGGCGAGGATGCAAACCATGTTAGGACGCATTGGACTTTGGGTTTTCACTGCACATAGAACCGGCGCGACTCACGAGAAGAGTTGTCACAGGGCTGTCGAACGCAGGGCTGATGTCATAGCTTCTAAATTTGAAGGTGGGCGCTGGTCTGTGTCTATTATGAAATGACAATTGCGCATCATTGAAGGTTTGGGCTGGTCTGTCTATGAATTCGGTTTATTTTCTAACTGGGCGGGTCTTAATCAATCAGCTCTCAAGGTATCGAAATGTGGCACCAATTGATCTAACGTGAATCGGTACTCGGTAGGACCAACGTAATTCAGTTGGTACCCTTAAAAATAGAGAGTTTGGTACCCAACCCTATTGGTAGCCGCTCAGTATGGAGGAGACGCTGCTATTACATGAAGAGTTGTTATATCCGTTACCTTTTTACATGCTACTGTTATTTTAATCATGTGTGTTATTATCCTGTTTGTATGCAATAATTTGGCCAATCAGGCACGTTTGTAACAGTCTCTCAATATATGCTTGCATTATTAGTATCTATGTCCTTGACATACTTGTATTTATGTGGACATAAATAAATCATTCACGTAATAAAATAAATTTAATTTAGGACCTGCTCACAGGTCATTAATCGGCATGCATGCAATGCATGTATGCGATTCGTCTCTACGATTAACCCATCCCGTCGTCCTTCCCCCCCCAAGGGCAGCCGGGAGCAGACAGGCGTCAACATGAGCCGCGCCAGGGGACCAATCCAAGTGCTCCTGTCCGTCTTCGTCAAGGACGCCACAGCGTTAGCGATCTTGTTGTTGTGCATGTTTTTCCATTGGGTTTTATCTTATCGGGGGGGGGGGAAACCCTTGCGAACACGGGGAGAACATGCAAACTCCACACAGAAAGGCCTGGGAGATACCCCACCTGGGTAACTGGCATCATGGAAACCTGGTCCCCAAGCGGGAATCGAACCCTGGACCTTCTTGCTGTGAGGCGACAGTGTTTAACCACTACACCACCGTGCCGCTTATACACACATGAATGCGTGTATCTGCTTGTTGGATCTATGGTGGTATAAAATACATGTACAGTCCTCAATGGAACATAGCTGTAGCTGCTGTAAAATCTTCAGACGGAGCTGCCCTCATCAAAGACAAACAGAAGATCCTTGAAAGATGGGATGACCATCACAGAGCCCTTCTCAAAAACAACAACCCACCGAGCCCAACACACTAAATAAATGTCCCAGCATCCTGCAGGTCCAGCAACTAGACCTGCCACCCAGCTTCTGAGGTCCCGTGAGCCAACCAAGGTCTCAACAACAACAAAAGCCCATTCCAGCTGAGATATACATGCAGGGAGGATATCTCATTGCCGGTTGCCTCTGTCAAATAGTCTCTTCTCTCCAGTGGTGCAGTGCTCATGGGATGCGGTAGCACGCCGTTCCACCTCCTTTTCTGAGCACGCGCACACGCGCGCATGCACACAAAAATGCGTTCCACAACTTTCACTCGACTCGTCGTGCCGTGCGCAAAGTACCTGGCTACTTGTCTTTGCATAACATAACATAACAATAGCATAACAAAGAACGAGAAGAGCAAAACCAAAATACAAGCCCTGTACCAATTGGTGGGGGTTTGCTTGAGCTGTGGAACCTCTCACTATGTGACAAATGGTCCCGACTGGAAGGATGAGACATTTTTTAAGTTGTGCTTCAGAAGGAAACTGTCCTCCTCTGGAAGACAAGGGTGTTGTACAGAGGGCTAACATTTTCAACAAAGGCAAATATTGATTAAATAGCTTTGATAAAGCAGGTCTTACTGTACCCATTGGTGGGGGCTTGCTTGCCTGTTTTGAAACCACTCTGTTGTGAAACAAATTACAAGCTACATTGTTAATTTAGTTTGTATTTACTTTTCTAGTTTAAGTTAATTCAATTAAAGAAATTGCAACTACAATGTAACTACAATTACATTTAAAACAGTGTTTGTTTTTCCACCATATCTGTTGACAATATAATTTCTTTATATATTGAAGGCTAGGGCTGGGCGATATGGCAAAAAATCATATCGCGATAACAATATGATAATGTTATCATATTTCTCGATATCGATAATTATCAAAATTGTTATAAGCAAAGATTTTTTTTATTTTTTTTTAGACAACAGATGCATGTTTATTTTGCAGCAATTCTTTGTCATTGCCGCCATCTTTAGTGTTACATCCCCTCACACTCCAGTTCTCAGGCTGCAGCTGGTTTAAAAGCTAAAGTAAACCGGCTTCTCTGCTGGCTGTGGCTCCAGGGGAGTTGAACAGTTCTGGCTCTGCTAGTTTATTTTGTGACTCGTGACTGGAGTCTAGCTCTGCTAGCACACATAGCCTACTGTGTACAGATGGTTTCAAACTGTATTTTAAATTAGAAAGCAAACAAAATAAATGGACAAGAGAAAAATAAATCTCAATTTGGTCAGTATTGTCATTTGGACAAGCAAAGCCATTACTTTAAGTTGCAGGCAAGAAAGACAAGTCTGTCCACTGTCTCACAAAAAAAAAAAAAAAAAAATTATAAAAAAACGATAATTTATAGTTATCGTTATATCGCCCAGCCCTATTGAAGGCTACATCCTGCTACCTTTTTCAGCATCTCTATTTCAAGGCAATAATACATACATAATCCTATACAAACATGTTTCCTACTATTTATGCACATAATAATCATAATGCTGGTCGGAGCTGTTCTGTGCACAGGCGAGGGAACATTTATGCGCGCACGTGACGTCACTAAAACACAGTGCAACCCCTTATGAGATCACCACTGCACCACTGCTTCTCTCTACTCCTTTCAGTTAAGCTCTCAGGAGTGGAAGGATGACAAAATCATCCATATAAATAAAGGATGCCAACATTATCACTAGGGGTGTAACGGTACACAAAAACCATGGTTCGGTACGTACCTCAGTTTTGAAGTCACAGTTCGGTACGGGTTTTCGGTACAGCGGGGGAAAGTTTAAGTATTTGGCTTTCCATGTTCCACTCAGGAGTAGGGGTGGGAATCGCCAGAGGCCTCACGATACGATCACGATACTGGAGTCACGATACGATAGTATTGCGATACAAAATATATTGAGATATTCTTGAGTATTGCGATATTAATATTGCGATATATTACCTTTTTTCAACTGCAAAGTAAAACGTTGTCAACATGTTTCATCTAATAAAATAAAGTTCAGTCTGTTCATCTCACTTCAATCATTTTTATTGCAGAACATGGGATTTTCTCAAGCAGACAGATGTAAACACTGTAATCTGTGTTGCATGTACCTGACAAACTGAACTGTTTGTATTACAGTCATATTCCAACTTAACTGAATGCACATGTGTGCGTGTGTGTGGACTGCTGTACTATTACAGGTATTGAAATGAACAATGCAACTTCTTTATACAAAAAACATATAAAAAGGATGCCAAAATCATCACCAAATAAAGGATGCCAACATCATCACCATATCATTACAGGATGCCAACATCATCACCATATGAATGAAGGATGCCAACATCACCCTATAAATAAAGGATGCCAACATCATCACCATATGAATGAAGGATGCCAACATCACCCTATAAATAAAGGATGCCAACATCATCACCATATGAAGGATGCCAACATCATCACCCTATAAATAAAGGATGCCAACATCATCACCCTATAAATAAAAGGATGCCAGAATCATCACCCTATAAATAAAGGATGCCAAAAGCATCACAAAATAAAGGATGTCAAAATCATCACCAAATAATGGATGCTAGAATCATCACCAAATAAAGGATGTCAAAATCATCACCATAATATGATTTCGGCATTCTTTATATGGTGATGCTTTTGGCATCCTTTATATTATAGAGCCAGTGATGCTTTTGGCATCCTTTATATTATAAAGGATGCCAAAAGCATCACCATATAAAGAATGCCGAAATCATCACCAAATAAAGAATGCCAACATCATCAACCTATACATAAAGGATGCCAACAGCATCACCATATAACATAAAAGGGTGAATAAAGCTGACTGTGGCAAAGAAGCAAAGAAACAGCAAAGAAGTCTCTCTCCTCTCAGTAGTTGGTCAAATCATGGCCCGTATCCTGCTCTACAGTGTAGCCTTCATAGATCTGTTCAAAGCTTTTGACGCAGTGAACCGTGAGCTCCTCTGGGAGTTACTGGCCAAACACAAGAGCGCCATCAAAGACTTTGACTATGCATTTGTCCAATTACCTTTAGTACCCTGAAGCATTTTGTATAAAAGTATTCTGTACTTCTGTATGACAACTATTAAAGAAACTTGAACTTGAACGTGATGCTGTTGGCATTCTTTATTTGGTGCTAATTTTGGCAAAAAGAGGTCCAATTACATTTAGTCAACTAAAATAGAGGGTCTAATTACCTTTAGTCCCCTAAAATAGAGGGGACCATGTATACAAGGAGCTACAATTGACTTGATGTGGATATAAGCACCTCTTAACACTTTGAATGCCACCCACGCTTTTTGTCGTTAGTTCATGCCGACCTTTGAGTGCCCCCAACGCTATATAGCGTTTGTTTGTCGTTTTCTTTTTATTGGCGATTTGAATTCATATTTCATCAATCGAGCCTCACGGTAGTGTTGCAGACTCTCTCTGAGCTCAATTGGGAAAATACCGTCCCCTATCGTCTCTCCCTGTGTAACTGCACCCCGTTACTTTAGACTGAGGAGACTTTAGAGTTTCCTCATTTTACTTTTCCGTCAAGGCAACTGAAGAGACCAAGTGATCGCCGGCCATCAGAACAGCGTGGATTATGTATTTACAGTACCCAGCACTGTAATCAATAAGCGTGATCGATATTTGGAATGGCGATCAGGAATTGGAATAATCTTTTTGGATAACATCTGATCTAAGGTAAGGAATTTATTTTACCAGTCTTGGGGTAATCGGATCTGTTTTATATATCAGCGTGTGCCCCATGTGTGTGTGTGTGGCTGTGCGAGCGATCAGGAAATGAGATAATCGATATTTCAGCCCGCTTCTATAGCGTGCATAAGTACACATATACTATCGATGACAACGTTTTTGTGTATCCAAAATATTCCAGTAAATGCCGTTTATCACGGAATCTTTATATTTTCCTTGAAAACTAGGGCTTTTCAAAATGCTGTAAAACGGAAATGAAGCGATTAAAAAACAATCCGTTTCGACAATGTTGACTGCAAACAAGTCATTGATAAGCGACGGGCAGATTAGACACATAGCCATAATTTAAGACAGAGATTATGCGTTCACAACGCTATCATTGAAGTGGGTGCTGGCATTTAACCATGCTTTACCATGTTAATGGCCGGCACTGAAAGTGTTATAGGAAAACACCAACATTTTGGGAAATTTGCTTATTTGCCATCTACCCTGGAGTTAGACAAGATACATACCTTTGTCTTCTCTGTGCATGCAGTAGGAGTAGGAAGACGTTGAGAACTAGGCTAATGGAGGAACCTACTTCCAGTGACTGACGCTAAACTAGGCTAACGGTGCGTGTCTTCCTACTCCTACTGCATGCACAGAGAAGAAAAGGGGTATGTATCTTCTTGTCTAACTCCAGGGTAGATGGCAAATAAGCTAATTTCCCAAAATGTTGGAGTTTTCCTTTAACTCATTGGACGCCACTGACTTGAGCATCGTTTGTTCCTACCACGCCAACGCTCTAAAAGATAGGAATAAGTGGCGGTGTTTGCAGGGCTATATATATATTCTAATCCCAGAAAACGACAATATGCAGCAAAACGTGAATTTCACTAAAAGCGTTGGCGTTTCTCGCCTAGATGATTTTTTTTATGCTTTGATCGTCACCAGCGGCATACGTTGTGGAGTAACGTTACACACACGCGTTGCGATCGAGGTGAAATCATGGTTGGATCAAAGCAGGTTTGATATAATTTAGTCCTTACCTTCACTAGGAGGTACCCCAAAAAGAATATTCCAATTGTCTGATCGTGAGTCCCAGTATTGGTGTGCATCCTGTCGCCAACATAATCCACCACAACAGATGCATCGGGGGCATTTGACGCTTCTCAATGCGATCGGGATACCCGCCCGACTCGCCTAACAAAGAAAAGTGCGCCCGGAGACATTTGAACGTTGCACAGGCCAAGATATAAGGTTTCAAATAGGGATGTCCGATATTATCGGCCGATATTGGCATTAAAATGTGATATCGGAAATTATCGGTATCAGTTTAAAAAAAAATAAAAAGAAGTTTTAACCTTTATTTACCCAGGCAAGCAAGTAAGAACACATTCTGATTTTTTTTATTGTCAAAAGTATGCATAATGTTGTGTTAATTCCACGACAAGAAATATGTAATGTTATTACATGGCGTTTTCACATTCGCCGAAATGCTTGCTTGTGATTGGTCAATAGCGCGCGTCAGAGGTCAGTTATCAGACAATAATGACCGCTGTGGGACAATAATGACCGCTGTGCGCAGCTGTTCGCAATCAAGCCCACAATAATGACCGCTGTGCGCAGCTGTTCGCAATCAAGCCCACTGACATCAGTGCAAACTGCCGGCTGCCGGGGAAGCTGCTGGGGGGCGGAGCGACGAGCACTCAGCGGAGCCAGAACCAGTGTTACTGTTGCGAGTCGATGTAAAATGAATTAGGTATATTGTTAGTAAGTTAGCCATGTAATAAGCGGGATAATGTATAGCTATACTCGATCATTGTCGCAAAATAATTGACCTTCACTGACGTTTAAAACACCTCGCCGAGGCGGCTCGGTATTTTAAACTCTGTGTCGGTCAATTATTTTGCGACAATGACCTCGTAGCTATACATTATCCCTTACTTAATTACCTGAAATTATTCCGTTTTTTGGGGGGGGGAAACCCTGCATATATCGGTATCGGTTGATATCGGTATCGGAAATGAAGAGTTGGACAATATCGGTATAGGTAAAAAAGCCAATATCGAGCATCCCTAGTTTCAAAGGGTGCTCGATACTGCCACCTGGGAGGATGCGGCCGGTATTGCACTTTGGCATTCTCAGGATGATTGCCCAAGTTAACCCAGAGTCCGTGTGCCTGTAATGAATAGAAATGTCGAATAAAAGAAATAACGATGAAAACCTGACTATACTCAGGTCTGGCGCTGAACGGGTGGCAAGATAACCCGACTATCCTCGGGTCTGGTGCTGATTGAGTTACCAGTCCTGCAAATCTTGCATAAAACGCATACTGAAAGTAAATTGGACACTATTCTGGAACCATTTGTAGCAGATGCACAAGTCTGGCCTCTTGTCATAGTTACAGAGGTTTGAACACAGTGAAATAAAACCTACATTGAGTACATTGAGCCAGAACAACAACAGAAATGTCACTGTCCAAAGATGTACGTGTGTGTGCGTGTGCGTGTGTGTATGTGTGCATCCATACCTCCAGTAGGAGGTCTCCAGGTAGCAGGCCGTCGGGCCCCCTGGCAGGGCTGTCCTCCTCCAGGCTCTCTATGTAGACGCCCCGGAGGTTCCCCCCACACAGTGTCACCCCCACCTCCACCCCTGGCCTGCGCACCGTCACCAGCCTGAGCCGCGCCTCCGCCACCTTCCTGCTGGCCTCAGAGGGCATCCTGGGGGGGAGGCGGAGAAAGAGTTGTTAATTTGGTCGACCTCGGTCACATGCACAAGCTAGTTATGAGGCAACAGTTAGCAGGGGATTATTCAGTAGCCAATTGGTGTGGAGAAGATGCTGCTTTTTGTATCCTTAAACTAGACACTTTTCATATAGTATCTGTGTATGCCGTTTATTTATGGGGGTTTATTTATGCTATGTATGTTATGTATGTACTGTAGGCATGTCTTGTTTGGTTCTGTTTTGTGTGTTGTCTCCCCCTGTTTATACATGTCTTTTGCACCCCCTGGTTTCAGTCATCATCACCACCTGGTCGCAATCAGCATTTCAGTCCTCACCATCACCACCTGGTCCCAATCTTCAATCAAGCACTCCCACACCCTTTATGTAGTCCCTTTTATGTTCAGTTCTGTCTGTGGCTTTTGGGTATGTTTTTGTGTAGAGCTGGTGACAGAGCTCTGGTTTGTTGCGCTGTTTGTTTGTAGAAACCTATCTTTAGTGTTACCCGTTATTGCACATTTCTGTTCTCACCTAACCTTTGTATATTTGTTTGTCTGTCATTTTTCACCCAGCCTACTGGGTTAATGTTTGCTATGTATTTACATTTTGCTTTCGCACACAGGGACAAGTGAGGACAGGAAGATACCCTGGGGTCTACATCTTGCATCACGTAGGTTACCCGTTGTTAAAACCCTAGTTTAGAGAGCACCACACCCACTGTATTTTTGGGTGCTTAGCGCCTGTCAAAAGGGGGGTGGGTTTTCATTTCCTTTTTGTCTTTAATTTGGTGCCACTGATATTCCTCCTTGATCTGTGTGTTGCCTTTTATGTAAATACACTTATTTTGCAATCCGTTTCCTGGTCTTGTGTCGCTGCACCCTCACCCACCATGTATGTTGCCTTATGTTGCACCCTTCCAAAGGGGTGCGTAACAGCATACTTTTGTATTATGGTATGTTGCAGCCTAGTCAGTTAACACTGTGTGCCATAACCGTGTTTTTACGTTTCTGGGCGCCAATCGGTGAGTGCCATAAACGTATAAATACGTTTTTGGATCGTTTGATCCTTTTACTTTGATCCTCGGTCTACAGTTGCCCAGAGCGATCTGCATCATTTAGGCACGTCCAGACAATTTGGAACTGCATTCTGATCGACCATCACCAGGTGGCAGTATCGTCCCATGTCTGAATTGCATGGGGCTCTGTGATAGCCAGATTCACTTTCAGTTTCTCCTCGTGAGTGGCCACTCCTTCTCCCGGGACAGAAATTCAGTCCTCGCCTCGGGATTCCGTTGCCTAGGCGTATTTGACCATCGAAACGTGTATAGACATATACACTGGTAATCACGATGGCGATGCAATCACTTATAAATTATTATTTTGGAATACCTTCCGACTAAGGTAAGGTACATTTTATGTTTTTTACCTAATCTGAAACGTGTTTTTCTAACGATCACAGTTCTGTGTTTCAATGGACGAAAAACATGCTTGGCAAACGCGATCATAGTTTTGAGTTACAACGACCCCCCCCCCCCCCCCCCCCCCCCCCCCCCCCCCCCCCCCCTTGATTTTGTGATGATACATATATACAAGTCATATACCTTTTGATATGAGGGTTTCAGGGGATCAGCCAGAATGGTTTGGGCTTATTGCACATAACGCGTTTTATCTTGCGAGCTATGAAAAAATACTTGTCTTGGAAATGCGTGATGTTTAGCGTGTAATAAACTACAAACTACAGGGTGTGGAAACAAACTATTATTCCCATGCTGGACTACAAGTAATGTTTGTCGAACTGGGCCACACCGTGTCTCTACAGCTATAATACAGAACACAAACACAGCTTCGCAAACATAGTGCAACGACCAAGGAAACGACTAGTAAGGCCGGCATTCTAAAGGTAAATTAACCAAACAGCGCGGCACACAAAGTGTTAAGCACATTTGTAACCGACAGGTCTCTTAATATCTGTCTGCATCTGGCGGCTACGTGGCGCAGTGGGCAAGGCGCTCGCAACGAATGCTGGAGACTGAGCTCGAACAGGATGCCTCCTGTTTGAGCCCCGCTCTCCACATTGCTTTCAGTTTAGCTGGTCGTCCACAGTAATACACATTGGCCGTATTACGGGGAGGGAAACTGAAGGGTGGGGATCGGGCGTTGTGGACAGCGACTCCTACAGGTCGGTTGGTGCGCCTGCGCAGTAGAATCAAGAAGCGACGGGGGCGGGGCCCCTCCAAAGCCCAGACCCCCGACGCTGAAAGATCAAGCTGCGCAGGTGAAAAGATGCGACGGCTGTTACCTCGAGTATCGGAGGGGACTCGTGCTATGTATGACTTAGTCCACATTGCAGCCGGCTTGTGGGAGGCAAGAAACAACGTTCGAAGACAGGGGAGGGTTGGATTGGACGATATGAAAATTGGGATGGGAGAAAAATAGAAAATGGGAGAAAAAGTGGATCAAAAAAAAATATCTGTCTGCATCTAAAATGTTTATGGTCAACTATGTGGACATAGTTAAGTCATTAAAATGTGTGCGTGTGTTTCCAGATAGTCACGTCATTCAGTACCTTTTACAGCAAAAAGAGTGAAATTGTTCTTTGTTGTGGTTCCATGACTGTAGCAGCATCCAATATAATATAAAATAAACTCATAACAATAGCATCGAATAAAATAAGATCACATAAGAGCAAGATGACTATATACAATTCTAACAGTGTGCAGATAACAGGATGCGCAGTATGCAGATATTACACTATATAAAATATAAATAACAAATGGCAGTTTGTTCCAACAAGAAAGATTTACGTGTGCATGTCGTTACCTAATGAAGCTGTGCGGACTGGTTGTGGGGGTGGTCTGTTTGGAGGGGGGGGTGAGGGTGCCCTCGTCCTGTTCGCTGAGTGTGTCGATGGTGGAGTGATTGTCGGGGGTGGTGGCTCCGCTCCCCTGGGGGGTGGACTGGGTGCTGACCGGCTCCAGGCGTGAACTACAGCAACACAAAGAGAATCATAACGTCATCGATACTTTCACCGCTGGGCAGCCAGTGGCCTAAAGGTTAGAAGAAGCAGGCTTGTGAATGGAAGGTCACTGGTTCGATCCCCCGGAAAATCTGGGAGAGGGGAAGTCCGCTCCCAGTCTGTGGAATGTTCTCACTGACCACCTGAGAGCACCACAGACTGGGTGATTTTAAAAAGGGCCTAAAACTAATCTTTTTAAGCCTTTTGTTGATTTGAACTTTTTTTCACACATTTGATGTTCTTTTACTAGTTTTAGCCCTTCTTATTTTATGCTTTTTACTCTTACTAGTTTTAGTGTTCTTTTTACTAGTTTTAGTCTTGCTTATTTTATATTCATTTTTATTTATTTTTTACTCTTGCTAGCTTTTATGTTCTTTTCACTGTTGCGCTTTGAGACTTGTTCCACAATTATAAAGCGCCTCTACAAATCAAATATATTATTAATGAAAGATGCTCTCCCCTCCCTCGACATTGAAGTGCCTTTGAGCAAGGCACTTAACACCCAACTGCTCGTACGTAGGGTAGTTGCTCAGCGGTAACCAGTGTCAAGACTGGTTGTACTGGGCAGCTGCCTGGTGTGAATGTGTGGAACTGTGTGATCATGAAACAAGTCAGTGCTGAAGAAGAGCATAATGTGCTAACGTTAAGTGAATCTACGTCAGGTAAATAACGTGTGAATGAATAAATTGTGATCGAAGAATGGAAAGTTAAGACTCAAACCAACACGGTATGAATACAAAGATGAGCAGGCCGCTCAGCGCGGCTACTGAAACAGAAACGAGAGAGAGCAACACGCTGAACTCTCTGGCCCCGAGGTTTATCCGTTTAACACCTAAATAGCACCTTCCAGCATATTGCTCACCTCGCTGCACTGAGGAGGCCCAGTGTGCTCAAAACGTCACTGCTTTCTAGGTGTTCATAAATCCACAGAGTTAGAGAACAGAGTGCCGGCTCCATTTCCTTCCCGTTATTTTGGGATTATGTCCACCGCCTCTTGTAGAGTACTAGAATGCGTGTGTGTTTTCTACCTTTACGTATCCAGGGAAGGTTGACTAACGACACCGGCTTATTTTTTTATAGCATCGCTCCAATTCATACCGGTACAGTTTCACACATCCACGCCCCTGGGAGCTGCCTGTTCCAACAACACCGCCTTCTCCTGTTGGCCACGGAGCAGCTCCCCTGGAGCGGTGTGGGGGGGTTCAGCACCTTACTGAATGACACCTCGTCGGCACAGTGTCTCCCACAGGTTATTTGTGGCAGCTGCGACGGGGCAACGTACACAGTCGAGACGGAGCAAAGGATCGTCTGCGTACAAGGCTATTCACATGCCCGTCGAGGGAAGGGTGACACTCACTCACTGTTAGGGGTTCAGTGCCTTGCTCGATGGTTGTTTTTGGGGGGGGCGCGGGGCAGAGGTTGTTTACCTGGAGCGGGAGTGGTTGCCCAGCTGGTACATGTGTGGGTTGTACTGGGCCATGATGGTGATGGTGTCACACTGCTGACCAACGATCAGGCGAGCCTGCTGCTCTGTGGCGTTCCGCAGATTGATGCCGTTATACTGAGGGAAGTGAGAAAGGAGGAGAGAAGAGAAGAGAGTTGAGGTAAGGGAGAGAGGGGGTGAGATATTAGCCTATTGGTGGTTTTGATCAATAATAATCATGTAATCAAATAAGTCAATTCATTCTTTATTATCCAAGGAGAAGATGTCTGTTCCAGCTGACAAAGTGATTGAGATAAGCCATTACCATCAAAACAAATTCACCAGAGACAGTTCATACCTCCAGTAACTGGTCTCCATACTCCAGCCCTGCCTGATGGGCGATGCTGCCTCCCGTAACCTTGGAGACGAAGATCCCGCCGTTCTCCCCGCCGACGATGGAGATGCCCAGAGGCTCCGCCCCTTTGTGCACGATGACGTTGCGAGGCTCCTCCAGGTACGGCCTGGTGGGAGAGAGAGGGATGAGGGTGAATGACTGGAGGGAGGGAGAAAGAGAGGAGGGAACAGCTGAGAGGCAGTGGGAGGAGGAGAGGGGAGAGGTTCAGGCATCAGGGAGAGAGCTTATTCCTGTATCACACTGACTCGCCATGTTCCTTCCTTTACACGTCAACTGAATCTTTAAAGGGGGCACTTTGCAGAGTTTCAAGCTTAAAATCCTATCATACTGTTATGAGGAGGACATGTGATAATCTGACCGGCCGCATCACATCACAGAACAGGTTGGCAGGTTTTATGACCGTTTTTTTTATCACGTCCTCACAACGGACTTTTGATTGTTGTTGTTGTTGTTATTTGTTAACTCAATGGACGCCACAGCGATATGCGTGATGTGTTGTTAACACTTTGAGTGCCACGCCGTGTTTTCCTTTTTACCCCCTTGAATGCCATGGTCCACTCCCAATGTTAACGTTAATATCGCCTAATCTATGTTTTAAATTATGTGTCTAATCTGCCCGTCGCTTATCAAAGAATCATTTTCCAGTCAGTGTTGTCAAGGCAGATTGGTTTTTTATCGCTTCATTTCCGTTTGAGAGCATTTTGAAAAGCACCCGTTTTCAGGTGAAAAACAGCCCATTCTGTGATAATCGCCTTTTACTGGAATATTCCAGAACGTTGATATTTGTCGGCCTATTTATGAATTGTTTTCAAATAAACGCTAGATAATCAATAGTATACGTGCACGCACGCACGTACGTTCGAGCCGCGCGCTGATAATAGCTGCTTTCATTTCCTCATGGATTTTACAGTGAAACAGCTAGAGCACATATCACAAAAAAGCTTATATCTCCTCGAAAACGAGTCTGATTATCCTAACACTGATAACATAGATTCCTTACCTGACATCAGATGGTATACAAATGGTATATTCCAATTCCTGATCACCATTCGAAAAAATCGATAAGTATATTGATCCAACGTGTGTACAGTATAACCCATGCTTGCCGCGGCTCAGAGGATCCAGAATGAACTCTGGTAACTCCGGCTGCATCAGTGGACTGGAAAATGTGGACTGGAATATTTTTTTCCCCCCATCTATTTTCATTGAGTCCATTCCAAAAGGGTGATTTACCATCTGGGAGACGATAGGGGGCGCTTTTTTCACATCTGATCGCCGGTGGCCCCTGGGTAGGCTAGGGTAGGCTCGCGTGATGCAATATGATTTCAGATTGCTAAAAAAAAATTTAATAAAAAGAATTCCGAGAAAAGCCGCGACGTGGCTTTCAACGTAACTATCGTAAACCCGAGAAAAGCCGCGACGTGGCGCTCAAAGTGTTAAAAGGCAGACGCTCTAAAATATAGGAATATGTGGCTGTGTTTGCAGGGCTATAACTATATTCTATATTATAGCTATGGATACAATACTAAGGCCCATTTGACATCGACTATCGTTCGATATGTGTTAAAGAAATAATTTTTTCATCCATACATTCCCGTTTTATACCGTGGTGAATATGACTATAGTTTTAGAGTAATCCTGTCTAATCCCAGAAGACGACGCTATGCAGCAATACGTGCAATTCACTAAACACATTGCCGTTTCTCGCTTGTACACGCTACTATTTTGAAATTACCTCTATATTATCGGTATTATGTTTCATCATGAACCATGAAAGGGTGGGGTGGGGGGGTCGTTTTTTGATGCTTTGATCGTCACCAACAGCACACGTTGTGGAGTAACGTTACACACATATATTGTGATCGAAGTGAAATCATGGTTGGATCACAGCAGGATTGATACCATATAGGCCTTATCTTCACTAGGATGTACCCCAAAAAGAATATTCCAATTATCTAATAGCGAGTCCCAGTATTGGTGTCGATCGTGTCGCCAACATAATCCGCCACACATCATGCACCGGGAGCAATTCACGCTTCTCAATCCGACCGTTATAACCGCGCACCCCCCCCCCCCCCCCCCCCCCTTGCCCGACCAATAGAAATCTGACCGGAGACTTTTGATCGACGCACAGGCCAAGATATAATGTTTCAAAGGGTGCTCGATACTGCCACCTGGGTGGATGCGGCCAGTATTGCACTTTGGCTCAGGATGATTCCCCATGTTAACACAGATGTCTGTGTGCCTGTAATGAATGGAAATATCGAATAAAAGAAATAACGATAAACCCGAATATACTCGGGTCTGGCGCTGAACGGTCGGCGAGATAACTCAACTATCATCGGGTCTGGCGTCCAATGAGTTAAAAGGGAAACACCATCCAAATTAACAATCCAAATGTCTTATTTCCATGGCCTTAGGAAAGTTCAATCAATAATTGCAAACAAGAGCTGCTCTCTCCCAAAGCCAGAAACCAGAGGTAAGAGTTAAACTTACTGATGTCATCGGGTATAAAGTCTCCATAGACAATTAAATGTTTTAGTTTTTATACCCAGATGAGCGTTATTTTATAGTAATGTCCTCAGTTCTAAAACAGAAAGTATACCTGTATACAGGACATTCCCCTGGGGGTTCTATGGGTCACCTTTACAATCTGTCCCCATTTCACTTTTTATGGAGCAGCTCCAGACTTTGGATTTTGGGTAGTTTTTCATGTTCACTCATGTTTTTTGGACCATCTTAGACCACAGGAATAACATGGACCCATCTCGTTGTGATTGGAGGATCAATAAAATGGGGCGGGGTTTGAGATAGGTCCATTGGACGGTGGTGCCCTTTAAAGCCTGTAGCTCTCCAACACCAACACACCAGTTGTTGACACCAGTCTTCTAGGGGGAGGGACTAGGAGACACAGAGATGCAAAGAGACATACGACAGTGTGGGGACGGTGGAAGCGCCTCCCCAGGGAGTAGATCTGCATGGATGCGACTTCATATCAAGTGTGGACATGGATGTGACTTCATATCAAGTGTGGACATGGATGTGACTTCATATCAAGTGTGGACATGGATGTGACTTCATATAAAGTGTGGACATGGTCCTGGATGTGACTTCATATAAAGTGTGGACAGACATGGATGTGACTTCATATCAAGTGTGGAGAGACATGGATGTGACTTCATATCAAGTGAGCCATGACGGCAGACAGGAGGAGTGGAGCAGCAGCCAGAAACACCAGGACAGACAATGGTGGACATATAGCAGACAAGACAAGACCAAGGTCCCAGACACTCGGGGCTGAATTATCAATACATAAACATACACAGTGTAACATTCTGGCAATAAAGGGTGACGTGTCTAAGAAGCCCAAATGCACAGTCATACATATTTGGCCATGCTGGTATCAAAAGGCATGGACACCGCATGCGACGTTAAGAGATCCAAGTGAACCGAGTCGATTGCATACAAACACCATGACGCCGAAGCATCAGAACCCATGGAGTCCAGCAGCTACACGTAAACACCAGACCGTGTTCTGGGCTGTGGTCAGGAGCGTCACGTCACGGTACGGTCCACATGACTGAAGTGGATTATTTTGCACCGATATCGAAACTAGATATCGAACCTCAACAGCACACAAGCATGTGAACGCCATCAGCTTGTGGGTGGTGGGTGGGTTTGGTGAGTGGGGTGGGTGGGTGGGTGGGTGGAGTGGAGTGGAGTGGAGTAGAGTAGGCATTCCCTTGTTTGGAGCGAAGAGGGAACGAACCTGAGGCTCCTGAGGGAAGAGAACCTCGGCCTAGCAGCCAGAGGAATCCTCAGAAAAGAGCTACGGTACAGAGATCTGGAGCGCCAGGAGGAGGAGGAAGAGAAGTAGAAGGAAGAAGGAAGGCAGGAAGAAGGATAACAGGGAGGAAGAGAGGCAGGAGGAGGCAGGGGGTAGAGAGAGAAGGAGGAGAGGGAGGAGGAAGAGAGGGAGGCAGGGGGTAGAGAGAGAAGGAGGAGAGGGAGGAGGAAGAGAGGCAGGAGGAGGCAGGGGGTAGAGATAGAAGGAGGAGAGTCAGGAGGACGAGAGGCAGGAGGAGGCAGGGTGTAAAGAGAGACGGAGGAGAGGGAGGAGGAAGAGAGGGAGGAGGAGGCAGGGGGTAGAGATAGAAGGAGGAGAGTCAGGAGGACGAGAGGCAGGAGGAGGCAGGGTGTAAAGAGAGACGGAGGAGAGGGAGGAGGAAGAGAGGGAGGCAGGGGGTAGAGAGAGAAGGAGGAGAGGGAGGAGGAAGATAGGCAGGAGGGGGCAGGGGGTAGAGAGAGGAGAGTCAGGAGGAAGAGAGGCAGGAGGAGGCAGGGGGTAGAGAGGAGAGTCGGGAGGAAGAGAGGCAGGAGGAGGCAGGGGGTAGAGAGAAGGAGGAGTGGCAGAAGGAGGAGAGGCAAGAGGAAGAGAGGGAGGAGGCAGGGGTAGAGAGAGAAGGAGGAGTCAGAAGAAGGAGAGGCAAGAGGAAGGAGGCAGGGGTAGAGAGAGAAGGAGGAGTCAGAAGAAGGAGAGGCAGGGGTACAAGAGGGAGGAGGAAGAGAGGCAGTGGTAGAGAGAGGAGTGGCAGGAGGAAGATAAGGAAGACAGGCAGGGGGTGGAGAGTCAGGAGGAGGAGAGGCATGGGGAAGAGAGGGATGAGGAAGAGAGGCAGGAGAGGCAGAGAGAGAAGGGGAGAGTCAGGAGGAGAGGCAGGAGGAAGAGAGGCAGGGGGTAGAGAGAGAATGAGAGAGTCAGGAGGAGAGGCAGGGGTAAGAGAGGCAGGAGGAAGAGAGGCAGGGGGTAGAGAGAGAAGGAGGAGTGGCAGGAGGAAGAGAGGAATGAGAGGCAGGGGGTAGAGAGAGAAGGAGAGGCATTGGGAAGAGATGGAGGGGGTAGAGAGGGAGGAGATAGAGAGAAGGGAACACAAAACAGATCTCGAGGAAGAAGAGGAAAATACAGGAAGTATTACATAAAAGCGACACTTATTGAAGTAGTTATTGAAGTAGAACAATAATAGTCGATTTCACCAAGAGAGGATTTTAAACTGTGAATGTTGCTTTCTAAACCCTGTGTTAGAGGACAGGGTACGTAGTGCCAGCTCTGGATAAGATAGACCTGTTGCTTGGCAACGGCGCGTGATGCTAGGAGGAGCCCTGAGGGCAGACAAGGGAGATGTAATACCTGCCTCTTTCTAAATGGACCTTCATTAGATATTCTTCATCATTCACCCGACAATACATAAAAATATAGATATAATAAAGGATTTTTTTGCATGGAAAATCACACGCATGATCAAGATTGCTTGATAATGGGAAGTGTGATATCAAACAGAATTTTCTATCAACTTCCTCAAAAAGAGAAAACAGACTTAATATTAAAAAGAAAATCAAAAAGAAATTCCCCAATTCCATGTGTGTGTCACAGTCCTGGGCCCTCATTTATCAAAGTTGCGTACGCACAGATATGTGCTTAACCCGTGCGTACGACCATTTCTAAGCAAAGTGTGGGATTTATCAATTTGAACGTGAACTTGACTTTGTGCTTATATTTACGTACAGCTCGGAGCATGCTTAGCTGACGCCCCGTGGTAGAAGATCGTTATTGCAGATGGACGGCATATGAGCTCCTCAGTTCATGCATTAGTTTCAACGCGGAAATAAACTTTCGTGCATTACTCCCGACACTGGCGTGTTCAACTTCTGTATGACCCGTAATTCATTATAGTTCATTGTAAAATAGCGACAGTTTAAGTTTAAGTTTAAGTTTATTTGGATCCCCATTAGCCACAGCAGTGCTGGGGCTATTCTTCCTGGGGTCCATAACACATAAAATACAGCTACAGACGTATACACTCACAACATTTACATGTCATACAGACAATTAAAACAACAATAAAAACCCTTATACACTCATACCATTTACATGACATACAGACCATTAAAACAACAATAAAAACCCTTATACACTCACAACATTTACATGTCATACAGACAATTAAAACAACAATAAAAACCCTAATCAAATTCATAATACAAGATAAAAATATCAGACACATACATTTTCATTTACGTACACACTATCTATTAGGGAATGTCAATTTCTTTGGTTGAAAATGTTGTTTTACCACGATTTTGAAACGGCATTTACTATTCTCCTGCTTAACATGTCTGGGAAGAGAGTTCCATTCCTGCATACCACGGAACATGACAGTTCGCTTCATTGCATTCGACCTCACTTTTGGAAGTGTAAAACCTCGTGCAGAAGCATGTCTGGTGGAATGGTTGTGTCTGTCAAGACTTATTGATAAATTGTTATATAAAATTGAGGGGATCTTTGTAACAAGAAT
The DNA here is from genome assembly GCF_963971535.1 of Notolepis coatsorum. Taxonomy (NCBI): domain Eukaryota; kingdom Metazoa; phylum Chordata; class Actinopteri; order Aulopiformes; family Paralepididae; genus Notolepis; species Notolepis coatsorum. Next base: position 118,761,172 of record NC_140173.1, on the reverse strand, counting down.
ATTCCTAGTGAATACAAGGAGTGAGCAGAGTAATTTATGTTTGACAAGTAACCAAGTTAAACAACTGTGCATCGCTGCAACATTAGTTCTGTACTCACAGCGAAGCGCTATACGTGCTGCTTTGTTTTGTACCATTTGTAATTTTTTCAGTTTATTCGTTGTTACATTCGACCATACTGCAGGACAATAGTCAAGATTTGACAAAACCAGAGCTTGAATTACCTGTTTGATAGAATTTAGTGGTAACAAATGAGCACATCTTTTAACAACAGAAATCCCTCTTCCCATTTTCACTACTATATTGTTTATATGGTGTGACCATGACAATTTACTGTCTAATGTTACCCCTAGGAGTTTAGTCTCCTGGACTTGATTAATTACCACATCACTTATCAAAAGTTTCAAGACTGGGTTCGTTCTTAGAGTATGGTTTGAACCGAAAATGATGCTACTTGTCTTTGATATGTTTAGAACTAGTTTGTTATTCTTTATCCATTCCATCACTGATTGCAACTCTGCCTTTAGAACCGTATTTAATTCATTGGCTGTTGAGGCTGATGTGTAAATCGTTGAATCATCCGCATACATAGAAATATAGGACTTATTTAGGACAAGAGGCATGTCATTTGTAAATATGGTGTAGAGCAAAGGCCCAAGGCAACTTCCTTGGGGTACTCCACACCTTACCGTTTTAACTTCTGAGTAACTCCCATTAAAAAAAACTATTTGTTTCCGGTTTGCTAAATAAGTTTGCATCCAAGATAGTGCAGATGAGGAGAAACCGTAACATTCAAGTTTTTTAAGTAAGAATTTGTGATCTATGATGTCGAATGCTGCAGTAAAATCAAGCAAGACAGCTCCAACCATTTTCTTTTTATCTATCTCTTTCAGCCAATCATCCGTCATTTGGGTTAAAGCAGTCGCTGTTGAATGTCCTTCACGATATGCATGTTGAAAATCAGTGGTCAATGTGTTAAAAGAAAAGTAGCTTTTAATCTGTTCACTTACTATTCTTTCCATCAGTTTACTCAAAACTGGCAGTAAACTTATGGGACGACTATTAGATCCTGAGAATGGCAATTTCAAATTTTTTGGCAGTGGTATTACTTTGGCAGTTTTCCACTGTTGCGGATACAAACATTCACTAAAGGATTGATTTATAATATGACAGATAGCAGGGGCAATTAAATCAGGGACCAATTTCAGAAGTTTCCCGTCAAGACCGTCAACACCTGGTGGTTTGTTTTTAGTGGTACTTAACATATATTCTACATTACTTATAGTCACACTATCAAAATTAAATTGACAATTTTTATCTTTCATTATTTTATTCTTTATTAATAAATAAGATTTTTCATTATCTATTGTTTGCATATTATTTCTTAAATTATCTACTTTTCCAATAAAATAATTGTTAATATGATTAGCAATCTCAACTGGTTTGGTGAGGAATTTTCCTTCCGTTTCTAGAAAGGATGGGGTAGGTTTCTTATTCCTGCCCATTATTTCATTTAGAGTATTCCATAATAATTTACTGTCATTTTTTATATAATTAAACCTATTTTCATAATACAATTTCTTCTTATTATTACATTTTGTAACAACATTTCTTAATTTACAATATACCTCCCAGTCTGATTTATAACCTGATGTATTTGCTATTAATTTAGCTCGATTACGTTCTATCATATATTCTTTTAGTTCATCATCCAACCATGGTGTTCTGACGCTTCTGACTGTAAACTTTCTCAATGGTGCATGTTTGTCAACAAGTGGCATAAAAATGGTATCAAATTCCCATAGAGATTTTTCAGGATCTTTTTCCCTCAACACCTTTGACCAACATAGATTTTCAACATCCTTCACAAAGCTGTCTTGATTAAACATTTTATACGATCTTTTGTAAATTATTTTAGGTCCTAGTTTTGGCATTTTAGTCTTCCTCACAATAGCAATTAAGTTATGGTCGCTACAACCAACAGTTACAGATACCGCCTTGGAACATAGCTCCGCATTGTTAGTAAAAATGTGATCAATGCAGGTTGAGACCTGGTTACCATCCTTTTTCAAACATATCCTAGTTGGTTTGTTAATTACCTGTGATAGACCACATGCATTTGCTACAGTTAGAAGTCGTTTTTTCAATGGGCATTTCAATGAAAACCAATCGATGTTAAGGTCACCCATAAAATAAATCTCATTACTCAAATCACACACTTGGTCCAACATGTCACATATTTGTTCTAGATACACATTATTTGCACTAGGTGGTCTATAACAGCAACCGATCAACATAGGCTTCAAATGAGGCAAGTGTACTTGCAGCCATAATGTTTCAATTTCATTATTCATTAAATCTTCCCTAATCTTCACTGGAATAAGATTCTGAATATAAAAAGCAACCCCTCCCCCAAATGCATTCCTGTCCTTTCTAAAAATGTTGTATCCATCAATTTGCAATGCCCCATCCTCAAATGTAGAATCAAGGTGTGTTTCTGATATAGCTAAAATATGGAAATTGTCTGATAGTAAAATCTCTGATATCTCAGCTAGCTTGTTTCTTATGCTACATATATTTATATGTGCCATCTTTAACCCCTTTTTGGGTAGGTTAGTATTAATTAGCATTGTATACTTTATTCAATCATAACGTTGGTAGGTGTGGCAAGGGCAACAACCATTCAACTGTCCCTCGGCTGCTTTGGGGTGCTACTTCGTGGTCGGATTATCAGTCTGTCATACCTCAGAAAGGCGATCTCTCCTCTCTCACGAGCAGCTCTCATCTTGGGCAACAGTTCTTTTCTTTTCAGACGGACAGCGTCTGTGTAGTCCTCGTTTATGTAAATGTTTGTCCCTTTGAGTTCTTTGGCTCTCTGAAGAACCGCTGATCTGTCCTTGTATTTTGAAAATGTCACCACAATGGGTCTTGGTCTCTCGCGTCCCTCCCCAGGTTTCCCTGTTCGGTGCACCCTCTCCATCTCAATGTCCCTCTGTAGCTTGAGATTGTCCACCATGACGCTCCTCACCTTCTCTTCCGTGTCTCCCCAGGTTTCTCCAGGCAACTCAGCTATGCCATCAATGACCAGGTTGTTTCTTCTGTATTGACCTTCTAAATACTCTATTTTATCTGTGACTGTTAGCAGGCTTTCACAGGTTTTCCAGATGTCAGATTGCATGTACTTGCAACTATCTGACTGTTTTGCATTGTTAGCATTGATGTCGTCAACCTCCTTCTGTGTGTACTGGATGCTTGTTTTAATTTCCTGGACCTCCCTTGTAATTGCATCCAGTCTTGAGTTTGTAGAGTCCATGATGATTTTTACAAAGCTTTTGAAATTGTCCTGTTGTGTTTGTAAGAGAGCAGTGAACATCTCTTTTTGCTGTTGCAGTAATTCATTTACTTGTGCAAGTGAGGCATAGTCCTCATCTGATTTAGGCTCATTTTTATCTTTCTTTGGTGGCATTGTGGTTTAGTGTTAAGAAGGCTATAGAGAACAACTTGATATGAAATACCGGTGGTAGCTGGGCTGCTGGAGCCTGGTGGTAGCTGAGCTGCTGGAGCCTGGTGGTAGCTGAGCTGCTGTAGCTGGTGGTAGCTGGGCTGCTGGTGGTAGCTGGGCTGCTGGAGCCTGGTGGTAGCTGAGCTGCTGGAGCTGGTGGTAGCTGGGCTGCTGGGGCCTGGTGGTAGCTGGGCCGCTGGAGCCTGGTGGTACAGTAGCTGAGCCGCTGGAGCCTGGTGGTAGCTGGGCTGCTGGAGCCTGGTGGTAGCTGGGCTGCTGGAACTGGTGTTAGCTGGGCTACTGGAGCTGGTGGTGTTAGCTGGGCTACTGGAGCTGGTGGTAGCTGAGCTGCTGGAGCTGGTGGTAGCTGGGCTGTTGGAGCTGGTGGTAGCTGAGCTGCTGGAGCTGGTGGTAGCTGAGCTGCTGGAGCTGGTGGTAGCTGGGCTGCTGGAGCCTGGTGGTAGCTGAGCTGCTGGAGCTGGTGGTAGCTGGCTGCTGGGGCCTGGTGGTAGCTGAGCTGCTGGAGCTGGTGGTAGCTGAGCTGCTGGAGCTGGTGTTAGCTGGGGCTGCTGGAGCTGGTGGTAGCTGAGCTGCTGGAGCTGGAAGTAGGGCCTCTACTGAAGCATGGGCCTGGCCTGGTGGATGTAGAACCACTGCTGCAGCCTGGGTCTGGCCTGGTGGGAGCAGGACCACTGCTGGGCTTGGTTTGGTTAAAGCTCAATCTGGTTTCAATCTAGATTTCACAGATTCAACGTGATCTATTTAAAATAACCACCTAAAAACCTCTGGTGAAGTTTTGGTCGATAAAACAGAGAGGATTAGCAAGATATTGAAGAGATTGTCTCAAGGTTCCTCACAACAAACTTCCTCGAGCGGCCATCTTGGAAAAAACAGTAGTGTAATTATAACGGGCTCATGCGGGAACAAGAGGTTGGCTTGCTTGTTTGGCACGGGGGCAGATGCAGAACACCCACCTCCAAACGCCATTAAACATTGTTTCAAATAAAAAGCGACATACTATTATTTTGTGTCATGTTTCCAAATAAGATTGGCCACAACGGAATGCTTTCTACTTCAATTTGTTGGTTAGAATAGATTACCTCGCTCCGTTGAAACTTCACTGAGCTCCGCACACAGACATGATAATAACAATAATAATAATAGCTTCATTTGATATAGCGCCTTTCAAGAGACCCATGCAAGGTCGCTTTACATAGATGGGGGGGGGGGGGGAATAACAAAGTAATAAACATAGTGGACAGACTATGTAAATATGATGATGGGATTCAAGTTCGCGTTTTTATTGATCACATAGGCATGCTGTCAGAGTATGATGTCATAATCAAACATTCTAGAACATTTGTCGTCACAGATCATGTCATAATAGAACATAGGCTACATGGCATGGTCCATCGTGATATTGTAGACTGTTATTACTGTACCACCCATTGTGACAACAGCCTTGTGAGCTCCCGCACACAAACATGATGGAATTCAAGTTCATGTTTGTATTGATCACATATAGGCAGGCTACACATGGCGTATAGGCTACATCATACATGGCAGTGAGATTCATTGTTCTTGTATATGCTCTCGTATTATTGTTTATATAGGCTACCCAATACTGACATCAAAATAGATTGTATGCCTCTAGAAATCATATGCAGCAGGTAGAAAATTGACGGAAAATCCGTCGCGATTTGGAATAAAATTTAGGAGAACTTTAATCCCTGGGTATTAATCGAACAAAACGGAAAAAGGCAGTCATATTCCAGCACGGTCTTTATTAGTGTTTGCGCTGCCCAGGCAGCAATGGTTAATAGATATCATATCCGACATCACCGTACGTGTACACGTCTGTCAGCCTGTCACATATTTCTCCATAACACGCTTCCCTCGGCTTAGTCCATTTTTCCACATTTCATGGGGGTGTTCCATTACCGTATATGGTTAATCGGGGTGGTTTTGGTATGCAAATACGTGAAAGTGTGCACGAGCCTCAGCATAGGAGCAAGGTGATATTTATCATGACAGGTGTGCGTAGGACCTGTGTACGCACGTGTGATAAATCCCGTTTTTTTTGTGCGTGCACACATTCTAAATTCTGTGCTTACGTGTAGAAATAGAACATTTGCGCTACCCTCTGTTGGTCTGGCGAGGGTGCATCTCTGATACATGTGGAGTCGCCAGCCGCTTCTTTTCACCCGACAGCGAGGAGTTTCACTGAGAGAGCATCACACGTGTAGAGGATCACACTATCTACCCAGATCCCTTCCCTGCCGAGCAGACGCCCAGACCAACCAGTAGGAGTCACTAATGCAACAACCAGGACTAATAGCCTCACCGGCTTCCCACCCGCAAACACTATTTGTTGGATCGCATGACCAAGCCGGAGGTACCGCTAACGGGAATTGAACCAGGGTCTCTGCGGTGGTAGGCGAGTGCTTTTGTCTCTACACCACCCAGACACACAATATTTGTTTTTCTATCATTAATTTAGCCAACACGATTGTATATCATGATTCACAATACAATCCATACCTCCCTCAGTCTCATTTCCATCAATACCCTACTGGTATAACATTCTTCAATAGAAATACATTTTTAGACCGTTTCCCATCATACCTGTCTTTTCGGCGCTCTCCTATTGGCACGGGGCTGACGGAGATTCGGGGTAAGGTGGAAATGGAGCCCTGTGATTGGCTACTGGCAAAGGAGGAGGTCTCCAGGTTGAGAGGTGACTGAGGAGGCGTGATGAGACTGGGACTACTGCACTCCGAGTGAGAGAGTGAACCTGGAGCAAGGGGGGGGGGGGGGGGGGAGAGGGATAGAGAGAGAGAAAGAGAGGGATAGAGAGACCGAGCAAGAAAGAAAGAGGAAGGGATAGAGAAAGTGGGATAGAGACAGAGGGATGGAGAGGGAGAGAGAGAGAAAGAGAGAGAGAGAGAGAGAGAGAGAGAGAGCGAGAGAGAGCGAGAGAGAGTTTCAGAGAGTGCATAGCGTCTAAGCATCATTACTCAGTGTGGTAAGCAGAGTGTACAGAGCCTGAAACAAGGTTAGATGCATGTTAACAGCCATGGAGCAAAGCTGCTGAGACAAGAAGATCAATATGGGTTAACCCAGTGTTTCCTGGCCGCTCCACCATTACTGCTCCCTGCAGCGTATGACATCAAGGCTGCAGCAGCGATCAATCTCCTTCTGCAAAACTACTGAAAGGGCTGTAAAAGCTCCTCCAACGGAATACTTAAGAGCAAAGTGACATTTTACATGGCAGTCATGTGACTGATGTATCTGATGTGGTGAAATACTGAGGTGTGGGAAGCCGTGTAAAAATGGTGAAGACTAGGGATGTTAATAATCATCAACAAATTGTTAACCGTGTGTTACCGTTAACGACATCAGTGACAGAACACAGGCTACATAACACTAATTAGCTATACTATCATTTTGTGCTTCAAATGATCTTTGCCACCATTTTGTTCCAGCTTAAATATGCTCATCCGTGCCAGTTAAATAAATGGATCACGCTTTAATTTAAATTGGCGACTGGAGCTTTTAGGTCACTCGCAAATTTCCAATTTTATGGCAGGTTTACACCTCATGATCATCGGTTTGATCGCTAACGAGTGACATTCTTTTAAAATGTGCGTTTAAGTACCTCTGTCGGACCCCAGCATGGAGCGGGGGTAGCGGGGCGTGGAGGGGATCTTGATCCTCTCTGTACGGTACTGGACGTTATTCGACGAGCCTGTCACAACAACGAGACCAAAGAAGTGGAAGGAAGTGAGAGAGTGTGTATGGATGACATGGACATTATCCATTAACTTTGTGCATAAGCAACAAAACATTTCTGTTGTAATAGGTAGCCAGGCCATGGGGTGGAGACAATGCTCTTTGAATATGTGTGTATGAATATGTTTGAAAGTGTGTGTGTGTGTGTGTGTGTGTGTGTGTGTGTGTGTGTGTGTGTGTGTGTGTGTGTGTGTGTGTGTGTGTGTGTGTGCAGCCCAGTGAGGGGGCAGTATGATGTATGTGACTGCGGGGGGGGGGTTCACTTTGAACATCTCAATCGAGTCATTAAAAGTAGATCCGCTTCTAAATTTGAAACTGCAAAGCCATTTTGGTGTAGCAAAAAGGTTCTTATGTCTAGTCTATGGAGATGTTATTATAAAGAGTTTAATTCTCTTAATTCTCTTTAATTAACTTTAATAAGCTCATTGTAGTTGCAATTTGTCTTTTTAATGGACCAAATTCAAAGTGGATTGATCCTGTGTGTGTGTGTGTGTGTGTGTGTGTGTGTGTGTGTGTGTGTGTGTGTGTGTGTGTGTGTGTGTGTGTGTGTGTGTGTGTGTGTGTGTGTGTGTGTGTGTGTGTGTGTGTGTGTGTGTGTGTGTGGTGTAACTGACCCAGGCGTGCGCTGGAGGGCAGGGAGTTGGTTCCGTGAGAGGCTCTGCTGCTACGTGAGGAGGGCGAGGATTCAGAATAGTCTCCCGCACGTTTCTGCTGGCTCAGGTCCAAACTGAGACGACCCTGGTGTTGTGGACTAAACAGAGAACACACACACACACACTTAACACATTGGACGCCAGACCCGAGATAAGTCAGGTCAACTTGCCATCGCTTGGGCTCCAAACCCGAGAAAAGTCAGGTTTTCTATCGTTATTTCTTTTATTCGATATTCCCATTCATAATCCATCGAGGGAGCCTGTGTTATCATTGGGGATGAGTCTGAGATCACAAACGTCCTTGCGGCCGGTATTGCACATCCTTTGAAACCCTCTGGCTTGACCCGTGTGTCGATCTAAAAAATCCGGTCCGGGTTTTCCTAGTCGGGCAGGAGTAGCGTTATAATACATGGATTGAGGATAATCAAGCACACCTGGTTCATGCTCTTTGGTGGATTATGTTGGCAACACAATCGACATCAATACTTGGAATGGCGATCAGATACTTGGAATATTCTTTTTCGAGCTCATCCTAGTCAAGGTAAGGGCTATATGGTATCAATCTTGCATTGATCGAAGAATCCCTTCCCCGTGATCGGAGCGTATGCGTGTAATGTACTGCGTAACGTATTCCGTTGGTGATGATCGAAGCATAGAACCCCCCCCCCCACCCACCCTTTCATGCATGCATGATTAAACATAATACCGATAATACAGTGTTGATTTCAGATTGATTGTTGATCCAGGCAAGGAACGCCACGGTTTCTAGTGAAATGCACTAAACGCTGCATAGCGGCGTTTCCTGGGATTAGACAGAATTACTTGAAAACTATACTCATATTCACCACGGTATAAAACGGGAATGCATGGATGAAATAATTATTTCTTTTTCACAAATTGAACGATAGATACTCGATGTCAAATGGGCAATAGTTTTATATCCATAGTAGGGGTGTAACGGGTACACAGAAGCCACGGTTCGGTATGTACCTCGGTATTGGGGTCACGGTTCGGTACGAGTTTAATTTATATATTATATTTATGATAATTATTATAATTATTATTATTAAATAGAATAATTTTCTATAGGCTTGCCGTGGTAGTCAGTGATACTGGTGTCATTCTGTGTTCAGGCATCCACTTGCCTACTGCCCCTTTAACAACATATCCTTGCTAAGTTTCAGTTTCACTTCTAGAGAGAATTTAACTTCACGACAAGACTGAATACTAGAGAACAGATGACATATCACAACAATGGCAGAGGATTATTTGGATTTAAACACAGTGGAGCTCAGATGATCTGTCCGGAAAAGTATGTTTTTATTTTTATTTTTTTTTGCCTGTGAGTCCGGCGGGGGAGAATGTTGATGCGTTTGTTGGCGTGCGTGTGTGTTTCTTTCCATTGGTTTCATTTGGTTAGCGTTATTGGGCAAACAAGAAAACGAAATAAAACTGTAAAATTGTAATGACCCTGCAGCTGTTCCAATGTAAATGTGCCTTTCTCCGTGCACTTTCGCCCGCTCTGAACTGAAGTCGGGGACAGACGGTGTGCCGTGCGCTGTTCTCGCATGGAACCTGCGAGTGCCTGCATGTGCGACTGGTATGTTTGCGCTGTGGGGCGTATTTGTCGTATGGATGCACGTACCGCACCATGACGGCCGTACCGTAAATTTGCGGGACGAATACACGTACCGTTACACCCCTAATCCATAGCTATGATATTTAATATAGTTTTAGCCATGCAAACACCGCCATGTATCCCTATTCTTTAAAGCGCTGGCATTCTTACCACACGGCCCCCAGCGACCTCTGGCGCTGAAAGTGTTGAGAGCGCACACAAACTCCATATATTGACGCCAGTACTCTTTCATAACTTATAACATGCACTTTTTATACACAGTACCGTGCATGCATACATTTTCTATAAATTAAGTGGGGAATTGAACCTCTAATCTCTTTTGTCCTAAAGCATGCAACGTTCCTAAATTCAGTTTCCTTCAAATTGAGGGATTAAGCTAAATCTCAAAGTGGCGACACGGCGTGAAATAGGAGTCCGGCGAGAGGGACGGCACTCGGAGAGAAGAGACGCCAGCACTGCGGCAGCGCCAGCCTCTAAACCTGTCCTCCACACAGGAGTATTTAGGGAGAATATAAAGCAGACCGAGGTCACAACATCATCATTTACCGCACAGCTCCTGAGTCACGTTGAGCTCAAGGCCTCACCTAGCGTCCCATCGCTCCAGCACCACAGGAGAGGAATTTACTTACTTGTATTAATTTATTTATTTTTCACTCTTTTTTTTTTTACCATGTGAACTCTCCACCTTCTATTGATGTCAATGTTGTTCACTATCGGCTGTTCTAGGTGTAAAAATAACGTGCCACAAAAACTCATCCTCAACCCACACACACCCGCTCCACAGCCTTTCTCTAGCCCTGACTTGTAATGCGTGTGGTGGGGAGGATACTATTTGTTTATTTATTTAGGCATTTGTTTCTTTCTGCGTCATGTTTTCTTGTTTTTGTGTCTTTGCTCAACTCTTCATCCGAAAAAATAAAAGAAGGAAATCATCTCTCCCCATCGGTCACCGTGTTAGTCCTTCACATACAGACCCATGGCAAAAGGTTTGGTCACAGTCTGCGCCTTCAATCTCAAAAAAATAAACTTAATAGTGCAGCCCCTTGGCTAACTGTCAATCTACCCACCATGTCTGATACAAATAGGATGAGACATGTGCAAGTTATTGCTGTTATGGAGTCTCTCTCTCTCTCTCTCTCTCTCTCTCTCTCTCTCTCTCGCTCTCTCTCGCTCTCTCTCGCTCTCTCTCGCTCTCTCTCACACACACACACACACTACTAGGGGTGGGGGAAAAAATCGATATGTAGTAGTATCGCGATACTTTGCGTGGCGATACTGTATCGATACAGGGACGCCAAGTATCGATATTTAATTATTCATAAAAAAAAGTTCTTTTAAGTTTTTTTTGTATAAGGAAGTTGCATTGTTCATTTCAATACCTGTAATAGTACAGTAGTCCAAACACACGCACACGTGTGCATTCAGTTAAGTTGGAATATTACTGTAATACAAACAGTTCAGTTTGTCAGGTACATGCAACACAGATTACAGTGTTTACATCTGTCTGCTTGAGAAAATACCATGTTCTGCAATAAAAATTATTGAAGTGAGATGAACAGACTGAACTTTATTTTATTAGATAAAACATGTTGACAGTTTTACTTTGCAGTAAATAAATTTTTTTTTATCAAATTTCTTTATAAAATATATATATTTTTCCGCAATACTCAGCGTATTGCGATATATTTAGTATCGCGATACTATCGTATCGTGATGCAAGTATCGCGATAGTATCGTATCGTGAGGTCTCTGGCGATTCCCACCCCTACACACTACTATGTTACCTGGTGTGTGGTCAGCATGCTACCTGGTGTGTGTGTGTGTGGTCAGCATGTTACCTGGTGTGTGTGTGTGGTCAGCATGTTACCTGGTGTGTGTGTGGTCAGCATGTTACCTGGTGTGTGTGTGTGTGGTCAGCATGTTACCTGGTGTGTGTGTTACCTGGTGTGTGGTCAGCATGTTACCTGGTGTGTGTGTGGTCAGCATGTTACCTGGTGTGTGTGTGTGTTACCTGGTGTGTGTGTGTGTGGTCAGCATGTTACCTGGTGTGTGTGTGTTACCTGGTGTGTGTGGTCAGCATGTTACCTGGTGTATGTGTGTTACCTGGTGTGTGTGTGGTCAGCATGTTACCTGGTGTGTGTGTGTGGTCAGCATGTTACCTGGTGTGTGTGTGTGTGTTACCTGGTGTGTGGTCAGCATGTTACCTGGTGTGTGTGTGTGTGTGTGTGTGTTACCTGGTGTGTGTGTGTGTTACCTGGTGTGTGTGTGTTACCTGGTGTGTGTGTGTTACCTGGTGTGTGTGTGTGTGTGTTACCTGGTGTGTGTGTGTTACCTGGTGTGTGTGTGTTACCTGGTGTGTGTGTGTTACCTGGTGTGTGTGTGTTACCTGGTGTGTGTGTGCTGGTGGCAGATCTGTGACGAGACGGAGGGACAGTTGCTGGCGTGAACCCTGTGACTCCGCACCGTGTAGACCGGGTTCCTCATCACGGCCGTCACAGCTGGGCAGGGAGCCAGACCCCGGTGGGCTGAGTCTGGTACCCCCCCCACACACACACACACACACGGTTAGAAAGAGGTAAGTCTGCACACCGTGATCCGTCTCTATAATGAGTTGATCATTTACAAGAACAAGAGAGTACACTGCGTGTGTGTGTGTGTGTGTGTGTGTGTGTGTGTGTGTGTGTGTGTGTGTGTGTGTGTGTGTGTGTGTGTGTATGTGTGTGTGACTCACTGGCAGGTAGGGTGCCGCTGTAGACGAAGCCGACGCTGTGCCTGTGGGAGCGGTTGGGGGAGGAGCGCAGCATCTCTCGCGGCTCTGGAGAGTGCTCGTCGTTGGAGTAACTCTGTGGCGATCGACAAGATAAGAGCAATGGGTCAAACCGTTAGCCTCGCAAAGGGAAAACAAACCCACCGACAGAGGAGGAGGAGGAGGAAAACAATAACATCCGTATACAACTGGTTTGGAAGTTTATCTCCACTTTTCTCCGGGCCCTGACTCAGCGTTCTGGCTCGGGTGACTGCTGTGGTGCAGAGACATCCATCATGCCCACACTCTGGCTCAGAGGCAGGACCCAGGGCTCGCTCGGCTCCGACAGGGCTGTAAATTCGACTACAGGATGGATACGGCGCGCTGCCGCTGGCCCGCTGGGATGATTCCAGATCTTGTCCCCGTTTTCCCCCAATTTGAGCGCTTCAACAAATGTATCCCGACCTCCACTCTTTATTAGACAAACCACAGATCTAACTGACCTGGATGGGTGCAGGCGGTGCAGTAGAACCGGGCACCGTTATATATTATGTATGTCATCTCAGGGATGCAAAATGCAGTACGAAGGAGAGCGGAAAGTAAGGGTACAAATGGGAGTTTATATTCATTCGACTAAGAAACTGAAAACGTTCTCCGCCTTTCTTCATTGAAATTAAACTTTCTTCATTCCTCGGGAGAACAGAAAGCCAGCAGCTGTTGCTAGTCAGTTGGACTGTGCAGTCCAGATATAGTAGTATAAGTGTTTTTGTTTGTTTATCTTTTTTTAAATGACAAATCAGGTACGATTAGAATCCTTTTTTAATCAGCATTTATTCATAGGGGACCCTACGTTTGGAGACCCCTCTCCAGACCACGTTACCATGAGTTACCATGAGCTCACCTGGAAGGTGGGGAGGGTGATGGTCTGAGGAGTCATCCTGCGTCGGAGGGCGGGGGCCGATTTGGGGCGGGGTCTCTTCACCTCTGGCTCCTCCCCTCTGGTGCGGCCAATGTCCTCGTCGCACGACTTCCTCGAGGCCAGGACCTTACCGTCGAGGAAGTAGTGGTTCCCGTTCCTGTCCCGGTCCCTGTCTCGGTCGGCCCGCTCTCGGCTCTCCACCGTTGCCATGGAGACGGCAGCCTCTCCCTTCCCGTCGGAGGTGACGGTGCAGTCGGAGGCGGAGCTGCTTTGATGTTTGTGTTTGAACTTAAAGGAGTCACTGCGGGTGGGTGGGGTCGGGGGGGTGGGGGTGGAGGAGGGGGAGGAGAGGGATTCTGTCTTTGAAGGCTGCGGGGAGTGGGAGGCGGCTGCGGCGGCCACAGCCGCTATCTGATTGGCCGCCATGTATTCCAACTTGGACGAGGGCGTGTCGGGGCGCTTGAAGGTGTCCGGGTCGAAGATGGACTTCCTCTGCTTAGGCGACTTGTAGATGGAGAGCTGGGCGGCTGCTATGACGGGGCCGGCGGGGTCCGGGGCCACCGACATGCCCCCCGCCATCACCTTGGGCCAGGTGCCCCCGCTGTGCTTCTTCTCCAGGGTGGTCTCCACCGTGATGCAGTCCGACGGGGAGACGGGGTCGTACGGTAGAGACGCAGGGCCCTTGGGATAGGCGCAGCACTCCTGGAAGGCACTGGGGCCGTAGCGGCTGGCGCCCAGGTCGGAGGCGGGCCGGAGGCCGGTGGTGTGGAGGGAGCCCATGGAGAAGGGCTTCCTGATGTCCCCGTACATGCCGGGGAGGCTGGCCGTGCCGCCCAGGTCGGGGCAGAAGATGTCAGTCTGCGTGGAGCTGTTGTGTCGCAGGTTGCGGCTGTTGCGCGAATGGACCTCGGAGAAGTGAGCGCGTCCGTTGGGTTTCTCGGACAACTCACGCAGGCTCTCGAAGAGGTTCTGGCCCGACGTGCTGTGAGGGAAGAACTGCGGACGGAGGGACAGACATAATGAGCGGAAGGGATCCAGCACTTCCGTTTAAATCAACATTGATATATGGGATTTTTCAGGGTTAAAAAATATTTCAAGGGCTTTTTTTGCCCCCCTTAATTGATTTTCGGGGGCTTTTTTTTGTATTTGGGGGGCACTGAATTTTTATGATAAACGGTTATTAAACATCCTTATCATTTAAAAAATACAACTAAATTAATCTAATCCCCACGACGCCATCATACTCCGCTTTACATTTTTTTATTTGAGGACCTGGGGAATCTGCTTCTCAGACTCTTTTTCCTTCGTGTTTTTATAGTTTGATAAAAAACGCTCCATCTTGTCTGTCTTCAAAATGCCATCAAATGCTGGTGAGCTGCTCACCTGCTAATGTGAGAGGGTGGGGAGAGTGACGTTGACGTCTGATCAAAACAGATTTAATAAATCACGTCTTTCACTCGTCAGTTAAATAAATAGTAATATTAATTTGTATACTATGTTTGATAACGTAATGTTTTTTTTTTTTATCTTTCTTCCCCTCCTTTTTCCCGATTTTTCTCCCATCCCACCCTTCCTGGTTGTTGCGTACTTTCCCCTACTGTTGGTCCGGGAGACCGGAGACTGTCACATGTTTTCCTCCGACGCATGTGCAGCCTGGGGCAGGCCAACCTGGCCGCGCAGGTTCTCACCGGGGAGAGTGTAGCGTGTGGGAGGCCACACTATCTCTCCTCAGTTCCAACCCTCGCTGAGCAGGTGCCCCGACCGAACTGTAGGGGTCGCTGTCCACAACGCCCAGGACCCACCCTTCAGCTTCCCACCCCCTGATACAGCCAATTGTATCAGTGTGAGAGGCCAGCCAAGCTGATAGCAACGCCGGGAGCTGGATTCGAACAGGCGAATCCTAGTGTCTCCCGGTGTTGGTGACGAACGTAATCTCCGTGCGCCACCTGCCCCCCCTTGATAACGTAATGTTAATGACATTAATAATGTCTCCATATATATATATATCATTAGTAAACTGTCTGGGGCTTTTTGTCCCCCCCGGCCCCCCTTAACATGAGGGAAGCCGAGAACGCACAGGGGTGAAATTGTGTGTCACAGCTGGGAGCGTTGCAGTGTTTGCAATGGAGGAGAAGTTTGGTTCACTTGTAAATAAACTATTCACATAAATGAAACAAAACGTAATGTTAATGTCTCCATCAGGGTTTCTGTTAGAAAATACTGGGGCCGGTCTCCGTGTCCTGGAAGATTTCAATCTCCCGGACAAATGTGAGAAATTCCGGTCAGTTTATTGAGCTTAAAAACAATTGATAGGCAGGCTATATAAATAATGACATCCTCAAGGCATGTAGATTTATAATATTTTAACTTAAAACTAGGCTACTTTTGCGTATATACAGTCATTAATATATTCCAAATAAAATAAGTCCCTCGAGACTCCGTGATGCTGCTGACTTGAACTCAAATAGGTGTCTGTGGGCAGTCGGCCCGACATTAAACAGCAGTCTGTTATAATCACATTTTTATGAGCTAACGAATTCCGTTATATTAGACATTTGTATTAATCATATCAAGCGAAGAACTGAGAAATTTGGCAGAGAGAGACGGCAACATTATCGTGGGGTCCGGTTCACTGAAACGTTCAACGAACCGATAAACTAATCCCAATAGTATGCAACTGCAGAGCCACAGAGCCAGCGGCGCTCTCAGGTCCGCTCTGAGGACCGCTCAGCAGCGCCACCCACCCAGTGGCTGAATTGCCAATGGCTGAATTGGAGTATTGCACTGTGCGGGCATAACTGTGAGCTCTGCGGCTCTGCAGTTGCATGCTTCTCGCTAATCCAGCACCAAGTTCCGCCATTCTCATCAGCAAACCACAGGTTGCGAGGGAATTATTTTCACAGGACATTATGACCGGAGATATTTAAATATGTCGGACTTCAACAGAATATATATATATATAATTAGTAAACTGTCGGGGGAATTTTGTGCCCCCTTAACTGATTTTCGAGGGCATTTTGTCCATTTTCACAGGCATTTTGCCCCAAGCCAGCGTTAATTTCGAACCCTGGGATCTTTGGAACTGACTAGATTTAAAAAGACAAGAACAGTACAGAAGTCCTGAAACTCAAAACGCTATTGAAAAGCACAAGCTGTGACCAACGGTAGTGGGTCAGGAACAAAAGCTGCTATCTGGGGCAAAGTGAAAGTCAGAGCGACCCTGTAAGCCTTTCAGCAGACGTGAAGCAGTGAAGGAGGCCACCGAGTGTCTCACCTTCATGAGGGAGAGGCTGAGAGAGTCCCTGCAGTTCTTCAGCAGAGTTTCGCACTCCGTCACCGACTTGTTGTCCAGAGCGATGCCGTTTATCTGGGGAGCAGAGAAAAGAGAGAAATAATGCTGCGCTGGTTTATGGTCAGAGCCTGGAAATAACGCTGCACTGGTTTATGGTCAGAGCCTGGAAATAACGCTGCGCTGGTTTATGGTCAGAGCCTGGAAATAATACTGCGCTGGTTCATGGTCAGATGTGGGAAGTTAGTGGGAAACGCGTCGCCTCCGACCGACGTGCACTCGAGCTACGAAGTCGGAAAAACATTCAGTCTTCAACACAAATACTTGCAAATATATTCGTAAAACAGCTAAATAACAACATTAACGTTTATACGATATCGGTGGCTGTGTTGAAATGGTGTGAACTGTGAAATGACATTGAGGCTTGAACTGGGGGTTGAGAAATCCTTTTTCATCATCATTGTTTATTTGATTTCCGACCTCAGAGTTATAATTGAATTCAGCATAAGGACAGGACTTCTTAAACAAAGACCAATAATCTAATTTATATAGAGGGGTTAGGGCTTGATCCAACACACACAGATAATATTTCCCTAGGACATGAGAGTGCCTGGGGGCCTGATACTTGTCTCTCTGCTGCAGTGGGGACAGGATACAAGGAGAAATCTAGGCCAGCACAAAGCACGCCCACACACCCCACATTTCCATCACAATAGACTCGACTCGAGAGGCGTAAAAAATATATATATATATAAATAAATGAATACTATGGAACAAAGATGAAAGTGAAAGTCAGTAATGTAACAGGGCTTTTTTTAAGGTTAGACTGCAGAATTATTTTGCATTAACACAGACGACTTCTCCCCGATAGCCTTTCCCTCCTCCAGGAGAGAAACGGACGAGACTAATCCACAGGGCTCAGCTACGGACAGAAGTGCTGCCCACGCATACTACATCGTGGATTATGCACTTTATGTTCTTCTTACCCCAAACACAATCAATCATTTCATATGTCATATATAACCTGATCCGGTGCTGTGATTAGCAGCTACAAGGGCATGATATAAGACGATACACTACCATGATTAAGATCTCTCAAGGCGTTGAGTGTTCTTACTATTGCTTATCGCTGGCTCTGCTGAGCTATCATCGGTCAGTTCTCTCTCTGGACGCTGTTGCTATCTTGCCAAAAGGCGAGCGTGGAGATATTCAAGCCGGGTGGTTTCATTAAGAAGCAGCACATGTGAGATTGACAGCACTGGGGGGGGGGGGGGGGGGGGGGGATTCATATTTCTGCTGCTGCTGGCAGGTTCGGATCAGGACCAACGAGAAGGTCACTCCTGATGCAATCTCAGACACTTGTCACACCACCCCCCAACACACACACACACACCTGTCACCCCCCCAAGTCTGAGGTATGGGTACATTTAAGTTGTGTGGGGACAGCTCCACCTAGCCCCCCAAAGTGGCAACAACATTTGAGGATTTAATCTGAAGAAAGGAGCATTTCCATCATCCTCCCATTTCACATCCCCAAAACAAGTCTTATCTGTGGCTGGAGAGGAAGGAGGAGGATGAGGAGGACGACAACGACGACGACAATGGAGGATTATTGGAATGGAGCCAGGCTTCAGATAATAGAGTTCAGGCAGCCAGCATGAGCTCGACTATGGCTGATGGTTGACTGACTCATTGAGGAAGTGGAAGGGGAGGCGTGATGAAGATGACGGTGACTCACAGCGATCAGCCTGTCTCCGGTGGTCAGGGAGCCCTCCCTGGCTGCTGGGCCCCCCTGGGCGATGGCAGCAACAAACAGCCCGCTCTCCAGTCCGATGCCACAGTCTGAGAGAGTGAGAGAGAGAGACACATCTGTCATTTAACAGCAAAAATCATATCAAATGAGGGCCCCTGGGGAAAAGTGTATTCAATGAGGGTCTGTAGCCATAGATGTAAGTGGTGATCGCTTCACAGGTACACATCTGGGAAAGCCTGTAGTAAGGTACATGTGGGTAATTAGAGAATGTTGCTAGGGAAAAGATTTTTATCCAAATTGATAAAAGAATGCAAAGACAAGAGAGTCATGTAGTGTTATGGAAAATGTTAAAGGACAAAAGATGAGCCGTTTGTATAAATCATTCGTTCGAGTCGTTATTAAAAATAGAAAACATAGTTTATTTCATCTGTGGCCACAAATGAAAGTTCAGTTTACAATCAGAGACTTCACGTTCGCACATAAGAGTCTGACAAGCAAAGTGACCAAGAGGTCTGGGCAGAACGTACATTAATACACACTTGCAAGACGTAACATTACACAGCTATGATGATAAAAGTATAAACAAACTGGGTTCTCCGTAGGGGAAGTAATAGCACAACCTTGCTTTGGCTGGCTGGGAAGATAACCTTGGTACTTTCTGACCTTTTAAAGAGACACACACACACATTATACTAGCTGGCCATATTGAACCAGTCAAGCTGTACAAAGATAAAATTATATCTCAACACAGATCTATAATGACATGATCATATTTCCTACGACACTAGTGATATACAGTACCTTTGTGTACAGTACATTTGTGTACAGTAAATATACAGTACCTTTGTGTACAGTGCATGTGCATTACCTTTGTGTACAGTATACAGTACCTTTATGTACAGTAACAGTAAGTATACAGTATCTTTGTGTACAGTAAGTATACAGTACCTGTGTGTACAGTATACAGTACGTGTATGTACAGTACAAGTGCATTTGTGTACAGTAAGTATACAGTACATGTGTGTACAGTAAGTATACAGTACATTTGTGTATAGTAAGTATACAGTACATTTGTGTACAGTAAGTATACAGTACATTTGTGTACAGTACCTTTGTGTACAGAAAGTATACAGTACCTTTGTGTACAGTAAGTATACAGTACATTTGTGTACAGTAAGCATACAGTACCTTTGTGTATAGTAAGTATACAGTACCTTTATGTACAATAAGTATACAGTATATTTGTGTACAGTAAGTATACAGTACATTTGTGTACAGTATACAGTACCTTTGTGTATAGTAAGTATACAGTAAATAAATAAAAAAAAATTTAATCCACTTTCTCCTCTTAATTTTTTTTTAAACCAACCGACCTGTAGGAGTCGCTGTCCACAACGTCCAGATTACCACCCATCGACTTCCACCCGTTAACTCTGCCAATTGAGTTAGTATGACGGCCGGCCCAAGCCGGAGGCAACGCCGACAGCCGGATTCGAACCCGGTGTCTCTTGCGTTGGTGACGAGCGCAATGTCCACTACACCACCCAGCCGCCCTTATACAGTACCTTTATGTACAATAAGTATACAGTAGGGATGCCCCGATCACGTTTTTTGCCACCGATACCGATCACTGATCGTCGTGAGCCATATCGACCGATACCGATCGTTTTTGATAAAAAACAAAATTAAGTTATTTTATATAATTATTTTTTCTTTTTTTTTTTAAATAAAATATATATATTATATAATTAGACTTGTACTTGTATTATCTGCGAGACATCGCCACCACGCAACAAGCTCCACTGTCTGTGTGTACTCTAGTAGCCTCCAGCTAGGGCCAGGATTCTCCGGAGCTGCAGCTGGGCCTATACTCGAGTAGCCTCGAGCTACGGCCAGGATTCTCCTGCGCTGCAGCTGGACCCTATTGGTATAACATTACTGTGCTCAGCAAGCCCTCAGCTCGAATATGCGTCGAATCAGTGTTATAAGACATTGATATCAGGAGCCATCTGTAGCTACTGCTAGCCGGATATATAACGTTGATACAAGGCCTCAGTGAATTATTTAGTTCAATGGGACATTTCGTTTTGAACAGTGAACTAACTTGCGCTAACGTGAGCTAACAGGTATCATACACGTCTCTACTAGACTATTGCTGGAGCATTTGTTGATATCAGGAGCTATCAGTACTGTAGCTAGCCGGCTAGATACCGTTCGGTTAGACAATGCCTCATCATGTATTAAACTAAAAGTGAATAGTTGACTGGGTCATTTTGTAACGTTAGCTCAGGGAGACGCCGTCCTCCCGTCCCACTAGACTAGACCCGTGTTTACATGCGTGCGGGAGGGGCTGGAGGGATGAGCAGACGCCGCACCACCCGGTGTCTGAGACAGAACCCAGCGAGTGAGATCGGTTTTGACGATCGGCGAAAATAAAGCATTATCACCGATCACCGATCGCATATTTATACTGATTATTGGCCGATAACGATCGGTGGCCGATCGATCGGGGCATCCCTAGTATACAGTATCTTTGTGTACAGTAAGTATATAGTACATTTGTGTACAGTATACAGTACCTTGTGTATAGTAAGTATACAGTACCCTTTTTTTTTTTTTTTTATCCACTTTCTCCTCTTTTTGATTTTTTTTTTTTTTTAAACCAACCGACCTGTAGGAGTCGCTGTCCACAACGTCCAGATTACCACCCATCAACTTCCACCAGTTAATTCTGCCAATTGAGTTAGTATGACGGCCGGCCCAAGCCGGAGGCAACGCCGACAGCCGGATTCGAACCCGGTGTCTCTTGCGTTGGTGACGAGCGCAATGTCCGCTGCACCACCCAGCCGCCCTTATACAGTACCTTTGTGTACAGTAAGTATACAGTACCTTTGTGTATAGTAAGTATACAGTAACTTTATGTACAGTAAGTATACAGTATCTTTGTGTATAGTAAGTATACAGTACCTTTGTGTATAGTAAGTATACAGTAACTTTATGTACAGTAAGTATACAGTATCTTTGTGTACAGTAAGTATACAGTACATTTGTGTACAGTATACAGTACCTTTGTGTATAGTAAGTATACAGTAAGTTCAAGTTTCAAGTTCAAGTTTCTTTATTAGTTGTCATACAAAAATACAGAATACTTCTTTCTGTTTTGCTCCTGAGAGTGTGCTAGATAAAAATAGATAAGTATAAAATAAGTATGAAATAGAAAGTCTAGTACGTAAACAAGTGTAAACAAAAGTGTTCAATATACATATATACAATATACAATGCAGAGTAGAGAAAAAGTAACTGAGTTACAATACAATATACAGTACAATGCAGAAATGGGATGAGGTACAACTTAGGGTAAGGTGCAATGAGGTATGAATTGTAGTGCAAATCTCTTTTCGAATAAATATAAAGTGTGTTAAAGTGTCTAAAGTGGGTAAAGTGGGTGCTACAGTGAGTTGTTTATTTAAAGTGAGTGTGTACGTGTGGATGTGTGTGCTGTGAGTGTATTTGATGGTTTGTTACATAGTGTTATTGTCGTTGAGCATCCCGATGGCCTGGGGATAGAAGCTCCTTCCGAGTCTGTACCTACTGTACCTTTGTGTACAGTAAGTATACAGTACCTTTGTGTCCTATGAGGTTGATGTGAACCGGAGTGACCAGCCGTCCTCCTAGGGACTTCCTCCTTCGTACGACCATGTTGATCAACCCACCGCCGTTGAGCACCGCCTTCACCACCTGCTTCCTGTCCTTATTGGTCAGGTCCACGTCATTAATCTTCAACAACCAATCATTCACTCTACAAAAAAATAAAATAAAAGAGAACAATGAGGAATGGATTGAATTGACCCATCTCAAGTCACGCCCTCTTTTCTTGATCCTGCAATCACAACTCTTATCTTTGGCAAGAGGAGAACGCTGAAAGTATAGCATGCAGGGGCCCGCAGATCTGGAACGAGCTCGACGAGAGTCTGAAACAGTCAAAATCCATCTCCACCTTAAAAAAAAATCACTGAAAGAGGATTTACTCAAATCATATCTCTAAATAGTAACCATACTTGGGAATATTATTTGTCTGTATATTTATGTATCTATGTTGTATGTATTCAAGTAGGTAGGTATGTAAGACTATCCATGTTATATGTTTTGTTTGCCTCCGTTTGTGATCAGGCTCCCTCCAAAAGCTTTAAATAGCTTCTTGGGAGACCTGGCACACCACACAATTCCGATGATACCATGATGATGATATTTATTGTATTGTATCGCGTGTGTAGGTGTGTAGGTGTGTGTGTGTGTGTGTGCGTGTGCGTGTGTGTGAATAAATTCATTAATTCAAAAAACTCTAAACGACAGTTGTGATTGGAGGATGGAGAAAAGAGGGTGGGGCTTGAGATGTGTTAGTCTAGGAGTTGTCAGGCTGTATAGTCGTCTCACCGTAATCTTCCGTCTGCAATGCTTCCTTTGTCCACCCTCGTCACAAATATGCCACAATCTCCTGGTAAATATGGATCATTTACGCCCTCAGCGATATCAAACCCAAGTGCCTTCAAATCCATGTCATCCTGCAACGAGAAACATAAAGTACACGTCACTTAGAATAATATATACCATTTTGATGGCCTTTTTTATCCACATTGCCATGAGTGGATGCATATTTATGTTTGTGTTTATTTAGGATCCCCATTAGCTTTTGCACTTGACAAAAGCTATTCTTCCTGGGGTCCGGCACTTAAAAACAATATTCAAGACATTACATCATTATAAACATCATTAAAGGGGAACTATCTTATAAATGGCCTTTTTGAGTGTTTAGCATTGTTTCCTAGCTATGTGAACTTATATTAATA
Source organism: Notolepis coatsorum (assembly GCF_963971535.1). NCBI lineage: Eukaryota > Metazoa > Chordata > Actinopteri > Aulopiformes > Paralepididae > Notolepis > Notolepis coatsorum. The sequence goes on along the minus strand of NC_140173.1, from coordinate 118,738,034 downwards.
TGATCTATGTCTCAAAATTCTCATATTGGCAAATTCTTACAATTCTCCTCTCACAATATTCACCCTCACTGAACTGAGTCATTTGAAAATGTGATGATTTGTGATGTCAGAGAGACACCGCTGCATGTTAATGTTGAGATACAAGATGAGCTGCACACAGTTCTGCTGCCCAGGCTCAAAACGGCTCGAGATCTTGAGGTAGAAAAATGCTGTTTTTGAGGACTTGATTAGAAATACAAAACAATGAATAAAAAAAATATATATATTACAGAGGTGTTCCATAGACTCACAGGAATTGTGTAAAAGTGCCCAAATAGTGAAAGAAATAGTAAAATAGTTCCCCTTTAATAACAATCTCATCCTCAGTTAAGGATGACATTGTACAAGATACTTATTAGTATAAAGTATTCAAATAAAATAAAATAAATAGTGCTTCCTGAGCAGCACTCACTGCCATCAACATAAATACAATTAACAAACAGTTCATTGGTTTTCACCGCTATAGTGCATGCTTGTTAGTAGATGGTATTTTAATTTCTTCTTGAAAGTGGTCTATTTCAGCGAAGTAGCTTGGCAATGAGTTCCATTCCATGTGGGGGGGGGGGGGGGGGGGGGAATCAAACCCCTGGTAGCATTATTGCCATGATCTACCCATCATGCTACATACAGTACATAGTGCCATGATCTACCCATCATGCTACAGTACATAGTGCCATGATCTACCCATCATGCTACATACAGTACATAGTGCCATGATCTACCCATCATGCTACATACAGTACATAGTGCCATGATCTACCCATCATGCTACATACAGTACATAGTGCCATGATCTACCCATCATGCTACATACAGTACATAGTGCCATGATCTACCCATCATGCTACATACAGTACATAGTGCCATGATCTACCCATCATGTTAAATACAGTACATAGTACCATGATCTACACATCATGCTACATACAGTACATAGTGCCATGATCTACACATCATGCTACATACAGTACATAGTACCATGATCTACCCATCATGCTAAATACAGTACATAGTGCCATGATCTACACATCATGCTACATACAGTACATAGTGCCATGATCTACCCATCATGCTACATACAGTACATAGTGCCATGATCTACCCATCATGCTACATACAGTACATAGTGCCATGATCTACCCATCATGCTACATACAGTACATAGTGCCATGATCTACCCATCATGCTACATACAGTACATAGTGCCATGATCTACCCATCATGCTACATACAGTACATAGTGCCATGATCTACCCATCATGCTACATACAGTACATAGTGCCATGATCTACCCATCATGCTACATACAGTACATAGTGCCATGATCTACCCATCATGCTACATACAGTACATAGTGCCATGATCTACCCATCATGCTACATACAGTACATAGTGCCATGATCTACCCATCATGCTACATACAGTACATAGTGCCATGATCTACCAATCATGCTACAGTGCCGAGAGAGAGTGAGAGCGAGAAAGAAACAAAGAAAAATAGAGCAAGAGAGAATGAGAGAGATCGAGAGAAAGAATAAGAGAGAGCGAAAGAGAGAGAGAGAGAGAGAGAGAGAGAGAGAGAGAGCGAGTGAGGGGTAAATGCTGTCTAGTATTGAAATTACCTTTGATAAATAGTCAACAAATTGTCTCCATTTCAGTCCTGGTGAAAAACCACCTCGTAAAACATCATATCTAAGCCTGACTCTCATTTACCAAACAGCCAATCCAATAGCAAAACATGTTATGTTCCGTTTACAGAGCAACATCACACCAGAAAGTGTGGAACTGTGTGCATCTGGTCTCAGGCCTCAGAGGCCACCAGCACAGTGGGTCTTTACCAGTAGTCTTAGGGCATGCGTCCACCTATCTCACATTTCCAGCTGAAAAACGCTGGCAGTGCGCTGGAAGTACTGGGGTGGAGCGCTTGCGGTGAGAAAAAAAACGCAGCACGAGCCTTTTGTAGCTATGACAACGAGCTGTCAGTCACCAACCTACCTGATGACGAGAGAGAAAGAACTCTAGCGACACCTACATGACAGCCATCTTGTAATAATAACTTTTATCGTATTTTACCGCCGCAGTTTTGTAGATAGTATATTTTAATATACTTTACTGTATATTAATTATATATTGTTATTACCTGACACCACAGTTCGCCCTTTGCTTTTTATTAGCTTTTTATTAGTGTATTCGTGTAGTTATTATTATTATTTGTGCCGTCTCTTGTGGGTAGACAGGGAGGCAGCTCCGGTGTCAGGTTACAAACAGAGTGGTAGATATGATAGGCTGTGATTGGTTGTCTGAAAAGACGCTCAGCGCATCGCTCTGAAAAGTTCAGAACGTTTCAACTTTAAACGCTGTGTGCGGCCGCACAAAAAAGCTGAAAGGCGCTGAAAAAAGAAGCCGACTGCAGCGCATTTCCGCTTACGCTCCCTCCCCATTGGGATACATTGAAAAAAGACGCTTGCGGTCATAAATATGAGGCAGGTGGACCCGGGCCCTTACCCTGTCCTTCTCAAACTCCACCACCTCCGTCTCCCACTCCAGGGAGTCCGTGTCGATCGCCGAGTCGTGGGAGCTGTGGGCCATCAGCTGACAGAACCTGGCCTCCTTCTCCAGCTGGCTCTCCATCTTCTCTCTGGAAGAGAAAAACACACACACACACACACACACACACACACAGGGTTAAAGGTCAAACCACGACCAGAGAGGCGAGAGAGGATGGGCAGAGAAAGCGGGCATCTTTTACCCTTCAATACAGGACAAATGACAATGCTGCATTTATATAGCGCTTTACAACGTATGCCTCACATTCACCCGTTCACTCACACACACAGACGGGTGGAGGCGACCATGCAAGGCGCGCCAACCTGCTCATCGGGTGCAGTTAGGGGGTTAAGTGTCTTGCTCAAGTTCGACACACTGCCAGGAGGAGCTGGAATCTAACCGGGAACCATCCGATTACCAGATGACCATTCTACCTCCTGGGCCACTGTCGCCCTTTATGACAATTATGTTCAAATCCGGGGCGCCAAGAGTGGCGCACCACGTAACGCACTGCAGTGCAACACGGCCATCCCGGGTTCGACTCCCGGACCCGGCGACCTTTGCCGAATGTCCTCCCCTGCATATCTTCTCCTATCCTTCCTCTCTGCCGGGTCTGTCCAATAAAGCAATAAAATGCCAAAGAAATAAGAAAATCTTAAAAAAAAATTATGTTCAAATCCAATTGGTATTTGAAACAAAACAAAAAGAAAGAACAAGCTGAGGACACTCAGATAGAACTGTGTGCTTATTTACGGACAACGTGATCAAAAGGGATACGACCCAGTTTGCGTGTAATCACTGAAGGAAATAAAATTTGAAATAGCTTTTATTATATTATAGAAATAGATATTACCCATTTGTGTGTAGAGGAGGGGCAACTCACTTCACAGTAATGAACCCCACTGCATGTATGGACATTTAATTTGGTCACAAGAAAACTAAAAATAGCATTCACACAATGCGCTGCTGTCAGTAAGATACATGGTGCCCGAGTGGAGGAGTCCTTTAGGGTGGCCTTGACATTAAAACCCAAATCCTGCATTGCTCTTAATAAACACCGGTAGTCGGTAGAGGTCCTCTCAAAGTCACAGCACGCTGAATACGGACTATACCATAGCTGTCAAGTCAGCAACTTGGACTCGAGTCAAAGTGACACTGTGTACAAAATAGACTTCAGGCTGACCCCTCCTCCCCAAATGACTTCCACTTTGCTTGGGGACTCTTGATTAGGGACTTGTGAACAACGTAAAGAGAAGAGAAAGGCACCCACTTACATTTTCAAGGTAACATTCTGTGCATTTTGCCTGCATAACTGCGTGCGGTTACGCAGGAGAGCTCGCCAACCGCTCTCTCTTGCGGTACATGGAGACGTGCGCCTGTGCCAGATCCGAGCAAATGTATATTATAAACATTGAGAAAATCAAGGCGAATACCTTTTTATACATTTTTTGTTTGGTTGTTCTACTAATGTAACTCAAATCAAGTAACTGGCAACCAACCAACCAAAAACCCACCCACCCACCCACCCACCCACCCACCCACCCACACACACACACACACACACACACACACACACACACACACACACACACACACACACACACACACACACACACACACACACACACACACACACACACACACACACACACACACACACACACACACACACACACACACACACACACACACACACACACACACACACACACACACACACACACACACACACACACACACACACACACACACACACACACACACACACACGGTCGTCTTGGAAAGCAGCATGTGTCATGCTTTCATAGGCTTGCAGAAATGCTCTCACTTTCCAGTAACAGCATATTAAAAGTATATTAGTCTATGAAGAACAAAGGTAGTATGTTAAAAACATCTGAATAAGATGATCCGACACTGGATTGATTACGATATATTGACAGAATCCTCTCATTGCACAGAGCATCTCTTCAATCTTAGTACATTTCTTTTCTCAAATTGACATCGATTCCAGCTCCTCCCGGCAGTGTGTCTAAGTGTCCTTGAGCAAGGCCCTGCTCCCGATGAGCAGGTTGGAACCTTGCATGGTCGCCTCCGCCGTTGGTGTGAATGTGTGAGTGAATGGGTGAATGAGAGACATAAGTTGTAAAGCGCTTTGAATAAAAGCGTTATTTATTGGATGTCCAAGACCGGCCCTATTAGAGAAGCCAAATCATATGTAGCACCCTTCATCATCAAAGTCCATCAAGATAACATGCAGGTAACAATTCTAGGCTAGAACCTTTAAAAGCAAAGACGACTTTTCTTCACATCACAGTGCAGTATGATATTTTAAAGTAATCTTATTGATACCTTCATGTAGATAAAAGATACCATAAAATAATTGATTATTTTTACAGATTTCTGAAAAATGTGAGATAAATTAGAGATAATCAACATGCACAACAAAGTGCATTCCCTAGAAATAACCATGTTGCACAGCAGTTCCTTCTAAACAGACTCATCAGCATCGATTTGAGAGGTGACTTGGACTTGTGTCCACAAACGCTTGAGACTTGTGTACTTGCATGAAATATACTGGTCAGCATCTCTGGCTGTCATACATAGTATGTCCAGCAGAGGGTGCTTTGATACCCAACATAAAGCCTGTGAAGGTATCATAGAGGGAGGTACAGGTGTGTGTGTGCATGTGTGTGTGTGTGTGTGTACGCATTTGGTGTGTCTATAAACACAGGACTTTTTGGGATTACATGTTTAATCTGTGCAAACTGAAACGATGCCAAGCAAACAACTGAACAACTAAGCTCTATCGTCCACAGAGGGAGGACAGCACAGCTTATGCATCAGCCACACACTGAATAGAACAGATTACAGAGACAAAAACACTAGGACGCACAAAGTCGTATGGGTATAATAAATTATGGTTCTACCTCCGTGGAAGAGGGGTTCCGAGTACGGTTGGTACCGGTGCCAACCCAACATGCTCGGCGCTACCTGGACCCAATCACTAAACAAATTTCAAATGCCTCATTTCGGTGTCGAACCTTATGCATAATGACCATCAATCGCCCTTTTGTGGTTTGGGAAAGTTACAGAACACTTTTCTCTTGCCTCCTGCCAGGTCAGCAGCCTCACATCCACTTCAGAAGTGACGGACAACAAGCGGAACAGCATCATGTCAAAAGCAAGACGCTGGATCCCTGGAACACACTATGACCTGGAACACACTATGACCTGGAACACACTATGACCTGGAACACACTATGATGACCTGGAACACACTATGACCTGGAACACACTATGACCTGGAACACACTATGATGACCTGGAACACACTATGATGACCTGGAACACACTATGACCTGGAACACACTATGACCTGGAACACACTATGATGACCTGGAACACACTATGATGACCTGGAACACACTATGACCTGGAACACACTATGATGACCTGGAACACACTATGACCTGGAACACACTATGATGACCTGGAACACACTATGATGACCTGGAACACACTATGACCTGGAACACACTATGACCTGGAACACACTATGATGACCTGGAACACACTATGACCTGGAACACACTATGACCTGGAACACACTATGATGACCTGGAACACACTATGATGACCTGGAACACACTATGACCTGGAACACACTATGATGACCTGGAACACACTATGATGACCTGGAACACACTATGATGACCTGGAACACACTATGATGACCTGGAACACACTATGATGACCTGGAACACACTATGACCTGGAACACACTATGATGACCTGGAACACACTATGACGACCTGGAACACACTATGACCTGGAACACACTATGATGACCTGGAACACACTATGATGACCTGGAACACACTATGATGACCTGGAACACACTATGATGACCTGGAACACACTATGATGACCTGGAACACACTATGACCTGGAACACACTATGACCTGGAACACACTATGATGACCTGGAACACACTATGATGACCTGGAACACACTATGAACTGGAACACACTATGATGACCTGGAACACACTATGACCTGGAACACACTATGACCTGGAACACACTATGATGACCTGGAACACACTATGACCTGGAACACACTATGAACTGGAACACACTATGACCTGGAACACACTATGACCTGGAACACACTATGATGACCTGGAACACACTATACACTAGGGGTGTACGGTACACGTATCTGTACTGAACCGTTTCAGCACTGGACCTTTAGTTCAGTATGCGCTGTGTACCGAACGAATGCAACGTTACGTTAACCACCAACGGAACGCGCATGCAGATTTTTTTTCAAAACTCCAAGTTCACCCTTTCCCAAAATATAACTTGCGCAAAGGGCTGGATGTTCATTCAGCCCACGCACAACACAGATTTACAAGACTCTGCCACCTTGGACATGGAGCGTGCCAACAAGGAGATTGAGGTGCTGAGGAAGCAGTACGAGGCCATGTCCCAGGAGCTGAAGGAGGCCACGCAGGAGGCGGAAGTGGCCAAGTGTCGACGGGACTGGGCCTTCCAGGAGAGGGACAAGATAGTGTCATTTAGCATAGCTTCATAGTGTGGCGAACGCACACACCCTCTCTCTCTGTGCGTGAGGAGGATTGGTGCTAGATTGAGAAGGGGCTGTCTCTCGGAGATCAAATTAAGTTTGCGGCATATAGAACGGACATTCATACACAGCAACGCGCCTCCAAACAAGGTGTAATAAACATGAATTGATATATTTTCCTTGGCATGAAACAGGAAATAATATTTACCATTAGGGACCTGCATGATGTTTCTCTCTCTATTCAATAACGTTTTTACCCTGAGGGATGGTGGTCGCAGTTATTTATTTTAAACAAGTCGATTATTAATTTTAATATAGAATATTAATTGACAGCCCTACTTAACAGTAACTGCTGAGTGGAACATGGAAAGCCAAATAAATAAACTTAAACTTTCCCCCACTGTACAGAAAACCCATACCGAACCGTGACTTCAAAACCGAGGTACGTACCGAGCCGTGGTTTTTGTGTACCGTTACACCCCTACTGTACACTATGACCTGGAACACACTATGACCTGGACATGATCTGTGGTGTCCTACACCTGCCATATTTGCAATTATAAAGAAGCATATTTTAAGTTTAATGTTGGTCATGGTTTTTCTAAAGGTTATTTCTTAAGATTTCATATAATAATATTTCAAGTACGTATGTTTCTTCCCAAAAGTAGCTTTGAAAATCGGGAAATTCAGTGTTGGCTTGGTTTTTTATTGAAGAAGAGAAAAGGGAATAGATTTTGGAACTGTCGAGGAACAGGCATCATTTTGAAGTATTGATTCTGGCACCAGGATAAAAAAAACGATATCCAACCCTATTTCTAAGGATTTTCCAGCCCGAGACCCACAATAAGAAACTATTTGTCTCACTGTCATTCCTGTGAACCATAGCCTGAGAAAATATGCCGCTTCTAGCCCTTTCTAGTGTAAAATAGAAACGTGTGAGCTCTTTGAGCTGTTTCACGGTCAGGCCAGAGACTCACTTTAGTTCTTTGAGCTCTGTTTCACGATCAGGCCAGAGACTCACTTTAGTTCTTTGAGCTCTGTTTCACGATCAGGCCAGAGACTCACTTTAGTTCTTTGAGCTCTGTTTCACGATCAGGCCAGAGACTCACTTTAGTTCTTTGAGCTCTGTTTCACGGTCAGGCCAGAGACTCACTTTAGTTCTTTGAGCTCTGTTTCACGATCAGGCCAGAGACTCACTTTAGTTCTTTGAGCTCTGCTTCACGGTCAGGCCAGAGACTCACTTTAGTTCTTTGAGCTCTGTTTCACGGTCAGGCCAGAGACTCACTTTAGTTCTTTGAGCTCTGTTTCACGGTCAGGCCAGAGACTCACTTTAGTTCTTTGAGCTCTGTTTCACGATCAGGCCAGAGACTTACTTTAGTTCTTTGAGCTCTGTTTCACGATCAGGCCAGAGACTCACTTTAGTTCTTTGAGCTCTGTTTCACGGTCAGGCCAGAGACTCACTTTAGTTCTTTGAGCTCTGTTTCACGGTCAGGCCAGAGACTCACTTTAGTTCTTTGAGCTCTGTTTCACGATCAGGCCAGAGACTCACTTTAGTTCTTTGAGCTCTGTTTCACGATCAGGCCAGAGACTCACTTTAGTTCTTTGAGCTCTGTTTCACGATCAGGCCAGAGACTCACTTTAGTTCTTTGAGCTCTGTTTCACGGTCAGGACAGAGACTCACTTTAGTTCTTTGAGCTCTGTTTCACGGTCAGGCCAGAGACTCACGTTAGTTCTTTGAGCTCTGTTTCACGATCAGGCCAGAGACTCACTTTAGTTCTTTGAGCTCTGTTTCACGATCAGGCCAGAGACTCACTTTAGTTCTTTGAGCTCTGTTTCACGGTCAGGCCAGAGACTCATTTTAGTTCTTTGAGCTCTGTTTCACGGTCAGGCCAGAGACTCACTTTAGTTCTTTGAGCTCTGTTTCACGATCAGGCCAGAGACTCACTTTAGTTCTTTGAGCTCTGTTTCACGATCAGGCCAGAGACTCACTTTAGTTCTTTGAGCTCTGTTTCACGATCAGGCCAGAGACTTACTTTAGTTCTTTGAGCTCTGTTTCACGATCAGGCCAGAGACTCACTTTAGTTCTTTGAGCTCTGTTTCACGATCAGGCCAGAGACTCACTTTAGTTCTTTGAGCTCTGTTTCACGGTCAGGACAGAGACTCACTTTAGTTCTTTGAGCTCTGTTTCACGATCAGGCCAGAGACTCACTTTAGTTCTTTGAGCTCTGTTTCACGATCAGGCCAGAGACTCACTTTAGTTCTTTGAGCTCTGTTTCACGGTCAGGCCAGAGACTCATTTTAGTTCTTTGAGCTCTGTTTCACGGTCAGGCCAGAGACTCACTTTAGTTCTTTGAGCTCTGTTTCACGGTCAGGCCAGAGACTCACTTTAGTTCTTTGAGCTCTGTTTCACGATCAGGCCAGAGACTCACTTTAGTTCTTTGAGCTCTGTTTCACGGTCAGGCCAGAGACTCACTTTAGTTCTTTGAGCTCTGTTTCACGGTCAGGCCAGAGACTCACTTTAGTTCTTTGAGCTCTGTTTCACGGTCAGGCCAGAGACTTACTTTAGTTCTTTGAGCTCTGTTTCACGATCAGGCCAGAGACTCACTTTAGTTCTTTGAGCTCTGTTTCACGATCAGGCCAGAGACTCACTTTAGTTCTTTGAGCTCTGTTTCACGGTCAGGACAGAGACTCACTTTAGTTCTTTGAGCTCTGTTTCACGATCAGGCCAGAGACTCACTTTAGTTCTTTGAGCTCTGTTTCACGATCAGGCCAGAGACTCACTTTAGTTATTTGAGCTCTGTTTCACGGTCAGGCCAGAGACTCACTTTAGTTCTTTGAGCTCTGTTTCACGGTCAGGCCAGAGACTCACTTGAGTTCTTTGAGCTCTGTTTCACGGTCAGGCCAGAGACTCACTTTAGTTCTTTGAGCTCTGTTTCACGGTCAGGCCAGAGACTCACTTTAGTTCTTTGAGCTCTGTTTCACGATCAGGCCAGAGACTCACTTGAGTTCTTTGAGCTCTGTTTCACGATCAGGCCAGAGACTCACTTTAGTTCTTTGAGCTCTGTTTCACGGTCAGGCCAGAGACTCACTTTAGTTCTTTGAGCTCTGTTTCACGGTCAGGCCAGAGGCTCACTTTAGTTCTTTGAGCTCTGTTTCACGGTCAGGCCAGAGACTCACTTTAGTTCTTTGAGCTCTGTTTCACGATCAGGCCAGAGACTCACTTTAGTTCTTTGAGCTCTGTTTCACGGTCAGGCCAGAGACTCATTTTAGTTCTTTGAGCTCTGTTTCACGGTCAGGCCAGAGACTCACTTTAGTTCTTTGAGCTCTGTTTCACGGTCAGGCCAGAGACTCACTTGAGTTCTTTGAGCTCTGTTTCACGATCAGGCCAGAGACTCACTTTAGTTCTTTGAGCTCTCGCGTTGCGTCGTTCTTCTGCTTCCTCATGTCGTCCAGATTGCGCAGGGCATCGGCCAGATCACTGACCGCCCTGTCCCTCTCCCTACGCAGGTTATCACACAGAGTCCTGGAGAAGAGAAGAGAATAGATCAAATTAAGACATAAGCAGACATCATTAGATCAGTGGTTCTCAGCGTTTTTGAGTCAAGGACCCCTGAACTGATACACATGAGCCTATGGACCCCATTTAATTAGATTCTGTCCCAGGGACGCCCATTTGAGAAGACGTGTTAGATATATGATTAACTCTCAATGCTATAGCTGTGTATACTGTAGTTAAGGAAATACAGTTGAGAAACTAGAACATATTATTAGCATAGTCACACTTACTGTATATATATATATAAATGATCTCATTGTACCAACTTCTAGTAAATGAAATAGTGAAGTTAAACATTTCCCCATTTATATTTTTCTGGAGAGCTCCTGGAACCCCCCCCTGAAGGACCACTGGGGCCCCAGGCCACCACTTACGAACAGCTGCATTAGATCATCACACAAGCCTCTGAACCCATCCTAGTCTCTACGTGGCCCGTATGGAGACTGACCGTATGCTTTCCCTCTCGGCCACTATCTTGTCCCTCTCCTGGAAGGCCCAGTCCCGTCGACACTTGGCCACTTCCGCCTCCTGCGTGGCCTCCTTCAGCTCCTGGGACATGGCCTCGTACTGCTTCCTCAGCACCTCCATCTCCTTGTTGGCACGCTCCATGTCCAAGGTGGCAGAGTCTTGTTTCTAAGAACACAGAGCAGATGGAGGACATTGGATTATACATGGAGGGGGGGGGAGGAGTCTTGAGACTAGCACGTTGTTTGGGAACTAACTTACATCACCATCTGTGATCTGTACAGCAGCGATCCTGTATTTTATTACCTCTGCCAAGGAGATTGTGTTTTCACCCATGTTTATCCGTCTGCCTGCCTGTGAGCGAGATATTTCGACAAGTGACGGCCGGATTGGCACAGCATTTCCTGTGAACATTCATGACCCGGAACGAAAGACTCTTATTGATTTATGTGACCCCAGGCTCTTTCCTCTAGCATGACCTTTCCTGTCCCCAGGCTCTTTCCTCTAGCATGACCGTTCCTTCAGTGCCACCAGGCCAACCAGCACCATCTCCTCACCATTTAGTAGTACAGTAGTCACAGAGATGCAGCTCCTCATGCTGGACAACAAATAATTTGAAACCCATCACGATAATTACTATATCAACTCATTGTACCATATATGGTAGATGAACCGGACCTCGATATTTCCGTTTACATGCGTGTTTGTTTACATAGAAACAACATTTTAGCCATTCCCTTTGCTTCCGTCCTTCTCATCTCAGTCTGCTCTCTGTCGGAGGCGGGGCTCAGCGGCAGTTCCTCCAGCTTATACACACAGTGTGCACAGCATGCAACAGTGAACCAGCCAGGTGAAGTGTAGAGATACCGTGTTACTAACGTGTTTATCCTGACGACTGCACAATTCCAGCCAGAAAGTTTGGAAGAATAAATGGACTTGGTTTCAAAGCCGCATTAGACAGCTCTGGTGTGGGAACATTTTGGGTTTAAGGCAATTGAGAGAGGAGAGCACATTAATAACGTGAATGAGACGTTATGTCAACTTTATGACCACTTCATTCTCCTCCATTGAGTGAATAATGTTCATCTAAGTGCTGAAAAGCAGTCAAGAGAGGCTCAGTGTTTGGGGTCACGCACCAGGCTCAGAGGGGATGAGAGAGTAAAAACTCTGCACCCAGTGACTGCATGTCTCCTTCTCATCATTCTCTCGTCTCTCCTCTCCCCTTATTTAGTTTGCTTATTTAAAATAATCAGCTGAGCTTAATTTAGGCACTTCCTTGCTTGCTTGAATGGGTTGAACTTCACAATGAACAAGCCGTTTCAGCTCTGATCTGAGGATAACTAATTTCCTTTGATTACGAAAAGTTACCAGTTGCCAATTCCAGTCAGGGAGGTGTGTTATTACAGGCTATAGTTAGACATACCTGGCATGCTCAGCTAATATAGAAAGATAAGACATACCTGGCATGCTCAGCTAATATAGAAAGATAAGCAATACCAGTGCAATATGTAAAAATATAATCATAAAATAGACAAATAGGTACTGTTCCATCCTGCTTTAAACATGCAGTAGTACAGCCCCTATTGAAAAAAACAAACCTCGACGCCACCCGGCACAGTAATTACAGGCCCATTTCCAAGCTTCCTTTTCTGTCAAAAATACTCGAAAAGGTTGTTCTGTGCCAATGGTCTCCCTACCTGCACCAGAACAGCATCCTGGAGACATTTCAGTCAGGGTTCAGGACTGGCCATAGCACAGAATCAGCCCTCCTTAAAGTGTCAAATGACCTACTCCTCGCCGCTGACAACCGTGACTGCTCTGTTTTAATGCTGCTTGACCTCAGCGCAGCTTTCGACACTGTTGATCACACCATTCTATTAGATCGTCTCCAACTTGGGGTTGGTGTCAGTGGCACTGCACTAGCATGGTTCTCCTCCTATCTCACAAATAGAAGCTTTGCTGTCAACATCGTCAACTGCTCCTCCCCCTCAACCTCCCTCTCCTGTGGGGTCCCGCAAGGGTCCATCCTTGGCGCGATCCTGTTCTCTTTTTTTTTTAAACTTAAATTTTTTATTAACAGTTTTTAGACAGACAGCACTTACAAAAAATAAATAATAAAAAATAAAGAAACTAGCATCACAATAAAAACAAAAAGAAAAAACAGTGCACATAAATATTTACATGGGTATCATGGTTAGTTGTCTGGTTCCCCTACTGTTGTTTTCTAGGTATTTGATACAAAGGCTGATTGTGTATCTCCCTTAAACAGGCATAAACAGGTAATTCCTACTCAAAGATGATAAATGCTGACTAAGGCTTGTATGTGTGATCTGGGTCCAGAGACCTTCCTTGAGCTTCTTTCTTCCCTTATCCTTCGTCCTTTCTTTTTTTTTTCTCTTGTTTATTAACTTTCACTTTGCCTTTTGGTTCACCCATACACAAACCACATCATCCCTGAATATTTAATATCACACCGTTAAACAGACATAAATAATAAGGTATAAAAGCATTCAGCAATTGTAATATCCCAAAAACAAAATAGAAAATACTAACTAAAGCACAGGTGTGTGACATGGGTTCATAGACCCTCCTTGAACATCTTTCCTCCTTTACCCTTCGCCCTCTTGTGTTGCATTTGGTTCTTCCTCTGTGATGTCGTTCTCGTTCCTTTTATAATCCTCCCAGTTTCCCCATCTTTCCCCAAATTTCTCTTCCTGTAACCTCAGCATGTGTGTTATCCTTTCCATATCCTGTATTTCTTCCACTATTCCTACCCATTTTGCTATTGTCGGTGGGTCTTCCTTGTACCACAGTCTCGTTATTGCTTTTCTGGCCGCTATCAACATTATCTTTATTAAATATTTGTCCCCCCCTTGTATTCCCTCGTGTGTCAGGTCTCCTAAGTAAAGCACCAGTCCTGTTTGTGGTAGCCCGTATCCTAATATTCTGATCATTGCTTCCCCTATCTCCTCCCAATACCCCTTCAGCTTCTGACATCCCCAGAATATGTGCGTGTGATTTGCCCCCTCCTTCCCACACATCCTCCAGCATGCTTTTTGTGTTGGTGCATATTTTCCCTTCAGCTCTGGGGTTATAAAGAATCTGATTATGTTTTTCCATCCAAATTCTTTCCATATTCTCGATCCTGTTGTTGAATGTTGTACCTCGCATATGTTCCCCCATTCCTTCCCTGTTATTCCTATCTCTAGTTCTCTCTCCCATTTCTCCCTTATATAATCGTCGTGTGTCCCTTGCTGGTCATTATAGCCCGGTATATTGCTGATATTACTCTTCCTTGCCCCCCTTCGTATGCCCATACTATCATCTTTATTATTCCATTCTGTTCCTCGTCTTTGGCCCCCCTTATTTCTTTGTTGTAGTAGTCTCTAACCTGTAGATATCTGAAGTGGTCCCTGTTTTCTAGTCCAAATTTCTCATTTAATTTTTGTAGTGTCTGCATTTCTCCCTTCTCTATCATTTTGCATATCGCTGTTGCCCCCCCCCTCTCCCACCTTCTGAATCCATGGTCTAACCTCCCTGGTTTGAATCTCTTGTCATGTGCTACCCATCTCAGGACCCCTGACTGCTTCTCCAATTTGTGTGTTTTTACTACTCTGTTCCATATGGTCAAGGTGCATTTGGTGATTGGATCTAATAGTCCCTCTTTTTCTTTAAATAGTTCCCTATCTCCCACCAGAGCTTGTACCTTGTATCCCTCCCCTTCTTTTTCAATGTCTTTCCATCTTGCCTCATATCTGTCGTTACACCAGCACGTCACTGCTCTCAGTTGTGCTGCATAGTAATAATCTTGTAGGCTGGGTACTGCCATCCCTCCCTCTTCCTTTGGTAGTTGTAGTGTTTTATATCTGACCCGTGGTCTTCTCCCCGCCCATATGAACCTCGATATCAGTCTGTCCCACTCCCTGAATTGATTCTGTGGTATTTGTATCGGTAGTGACTGGAATAGGTACAGTAACCTTGATAGTATGTTCATTTTAATGACCTCTATTCTTGAATTGAAGTCCAAGGGCATTACTGTCCATCTCTCTAAGTCTCTCTTGATGTTCTGATTTATCTGTGTATAATTCGCCTCAAACAGTTTCTCCACCCCTCTCGTGATGTTCACCCCTAAGTATTTAATCTTGTCCATGTCCCATCTTATCCCGTACTGTTCTCTAATTTCCGTCGTTGGGGTATAGTTCCATGCTAAGGTCTGTGTCTTTGTCACGTTTAGTTTGTATCCTGAGTAGTGGCCATATTCCTTCAGTAGATCCATCAGTGTCCTGTTCTCTCTTTACATGCTACCCCTTGGTCCAATCATTCAGAAGCACAACATCTCTTTTCACTGTTATGCTGACGACACACAGCTTTACGTTTCCCTGAAACCTAACAACCAGTCTCTACTTAACAGTCTCATGTCCTGCCTGGATGACGTTAAATGTTGGATGGCACAAAACATTCTACAACTAAATCTAACTAAAGTTAAATGATCTTGTGGAATTTAAAACGGCACAATTAATGTATAAAGCAAAAAGTCATGCACTTCCATGAAACATTCAAGAACTGTTCTTTGATAGGGAGGGGGGTTATAATCCGAGGGGAGAACTCAATTTAAAAGTGCTAAATGTACGCACTACCATGAGAAGACACTGCATCTCGATATGTGGAGTGAAACTGTGGAACAGTCTAAATGTGGTGCTAAAGCAATGTCCAAACATGAGACAATTCAAACTGATGTATAAGGAAATTATGTTCACAAGGTACAGGGATGAGGAAGGGACTTGATATTCACGGGTGTTTACATTTTATTTTATTTCTTTCATGTTTTACATATTTCTTTTTTGTATTTTGTATTATTTTTTAAACATAACATCAAATTAGACACACAAGCATTAACAGTAAACATCCAATGAAATCACCATTTGAATAATTATAAATGTAGTATACGAGATATATACCTAATACTTGCTATCTAATACCCTACATACATATGCTCTTGCTCGCTCACCCCCCCCAGACCCCCACTTGGATATGTTTTACATATATAGTTTTTTTTTTGCATTATATATATATATACCATATATATTTTTTTAATGTTTTAAAATAGTACACTCATTTGAGTAGTGGAAAAGGGGTAGGATTAAATAAGTGTATACTTCTTCCTACTCCTTTTCGAACATGTAGATTGAGTTGTGTTTTGCTTTTGTTATTGTTTGTTTGTATTCATTGCATGTTCAAAATAAAGATTTCAAATCAAATCAAATCAAATCAAATGCGAAATAATCCTCTTCGGTCCCCCAGACGCTGTCACCACCCTTACCAACAGCCTTGGCATCCTGTCCTCCCTGGTCAAGCCTTATGTCAAGAACCTAGGTGTCATTTTTGATCCACAATTTAAATTCGACAGACAAGTGAACTCAGTGGTAAAGGCATGTTTTTTCCAACTACGCACCATTGCCAAACTCAAAGCCCTTCTCTCCCCTGCAGACCTTCAGAGTCATCCACGCCTTCATTTCATCTAGATTAGACTACTGCAACTCCCTCTATATTAGGCATTAACCAGTCTTCCCTGTCCCGCTTACAACTGGTACAAAACGCCGCTGCCAGACTGTTGACCGGAACGCGCAAGAGAGACCACATCACCCCTGTCCTTGCCTCCCTTCATTGGCTTCCAGTACGCTACAGGATAGATTTTAAGGTTCTCCTATTTGTTTTTAAAGCCCTTAATGGTCACCCCCCCTCCTACATCTCAGACCTCCTATCCCCCTATTCCAACACCAGGTCCCTCAGGTCAGCCGATCAGAGGCTCCCGACAGTCCGGAGGTCTAACCTCAAGCTCAGGGGGGGCCGTGCCTTTGCTGTCGCAGCCCCTGAACTATGGAACAGCATCCCCACCTCCATCATTAGGCTTGCCCCCTCGATAGATGCCTTCAAATCTAGGCTAAAAACCCACTTCTACCTACTAGCCTTTCCCGTTCACTGACTCATGCCCTGTTTTCCTGTGTGTTTGCCTGTGTGCCCTCCCAATGTGATTGTTGTCAATATGTATTTTTTTTTAATTTTTAATTTTATTTATCTTTTTCCCCCTCCTTTTTCCTCCGTTTTTCTCCCATCCCAATGTTAGTCGTTATGCCAATTCCCAATCCCCTTCCTGGTCGCTGCGCACCTACCCCCTACGGTCGGTCTGGGAGAGTGGAGGCTATCACATGCTTCCTCCGACACATGTGTAGCCAATCAACCGCTTCTTTTCACCTGGCAGCGCGGACTCTCACTGAGAGGGTGTAACGTGTGGAAGGATCACACTACCCCCCTTAGATCCTTTCCTCGCTGAGCAGGCGCCCCAACCGAACTGTAGGAGTCGCTGTTTACAACGACCAGGACCCACCCACCAGCTTTCCCACCCCTAACACTGCCAATTGTGTTAGTATGAACGACCAGCCAAGCTGGTAGCAATGCCGAGAGCTGGGCTCGAACCCAGCATCTCCTGCACTAGTGGCGAGCGCCTTGCCCACTGCGCCACTTAGCCGCCCTGACTGCATCTTTGTTTTAATTAACCCTAGAGCCCTGAAATGCCAACTGTGGTTGCTCAAATAATGTGAGATGCTCACATTATAATATCATTATATCAGTGGCATAAAATTATCTTAAAATGACAATATTATTTATAGGACAATATATCATCCAACAAAAATAGTTATTGTGACAGGCCTATTTGACACGAGGAACTATGAAGTCTTGGATTTTCCATCAATTTACATTTAGATACCTTTTTCCCTACTCAAACACTGTTCACCCGATTCTCACAACTTGCTGTGTAGCATCTAGGGACCAACATCTTTAAATGTGTTATTTAGATCATTAATAGGCCAAAACATATGACCGCCAGATCCAATCAAATGAAGGATGACTGCATGGTAAACACGAAGTGATGTGTTACTAGTGAACACTTTGTCCGATTTATCCCAAACCTCACCAATGTTTGTCCTACGAGGAAACCCCTGACGTTTTGACTCATTTGACTTCATGATAGAGATGGGAAAGTGGCAACTATTGCCGTCTAGGGGTGGCCTCACCATTCATTTCTGTGAAAGCTTAAGCCATTTTTTAAAGGGGACATGTCTTGTATTCCTTTCACTATTTGGGCAACTTTACACAATTCCTGTGAGTCTATGGAAGACATCCGTAAAGTTTATTTATTTTTTTAATCATTGTTTTGTATTTCTAATGGAGTACTCTAAGGGCTTGTGTCCATAGCGGACGTTTTTTTCAAGACGGACCGCTTTGAAAAGCAAAAAAAAAAAGCTCAGAGCGTTTTCCTGAGTCTCGCGACTGCCGCGGCTCCCCCACTTCCTCGATGTTGATTGGTCGGTCGAAAAAAGTTACCTTGATGAGCGCGCTCCTCTCCAAAAGTTGAACTAGTTTCAACTTTATGCGCTGGGAGCGCTCCGCCCAAAAACGCTGCCGCTGAGAGCGCTAAAACGCAAGGCGCGGCGCTGGGAAAAGGAGCGCGCCCGTCGCGTCTGTAGCATAGAAATGACAGAAAGGAGCTGACAACTCATAAAACGTCCGCTGTGGACACAAGCCCTAAAGCAGCATTTTTCCACTTCAAGATTTCAAGCCGTTTTGGGCTGGGCTCCGCCGTTTGAGGAAGTAATTCCACTCGCTCTGTTGTTGAGCGAATTGTTGATTGTGGGCGGTGACTACAACCAGTGCCTTACTCACGTCAGCAAAACAGTCAAGTCAGAATGGCTTAGTTGAGTGAGGGAGGATCTCGTGAACTCGAGACTAGACTGATGAGTCAAAATGATAATTAGAGACACAGACCCCATTGATATAAACCCCCATTGCTAGGAAAACAATGCTAAACACTGGAAAAGGCCATTTATAAGACACAGGACCTTTAAGCACATAATGAGACAGAAAAGCAGAACGACTGTAAAGATGCTCTTTAACACTGAATACAATGCTAATTGAAGTGCACCTCCACAGTCATATGGTTCTGCCAAAAGAAAGAGCAGAGGAAAACATAATGCACTGTACCACTGTGCACTGTACCATTATGTACTGTACCACTGTGCACTGTACCATTATGTACTGTACCATTATGTACTGTACCATTATGTACTGTACCATTGTGCACTGTACCATTATGTACTGTACCATTGTGCACTGTACCATTAAGTACTGTCCTCCACTCATATGTTGTGATGCATTATCCATATTAATTTGGTAACTTTTATAATAATTTATGTTCCTTGCGAGCTTGATTGCCTGATGGTGTGAACTCTCAGCACATTCCTTCAACTGAGGATCATTTAGCTCTGGTGAACATAACCAAGAACCTGAAGCCAATGCCCTATATTAGTTTGGTGATAATTTTTTACTTGCTGAATGAAATATGTTCCACACCATGACAACTCTGGATTTCTCCTTATATAAATTAATCATATACAGTGAAAGGTGAGTTTAGAGAACTATGTTTGATACAATCCCTGTTCCTTGTTTCATTGCATAGATTTTGATCATCCCTGTTCCTTGTTGCATTGCATAGATTTTGATAATCCCTGTTCCTTGTTGCATTGCATAGATTGATAATCCCTGTTCCTTGTTTCATTGTATAGATGTGCAGACTTAATAATTTATTTTCCAGCAGCTCTTTCTTTTCTGAAAATCTTTGGTTGTAGCAACACACACTATGGCGGTAGAGTTCTGGTTTGTAGTTGTAGCAACACACACTATGGAGGTAGGGTTCTGGTTTGTAGTTGTAGCAACACACACTATGGAGGTAGGGTTCTGGTTTGTAGTTGTAGCAACACACACTATGGAGGTAGGGTTCTGGTTTGTAGTTGTAGCAACACACACTATGGAGGTAGGGTTCTGGTTTGTAGTTGTAGCAACACACACTATGGAGGTAGGGTTCTGGTTTGTGGTTGTAGCAACACACACTATGGAGGTAGGGTTCTGGTTTGTAGTTGTAGCAACACACACTATGGAGGTAGGGTTCTGGTTTGTGGTTGTAGCAACACACACTATGGAGGTAGAGTTCTGGGCCCCGTTCCCCGTACCTGGCTAACTGAGTTAGCCGGATAATTTTCAGCATAGCTTGACTTAAGCCAGACCTTTCCATTCCCCGACGCTCGATTGTCTAAATCACTATGACAACAGATCAAAAAGTTTGAACCTGGTCGAGGGCAGGGTTAAGTTCAGTTAGCTGGATGAACTATGGCCACACCCCCGCAAAGAAATCCCAGCTCCCTTCCTGAAATATTTCTCACAGTCTAGATCCCATTATGCCATTCTGAATTATGTTTTTGTGCTTCGTTTGAAATGTAAAATAATTCTGCATCTGCAGTAACGCTGATAATAAATCATATTCAGCCTATGAATTTACTTTGTCCTATATAATGCACGTCATATTTATACGGATACGGCGCTCGCGAGTCGCGACAGTTATTTTAATAACGGACTAAACGGATCATTGCAAATGTGAATCCCGCTGGGATATTTTTAATGAATGAAACCTATCGGGTGTTTGGCTCTGATTAGTTTAATATTCTTCGCTGTGTATTTGCTTAACGTAGCACCCGGATGCGTTTCATTCAAGCTGAAGCGTCTATGCGCGGATTGTGGATATGAATTATGAGGAATCTGAATCTGTGGAGTATTTAATTGTATCACTGTGACAGTGTCACACGTTATTGTGATATTGTAACTGGGATTAAAATATATGAGGAGATGCGCTGTTTGATGGATTTGATGACGTGACCTGACTTGATAAATTGAATGAGCCTTTGACGTTTTTGATGAATGAATTTGAGAAAATGCATTTATCTTTTCAAGCACTGTTATCTGATGATGGTCACTGGTATAAACCAAATGGTAATCAATTCAATGCATGTATGGATTAGGTCCGAAACAGATTAAAACCTGATTAATAGTGTAACTGCAAGCCTCCCTCCAAGCCTCTCTTTGGAAACCATGTATTTATATAGTACATAATACCTAAGCACATACAGATATCCTCATGATATAATTCGTATCAATTAGATATACTATTTGGGCTTGTTTTTATCGTTATTCTGAAAGAGCTGAAAATTATTTTCGCTAGCAAGATCTCATTTGATTATTCATTCCATAAGCCTATACTGCCAGCAGGCACGCCCATTCTGCAATCTGTTAATAAAGTTTTAAATCAATCAATCAATCAATGCCGTTAGAAGATCAGGATTTCTGCTATCGACACTTGCTGTCTTTTCAGCTGAGGCGGGCGCGCGCAATTATCCTGAGTCTCAAGTCTGGTTCAAATGAATGAGACTGAATCCACCTTCGAGGAACAGGAAAATCCCGGATTCAAACATCGGGTTAATTGAATCTGGATAATGGGACTCTTGATCGACTTAGTTGAACCAGGTACGGGGAATAGGGCCCTGGTTTGTGGTTGTAGCAACACACACTATGGAGGTAGGGTTCTGGTTTTCTATCTTATCCATAGCGTATTTATTAAATTAAATTAAATTAATAGCCAAGGCTTTTATTTGCTTCAATCATTGAATACAACTGGCCTATTATTTGGGACAGGCGTCAACGAGGGACCCAAAACTCTCACTATGAGGTTATCAAATAACATGTCACAAATAATTTAATCTTGCTCCGACAGCGCGAGCGTTCTCATTCTAGTGACAACCTCACGCACTGAGCGAGAGAGAGAGAGCAGTTGGGAGGAATAGAGCAATGTTCTCACTCAGTTTTACAAGTGGCGCTACTAATGGTTACAGTTAGCATGCAGGCGTGCTGTATTTGTGCAGTTGGCTAACATTATGTACTAGCAAGCATTGTTGTGATGATGAGGAGCAATGTTAAGTCATGGATGATCGCTGTGTGTAGGCTGTGTGTGGGGGTGTCTGGTAGATGGATTTGTATTGTGTTGAGAGAGAGAGAAAAGAGAGTGAGAGAGAGAGAGCTACATAAGTGGAGCTATTAAGTTGCCCGTCAAGCCAAATCAGCTGGGAAACGATCGATAGAATGATAGATAGAATGAATGAGCCCTTAAACGCATTGCTCATGAGTTATTGTTATAGGTTATTGGGGATCACTAAATAAATTCCACCTAATACTGTATATAATATAAAACATGTCACTTATCAGTGCTCAAAAGCACCAATATAAAACCAACGTCACTACAATTCTCTTACGTTTCTCTCAAACCCACAATTCAGCCTTGTACTAAGTGCATGTCCCACATGATCCAATGGACATTACGGTCTCAGTTTTGGGATTTACACGTTGGTTTCCAGTGTGGGAAAGAGATTATAGTTGCATTATTCATGGCCAGATAGATTTTCTGTCCTAAATGTGGGCTAAACTATGCCACGTTGACTTTCACTCAGAGACTAATACCGTGGACCACAACAGGCGGCCTTTTGACCAGGAACCAGGTGTTTGCAACACCAGTGCCGTGGTACCGCACTCGCTAACACACTGTATGTTGCTTGGTTTGTTAGACTGGACTCCATGCACGTTGCATGCACCATTTTCCTGCACAGCATATTTGAAATATAATTTTCTTATATTACTATAATCTTTACACCGCGGGTGCCTGCATTTTTGCAGTGCATCTTTTATCTGAAATCAATAGCACAGAATAAGACCAGGCATATTGCAAAGCTGCTTTCCTCCTTTCTCTCTCTCCCTCTCTGCCAAGAAAGATACACCACACACACACAGGCTGTTACACACTTAAGCACTCCATCAAGCAAGACAGAGCAGTTGACTCATGTAATATCGCTCTTGTTCCGAAGGTGCAACATGTCTTCCTCAATACTAATATCAATAGACATTGGTGGAAATGAATACAAATGAAATACTTGTTGTTGACCGATTTTAAAAACATTCGACAATTCATGGCCTTGGTCCCCTGTCATCCTGTCCCCTGTGTTACAGAACTGTAGGAGCTATGGCTGCTACAAACACACACAACCATGGACAGGATTGAGTGCAATACCCCCTTCACAGCAGTGCGTGCGCGTGGGCTAATAACAGACATTCTTACAGATCTGGAAAATCTACTGTAGGTCATATCTATCAAGCAGGCCAAGCATGCTATCTGGATGTGTGTGTGGGTGTGTGTGTGTGTAGGTGTGTGTGTAGGTGTGTGTGTGTGTGTAGGTGTGTGTGTGTAGGTGTGTGTATAGGTGTGTGTGTAGGTGTGTGTGTGTAGGTGTGTGTGTGTAGGTGTGTGTGTGTAGGTGTGCGTGTGTAGGTGTGTGTGTAGGTGTGTGTGTAGGTGTGTGTGTGTGTGTGTGTGTGTGTGTGTGTGTGTGTGTGTGTGTGTGTGTGTGTGTGTGTGTGTGCGTGTGAATGGAGTAGGGTGAACACTGTGATAGGGCCCTCTAGTGGTGTGACAGAGGTGTGAGATGCAGCTGTATCTGGCTGAGGCCCTAAATCTGCTTTAGAGTCACTCTGCTGACATAATCCAACAACTGACAGCTTATCGGACCTGCTAAGCTCTTTATCATGTGTGTAACCTTTGGCTCAAGGCTGTCACTTCTGCGGTGGAGCAGGCAGTGTTTTGATCGACGGCAGGCGTCTGTGTGGGCGTTACCTGTCTGGCCTGGTAGTACTCTCGCAGCAGCTGGTCCCTCTGGATGATGGCCTCAGTCCTCTCCTTGCGGGCCACGTCCCTCTCCTCACGGACCGTCTCAATGTCCTTGCAGGCCTGGCTCAGCTCCTTCTGGGCCTCCGCCTTGTCCTTCACCTCGTGGCAATACTTCTCCAGCAGCTCGTTCCTCTCGCAGATAGCCCTGTCGCGGTCCACCAGCGAGGAGTTCAACTCCTGCAACACAAATACACAGACGTGAGACAGAATGCGGCTGGGGGGGGTTCTGCAGTGTGTCAAATGTGAAAAATAGTTTGATCAACACCAGTGAGTAATCTAATATCCGACATGAATACCCTTTCTTCAAAAAAGGTGTTATGGCTATTTTTGTACAGATTTAAAACGGTCACTGCTCTCTATTGACTGACAGGTGAATTATTTGATAAAAAGCATTGCCTGAATCATGAACCGATATAACCGACTACCTGCCAGAGCCTATATCCACGCAGCCAGCCAGCTCCCAGAGGAGATGCCACAGACTCTGATGGATAGCTGCCGCTAGCTCCGATAGGAGGTAAAGCTGTAGCCTCTGTTTAGTCAGTGTCTGACTAAAGGATTTCACCTCCTATAGCGCGTGTTCAGCTGATGCAAAAGTATTCAGAAGTATCGTTGATCCATCGACCGACTGAACAGTCACATGCTGGACATAACGCTCTGCACTTATGACTCAGACATTTACGTGGGCCAGTTTCGAATTGCAGCCTCCCGTAGGTGCTCTTTGAGAGCAGTTTTGAAGGTGGGTAGGGATTCACCTTTTTTTTTACGGCTGTGGGTAGGGCGTTCCACATTGATGTGGCATAATTGCGAAACGGGTTTAGTCCCTTGTTTGAGCCAAATCTGGGTTGCACATGATTTGTGGAACTCCCTCTGGTGTTGTGGTCGTGGTATTCACTGACCTTTGGGAAGTACCTCGACATGTACATGGGTACCTTAGTCGTATAGTGTATCTTGTAGACCAGGCCCATTGCAAGTTGCTGTACTCTGTCGTCTACTCTAAGCCATCCTAGGTTGTCAAAGTGGGCAGGGGTGAGGTGGGTTCTAGGAGTAAGGTCAAGCAGTAGTCTGACCAGTTATCTTGTTTTTAGTGCCTTTGAGGTGCTTTGGTACCATGAGGTGCAAGCATAGTCATAGTAGGCTACCCTTGAATGAGTGCTCCTGCCAGAGTGTTACAAAGGGTCAGATTAAACCGAATATATATATTTATTGCTTGATATCCCTTGTATAATATTTGTATATCGTTTGATATCCCCTGTATATTATTTGTATATATACATGGAATATCCCTTTACCTGTGTACAAACCAGAGTAATATGTGCTCTCCTATTGGACACCCCCCCCCCAGGCTCCGGGCAGTCTCGTACTCAGACAGGTGCAGTGGGCGAGTTTGGGGCATGTTACAACATGCCTTTGGCAGTGTAGGGATTCAAGACCAAAAGTGACCAGGTTGGCACTAGATTGTCACTTAAGTATAAATACAGCGCAAGGTGCGCACACCAGTAGTTCATCAAGTAATTCAGTTCAAACCTTAAGACCTTCACCACGAGTCAACGTGCAAGTGAAGTGAGCAACCTTGCGTCTAAATAGAGCACTTAGAACATGTGCGAATAGGATAGTAAAAGTGTCAGAGTTTAGTGAAGTAACGTCAAGTTCAACCTAGTTTAATGTGAAGTATAGTGCACAGGAGAATCTACACCGGCGATTGCAGAACCATTTCTGGTTGGATTATATTGCTTTGGTACCGTTACCGCTGGAGGAGAGTACCGTGGATTCCACTATCGTTTGGGATTTACCCCCCGTGAGGATCATCACTCGGGCCCGCCTCTAGGAAGAGGCTGGCTAGCTGTCGTCAATGCTATTCGAGCATCTTGGATTACAACTGCTGCTTTGTCTGCCGATCAAGGGAGTACATGTACCGACTCCCGTAGCTGGAGCCTATTTATTCCTCGTTGACCCAGACTTTGTACCCGAACATTCCTCTACCCCGGCCGGCCTTACACCCGGAGGGAACCCCCCAGTGTCTCCAGCTGGTACTAGTGTGCCCTATGTAATTGCTATGCCACAGGTGGCGTCAGTTTAGACCCATCTTAGTATTCATACTATTCTCATTGACTTACGCTCTTGACTTACTTTACGTGTGTTCTTCGCCATACAAGCGCGAGTATAATTCTCAATCTGTAACCTAACGTTGCTTGATAATAATAAATACCCTCTAAATAGTACTTTATGTGTCATTGCCGTATTCTTGTGTGGGTGTTCACCATATATATTCATGTACTGTATGGCCAGTAATTAAAGTACATAACTAGTAGTGGTTTAATATACCATACTCTTCAATACAGTCAGGGAATTGTACCCCTCAGTTACACAGAGTCTTCAGGGTATTCTTGTTTACCAGAGAGGCGATCCGGTACAAGAAAGGATAAAAACCTTTTTTCATGATATAATATTTTGACCATATATTTGACCATATTTCGTCCATCACCCACAGCCCTAACAGAGCACATGTTAAATGAATGCCCCACCTGTCTCAGGGCCTCCAGCTCCTCGCTGGCCACCACTCTCTCCGACGAGGTGTTCTTGAGGCGGGCCTCCGCGGCCTCCAGCTCCGTCTGCAGCTTGTCCAGCTCCTTGATCACCTGGTCCCGCTCGCTCATGATCAGACGGTACTCGTTGAACACGGAGTCCCGCTCCTCCTTGTACTTCTCGCAGTCCTTGGCCGCTTTCAGCTGGAAGTTCTTGCAGCGCGTCACCTCCGCCTGTAGCCTCTCCATCTCCCTCTGCAGCTCCTTGTTCTGAGACGACGACTTGTTGAGCTCCTGCTGTACCGAGTCAAACCTGGGGGGAGAAGAGAGAGAGAGAGAGAGAGAGAGAGAGAGAGAGAGAGAGAGAGAGAGAGAGAGAGAGAGAGAGAGAGAGAGAGAGAGAGAGAGAGAGAGAGAGAGAGAGAGAGAGAGAGAGAGAGAGAGAGAGAGAGAGAGAGGAGAGAGAGAGAGAGTGAGTGAGTGAGTGAGTGAGTGAGTGAGTGAGTGAGTGAGTGAGTGAGTGAGTGAGTGAGTGAGTGAGTGAGTGAGTGAGTGAGAGAGAGAGAGAGAGAGAGAGAGAGAGAGAGAGAGGAGAGAGAGAGAGAGAGAGAGAGGAGAGGGAGAGGGAGAGGGGTAGGGGTAGGGGGAGGGGAAGGGAAAGAGAGATAGAGAGAGAGAGATAGAGAGAGAGAGAGAGAGAGAGAGAGAGAGAGAGAGAGAGAGAGAGAGAGAGAGAGAGAGAGAGAGAGAGAGAGAGAGAGAGAGAGAGAGAGAGAAAGAAAGAAAGAAAGAAAGAGGTGAGGGAGAAGGAGAGAGGTAGGGTTCTATGTGTTGTAGTTTAGTGTTTTAGGTACGTGCGTGTGTGTGTGTGTGTGTGTGTGTGTGTGTGTGTGTGTGTGTGTGTGTGACTGTGCGTGTGTGCGTGTGTGAAAGTATAAGAATGATTATTTTCATCATAGGCTCTGCTCTTCTCCTGTCATTTCCCCAACTACAGCACGTATGCGCTACATAAGATGAGGGTCTTATCAAACGGCAGCCCGTGGCCTCAAGCATATCCGTGGCATTAGCGTTCGTCAATAAAGTGTGAATAAAGCAGTACTGCCTCCTCTACACCCTGTTTATTACATGGATCTTCATATCAACCCCAGCACCTAAGATAAAAAAAAGTGATGTACATATGACTAACTGAAGGGGATGATATTTGATATCACTTTGTCAATTTGACATGATCGTGAACAGATGTGGTGGTGATTTTGAAACAACAATGTCAGACGACGGTCATGATGTGGATCTCCGTCACCTCCGCACAGACGTGGAGTACTGCTGCTGGTAGTGCGCCGCCGAGTCCCTCTGTTTGAGCAGCGCCTCCACCTGCTTCTGGAGCCTGCGGTTCTCCTCGTCGGCCAGCTCCAGGCGGCCCAGGTCCGTGTTGCGGTCGGCCCCCTGCTCACTGTGCCGCTTGCTGAGGGCGTCGTAGTCCTTCTTCACGCCCTCCAGCTTGTCCACGGCCGCGTCGTACAGCGTGCTCAGCACCTCCGACGAGCCCTTCTCACGCATCACCTGGCGGAGAGAGACACCCCGGGTAAATAATAGAGAAGTGTTTGATACTGAATGTACTTAAGTATCAGGAGTCAAAAGTACATGTTATAAATTAATAATGATAATAAATTTAAAAAAAATATTTATAGAGCACACTTTAAAATACAATGTAGTCTCAAGGTGCTTAAGTGCTTAATGTAAAAGTATTATATTATGTATGAGTTTCTTGTATTTCAGTGCTTGGGAGCATTCAATCCGTCTTACGTCTAAAGGTTATGTTCAAGTGGTCCAGTTATGCTGCTCTGATTATGTCTTTAGGATAGCTGGTTTAAAATGTTTTAAGTATTTAATCTTCATCAATGTATGCCATGTCTTGTATGCTTTTTATTTTTTATTTTTTACTCTACTTTTACTGTAGTGGAGTAAAAGTACAAAGTTCACAATTTTTTATGAAAAGTACAATACTTTTCAATACAATTATTTTCCACCACACACATTTGCACTGCACTTTTTTTGCCTAAATAATATTCAGTCATCTACAAACATTTACCAACACTGGAATACACCTTCAAAACAACATGTAGAACGAAAAATAACCAAAAGGGGATAGAATTTGGTCTGCATGTATTTTGCAGCAGCTGAGCAGCAGATGGCATGGATGGGTAACTGTGGCGAGAGAGTGAGAGAGAGAGAGCAAGAGCAAGAGAGAGAGAGAGAGCGAGCGAGAGCGAGAGAGCGAGAGCGCGCGCGAGAGAGAGAGAGAGCAAGAGCAAGAGAGAGAGAGCGAGAGAGAGAGCGAGAGTCAGAGTGAGAGAGAGAGCGAGAGAGAGAGAGCGAGAGCGCGCGCGAGAGAGAGAGAGAGAGAGAGAGAGAGCAAGAGAGAGAGAGAGAGAGAGAGGCGGATGTTAACGCCAAGGCGCTGGCCTGTACAACGTTTTTATAGGATAATATTTGTAAGGTGGTAGAGTTCAGGATGGTGTTGATGAATAGGGCTTTGATGAGAGCGGACGACATCGACGGGGGGGGGGGGGGGTATTGCGGCATGGGATCATCTCAATATAATGTCTAAATATCTAATTAAGGCTGCATTGTTCCCCGATGCTTCACGTCGGGGTGGATACTGTGCGCGATTACTGGAAGTCTTGCTGAGGTGGTGGTGCGTTTCCCGGGAGAGCTGGGGCTGACCCCGAGGGCGGTATTGACCCGTCTACATCACAGTCTCAGAGAGAGAAGAGAGAGAGAGAGAGAGAGAGCGAGAGAGAGAGAGAGCGAGAGAGACACCGTTTGTGTCGATGTGCCCTTTACACAAGCTATAAAACCCTTGCCCTCTCTGTGCCTGCCCTTTTCAGAAGTGCACGGTATGCATCTCCCTGTGCTTGGCTGGCCGTGGCTGTTTCCACTGCTGCAGTGGTCCTCCCCACGGGAGGCGTGTGAGACAGCACAGCAGAACAGCCCGACGCAGGTCACAGCATCCTGTCGTCACGTACACACACAACAGCTTGTAACACAGCGCTACATCGCTAGCGTGAGTGGCACTTGTGACCTTCTGTTAAATTAAAGGCCTGTGGGGGAAAGTGGGGGGAATATGAAGAGATGATGTAGGCTGACAAATAGTAATGCCAGTTACAAAAAGAAACAAATAATTTTTTTTATAATTGTATTTCATTATTATTATTATAATTTCTTTTTTTTCATCTCTGAAAAATTAAGTATTTCGAATTGTGCTCGTTACAATATCCGTGCCGTGTCAGCAAACGGGAGACGAACCAGCACTCGTGCCGCTCAGACGTGTTGTGTACCTGTTGTTGCTGCAGGCGCAGCTCGGCCACCTCTTGCTGGTCCTGGCTGTGCAGTCTCTGGAGCTCCTCGCAGTTCTGCTGGAGGTGGTTGTGTTCTCGGACCAGTTGGCTGTTGTCCCTCCTCAGTGCCTCGATCTCCTCCTTCAGCTGAGATTGCTCACTCAACACCCGGCTGTGCAACATGCTGGAGAGACCACACACACACACACACACACACACACACACACAGGTGGAGAGACGTAAATTCACGTGTGCGTGCGTGCATTGGTCCAAATAGCACATGCACAGACACGCTGGCGGACACCCAAATACATGAAAATAGCAAGCAGGCGCTCTGATGATATTGAGTAAACATGGGCTTACAATCTGTCAAGGTCATTCTGTTGTACACGGCTATCTGCTGACGGGGAGCAGGTCAGGGTCAGACCAATTCCAGAAGCCATCAATTTTGAGAGAACTGACTGACTGGTATACAACCCCCCCCCCCAGTGAGTACATGACTGGAGTATAGACAAGAGGGTAGCCAACCATAATCCATTCAGTTTGATTGCTTTCCTGGACAGCATGGCTTACACACGACCGGCAGGCTTGTTGGAGGGACTGGAGTGAGGGGATGATAATCCCCCGTCCTCCGCCTCGTCTGCCGCACAGAGCCACATTTTACATGCGGGGACAGTGTTTGGGATTAAGCTCCACATGTGTCGAGTAACTGGACTGGATGTGTATATTGATGCCAGTAGTAAGGCATGCATCCACACACACTCAAAACAGATTCAGTGTGATCTCCAATACAGGGATCGATTGCTGTTCAGTGTGACTTTCACCATTCCCCCTCGACTCGGTGTGGAAGCTTCTAACTAAATACATTTTTATTTTCTAAGCGGCATAAAATGCAGCTTGCGCTTGTGAGCCGTCAAGCCCATTGATTTGATCATATACGTAAATCCACGTTTCTAAGCGTTTTAAAACCATGATGCATCTCTACATAATTCTAATTCCCTTTCAACAGGAGAATAGGCTGTTGCTCCAAGGGATGTTCTTTCAATTAGTTTCATTGCAGCACCGAGCCATTATTTTGTCCATATCCATGTAAAACGATGCAATAAAAACAGCCAATTCAAACTTGGCCAATTAAAAGACCGGGGGGGGGGGGGGGGGGGCGTTTACAAAAGACGTAAAACGTAAGCAAAGTCAGATTTATATTACAACCTAAAATACTACGAATAGCATCAGAATGCAGCATCTCCCAAACACTCCATGATGTACTTAGAAGTATGATAATTACTTACTGAAGTCTTTATTTGTGACCAAAAAAATACAAAATATCAATATTGTTTTTTTTATAGAAATGTTGTGCATGTTGTAACATTTCACGTCATGTTACAGTATGTATACCGTATATCAATATATTTCCAAAGTCACCAGATAGTTGGGACTTTTCTTCTTTGAAGGCATATTTTTTTGTAATAATTTTGCGTTGATTTCAGGATGATTAGATAATCAGCCGAAAAATTACAACGTGATAACTGGATTACACTAAAATGCCTTTTTCTCGTCTTTTCCTGGAATTACTCAGAATCACTCAAACTATACTCGTATTCAAAACGGTATAAAACGGAAATGTACGGATGAAGAAACAATCTGTTTTTTGCATGTTGACCAGAAGCAACTCACTGACAGTCGACGGCGTTATTAGATCCATAGCTATAATATAAAATATAGTTCTAGGACTCGCAAGTTTGGCATTCTAAAACTATATCCATTGAATAACGCACTGGCGCTGAAGGCCATCAGCGCCCCCTGATGCTGGCGTCCAATGTGGTCAACATATTTTACTGGCACATTTCCTTACTAATGCTAATGACCCAGCTATTTTATTTTTCTAACGCTGCTGTAGTGTAGACTCCGTCATTCCCCTCTGGATCAATAAAGTGTCCGTCCATCGATCTATGATCAACACTCACTGGTAGAAGTCCGCCTCCTTGACAGCCTCCTCACAGCGCTTCAGGGTCTTGGTGTGCTGGTTCTGGAGTGACTGCAGGTCAGCCATGGCTCTCATACACTGGCTCTTCAGACGCTCATAGTCGTGGCTGGCTTTGGAATTTGGCCTTTAGGAGACAAGGTAGCAATGCATCAACAACCTAACCGGCGACCTCGCCCACACAAGGGCAGCAAGACACCAAGGAAGATGGATAGAATAGAATAGACATACTTTATTCATCCCGAAGGAAATTTGGCACTACAAATCGCTAACAGTAAACATTTAGGTAGACAAAAACAAAAGTCACAAGTAAGAATAAAAATAAGCCTAAGAATAAAATACGGTCCGGAATATACATTTCCTATGTTACATTCTAATATAAAATATACAGTAAAAATATACAGAAATATACAGTAAGTGGAGAATTGTACTATGTCGGTTTAAAAGTAAAAGTCCAGGGCCCTCATTTATCAATGGTGCGAACGCACAGATATGTGCGTAAACCGTGCGTACGATCATTTCTATGCAAAGTGTGGGACTTATCAATAGGCTTGTTTGATATTAATTTCGGCTCGCCTCGAAAGTAGACGAGAGTAGGCGATTACAGCCGGGGGAGGAGTCAAAAAGGCGGACACTTCAGATTTGACTACAGCCTGCTCGCCTAGTCTCGTATGGCAGATATCGCGTTCACGTTCCCACACACAAACCTGTCCAGCTCATTATAATGCAAGGGCCGTGTAGCGAGGAACACACACACATGCAGATGAATAATTCTGTTTTGCATCAATATATATATATATATATACTGTATATATTGAGGCAAAACAGAATTATATATACAGTATATATTGAGGCAAAACACAATTATTCAGCAGACGCTTTATCATGTAAGATGTGTGCAACGAGATATAGCCTATATTTTATAATTTCGGCTAATTATAATTTCAAGAGCGCACTGATAATGTTTGGCCAGCTAATTATCCTTTGGATTTTATGTGGGGGGTATAATGAGAACAGGTAGACATACTATAACACTCACTCATTCACACAAATTGATGTGAATCAAGTCTTCATTTATTTATATGGAATTCGTTAATCTATTTCACTATATCGCGCGATTGGGTTAACTGTGAGCCAGACGGCTTAGTGAAGTACTGTACATACGAGCGGTAATGCTCAGATTGCTCATTGAGTCATGACTATAAATGCAAAACGTAATTGTCATATTTATTATCATTATAATTCTTTAATTCCGATGATAGAAACAGTCCATCTGTAGAATCGACTTGAATCAATCACCAACTATTTGTTCACGTGGGTTGATGTTGTTATTTTGATATAAACTCCATTGCAGAGATGGTTATTAAGACAGCATTTATGAGGAATGTGTAAGTCAGTACTCTGATACAAATAATTTGGTGTCAGTTCATGAAGTTTATCTTGGAATAATGATGGATAAGATAACGTTATTTGAAGAAGCTCTTGGTACCCAAACTCCTGTATCCAATAATAATAATAATAAATCTATCTGATAAGACGGGACCCTGATGTAAAGAAGACGAAAGTCTTTTTCTGGTCTGCATCCCCTTAACAATTGTTTGTATTGAGCGGTACTCTGCATTGTACCCATTCTGCAATCTGTTAATATAGTTTTCAATCAATCAATCAAATGTCTCATAACTTCCTTGTGGGTGGTGACAACTTTTCTGAGCCAATGGGCGCTCTGCGCAGACGATCATGCATTTGCGTTGAGCAGATGCTGGCGAGGTACTGTGGTGCCTAGCTCAGAAGACTGTGCGTGGCTCGCTCCTGCGAGATTTCCGCGGCTCGCCTAGTCAGATTTCCAGAGCAAGTCGGACAACATTCTAACCGTCATGCAACACGCTTGGCAAGGCGGTAGTAAAAACTGCACAGATCTGCGTCTGCAGGGGCGGAGCTTCCTACAGGCGATATAGGCCGTTGCCTATAGAAAAAATATTAATTTTTTTATTTAAATTTGTTTTGCTCTGCGCAGTTTTGGCGCCCCCCTCTATATCTGCAACCATTATTTTTTACATACAGAAAAATTCTAACATAAGGGAAAATGAGCCAAAAATCTAAAACGGTCGGTCGGTCTGAGCCTCACAGTCAGAACATGCTAGAGCGTTGTGCATTGATGGGTATCGGTCAAGTGTTTATAGAATTGAGCGTTGAAGAAAGAAAGACTAACGTTAGAGAACTATGAAGAGGCAAAAGCCATCCGGCCATCCAGTATAAAAAGAGAAGAAAAGAAGAAGACGAGAAACATGCCAAGGTGAAAGGTATGCAATTTTGTACAACTTCCAAGACCTGCCACACCAAGAGCTGATGAAGCAAGCAGAGGCACTTGTACACACCTTAAAACCATGGAGAGCAATCTGATTTGGATGGGAAGGAGCTGGCTCAGGAGTTGGAAAATTTGATGTGATTGACTTTGCAGCGAGGAAGGCCAGAAGGATTGCACTGTAAATGGAAACCAGTAGGAGCTACAGGCTAACCTTGAAGTGTGATGATAGGGAGTGGAATGTAAATAGTTCTTTAGACAAAGTGAATTTGTAATTTTTATTTACCTATTTGTTTGTTTATTTAGCATATTATATTTTGATTATATATGTGTAACATATTTTACAATACATAATATTCTTTTAAAGCAAATTTGCACGTTATTTTATTGTTTGTTATTATTATTATTATTATTGATTGTTAGCGAAGTTGTTTGTTTTAATTCTTTAGTGTGCACTTTACATTTCTTCTTAATTTTCTATGAAAGCAAATTGGCACATTATTTTATTGTTTGTTATTGTTATTATTATTATTATTATTGTGTGTTAGCTAAGTTGTTTATTTGTTTTAATTCTTTAGTGTGCACTTTACATTTATTCTTAGCTCTTGTTCTTGCTTGTAAAAAATAAAGGTGCAGTACTTTACTGTATAACTGTTAACCCTTTCACTGCCACACGACGGAGGGTTAACCCTTTACTATCACACAACCGACGGTCGTGAAAGGGTTAACCTTCTGTGTATTGTCGCAGCTCAGACCGTGCATACATGTCACCAAGCGGTAGAATATGAATACTGCAACAAACATGAGACGGCCTTTCATGCATTAGTTTCACCACTGACGTGTTCTGTATGACCCATAATTCATTATAGTTAATTGTAAAATAGCGACAGTAGTGTAATTATTGTCAAACCCATAAATGGAATAGGTCTTTCTTTCCGAATGAATGCAGCATGGTTTATCTATATAGCGTTATCGGAATACTACGGGGTGCGCTGACTGCGATCCGCGGGGAGCTGTTTTCAGATAGGGCAGTCTATTTGCAGAGAGAACATAATATTAACTAGAGTCCGCTACCCGAGACACATTGTCCTTGATTTGTACCGCAATTTGGGACCCAAATTGGAGCGTGGAACAAAACGCACAAATGCCATCCCCATGCACATTCAAGTCCTCTCCACCCTCAGGTCTTTGGCCACCGGCACGGTCCATCGTGATATATTGGAGATGGATCGAGCAATAGACTGTTACTGTACCACCCATGTAGCTGTCAAAGCTCGATCACAAATTCAGTTATGTGAATAGAAAGGGATTCCACTCAGTCAATGTTGCGATGCGCATTTGGCTGATACATGTCGTTGCTGGTGACCGGGAGGAAGGCACGCATTGCATTGAATTAAATTGTATTGTTATTACTGGGTATCTGTAATTAAAATATCGCTTAAATGCAGGCGATTGGGGTTATCCACTGAAGCCATAGTTAATGACTCTGACCAGTCCAACGAACGACCCAACAGGAGTGCAATGCTCACACGCGAACAAGCGCCCTTTAGAGCGCAGTTGGCCTGTTTGTTTGGCATGGGGGGGGGGGGGGGGGGCAGACACAGAACACCCACCTCCAAACGCAATTAAATATTTATTTATTTTATCTTTTTCCCCCTCCATTTTCCTCCGATTTTCTCCCATCCCAATGTTAGTCGTATGCCAATTCCCAATCCCCTTCCTGGTCGCTGCGCACTTACCCCCCACAGTCAGATCATCTGGGAGAGTGGAGGCTATCACGTGCTTCCTCCGACACACGTCCAGCCAATCAACCGCTTCTTTTCACCTGGCAGCGCGGATCCTCCCTGAGAGGGCGTAGCGTGTGGAAGGATCACACTATCCCCCTCAAGTCCTATCCGCGCTTAGCAGGCGCCCCGACCGAACTGTAGGAGTCGCTGTTTACAACGACCCGGACCCACCCGCCAGCTTCTCCCACCCTCTAATACAGCCAATTGTATTAGTGTGAACGGCCAGCCAAGCTGGTGACAACCCCGTAGCTGTGAGCTGGATTCGAACAGGCGAATCCAGCTCACAGCTCCGGGGTTGGTGACGAACGCAATCTCCGCTACGCCACCTAACCGCCCATTAAATATTGTTTAAAATAAAAAGTGAAATACTATTATTTTGTGTGTCATGTTTCCTAATAAGATTGGTCACAACGAAATGCTTTCTAGCTTCAATTTGTTGGTTAAAATAGATGACAACTCCGTTGAAACTTCACTGGGAGTGAGATTGATCACGGAGGACTCGCTCTCAGTGAAGTTTCAAGTCCGCTTAGTCCATTATTCTACATTCCATGGGGGTATTTCATTACCATATATGGTTCATTAGAGGCGGTTCTGTATGCAAATACTTAAAATCGTGCACGAGCGGGGAGCATAGAACAAGTGGCATTTATCAACACGGAGTACTTGCAGGTGTGCGTAGGACCTGTGTACGCACGTTTGATAAATCTCGATTTTTCTGTGCGTAGAGACATTCTAAATTCTGTGCTTAGGAACAAAAATAGAACACTTTTTACGCATTATTGATAAATGAGGGCCCAGGAATATAGTACTGTCACCCTGCGCTCAGTGATGCAGTGAGGCACAGTAATGCATTATAAAGTCACAGTGATGCATTATAAAGTCTGATGGCTGTTGGAATACCGGAGCAGGAGAGAGGTATTCCAACACTTCACTTTACAATTCATAAGACATCAAGGTGACAGCATTTGATTATGGTAAAATGCATGTCCAGAGCCTGGCATCAAGTGTATACGATGATGTGCCGTGCAGCCTTCATAACAACTTCTTTGTATGACGTGTTTGTTAACAGGATGACACTGAAATAAAAATGCCCTCAGCTTTGTCACTGTCCCGTCTGTCCCTCTCCCTCCCTCTGTACCTCTTCCATGTAAGGTCAACATTATCCCTGCCAGGGGGGAATTATTAGATAAAGACATGGCACTCGGAACTGAGGCTACCAATATCCCCGGGAGAGGACGCTCACCTTATCAAGCTCAAGAGTAAACATTACTGGTCGTAAAACCTTGCCCACCTCGACATTAATAAGCATGAGGTATAAATCAATAGGCCTCTTATGGATTCCCTTTGGACAAGAGCTCAGAGAATCACGGCAGACGGCTCCGTAGACATCAGCTGCGTCACGGCCTGACAAGAGCTTGGCAGGCGAAGCAGGGTTTGTACCTGCAGTCGTCGAAGGTGGTGCCAGGTGATGCGAGTGCCAGGCGCTTGCGTAGCTCGTCCCGCTCCCTGGTGACCTGGCGGAGTTGGAACAGCACGGTATCCAGGTTGTCGCCGGCTGGCCGGTTGTCGTTCATGGCCGGGGGTGGTGATGAGGCTTCACCGTTAACAGGTGAACCTGCAACAGTGAACACATTACCGGACACTAGGACCGCTTACCAGTGCTCACACACACACACACAATACACAGACTAGCTAGCTGGTATTCCCTGTGCTTATAGTGGATGGGATCCTGTGTCTTGGTATGGTAAATAGATATTCTAGACATAGAATAGCCTAGGAGTTCTGAATGAATGGCGTACCTTAAATGGCATACTGTAAATGAAATAAATCCCATCAGACACAATGCAATAAAGTCAGTCAGTCAAAATTTTCGTTTACACAGACGAAAGCACCTTACAATGCGAGCCAACCCGGTGTTAAAAGGCAAAGCAGGTCAGCCGGTGACCTAGACATTCTGAATGCATTACGTGGTCAAAAACAACAACCGTCTGCTATGACATTCCTCTTTAATCTGCCGGGGTTTTTTTCCATGGCAAACAATCTGCAGCATTACCTTGGATTCACAGGGCTGCGCTGATGCTAATCTCCAGGGAACATGAAATGCAGTGGTAGGTAGCGCATCTCAGATGGGATTTGGATTGGGTGATGTATTTCTGGTACCGTTCTGTCTGGCTTAAGCAAGGTCTCTCCGGGGATTTCTTATCTCCACCAGGCGGAGGAAATACTTTGGGCCGTGTCCGTCTGTTCGTGATTCCATCCGTCCGCAGCTCATCTCGTAAACTACAGAGCCGATTTGGATGGCATGGCGCATAATATAGGCCGACAGCAGGCCAAAGACAATTTCATTAAAAAAATTATAATAATTTGATCTTTTTCCCCCTCCTTTTTCCTCAATTTTTCTCCCATCCCAATGTTAGTCGTTATGCCAATTCCCAATCCCCTTCCTGGTCGATGCGCACCTACCCCCTACGGTCGGTCTGGGAGAGTGGAGGCTATCACATGCTTCCTCCGACACATGTGTAGCCAATCAACCGCTTCTTTTCACCTGGCAGCACGGACTCTCACTGAGAGGGTGTAACGTGTGGAAGGATCACACTACCCCCCTTAGATCCTTTCCTCGCTGAGCAGGCGCCCCGACCAAACTGTAGGAATCGCTGTTTACAACGACCAGGACCCACCCACCAGCTTTCCCACCCCTAACACTGCCAATTGTGTTAGTATGAGCGACCAGCCAAGCTGGTAGCAACGCAGAGAGCTGGGCTCGAACCCAGCATCTCCTGCATTAGTGGCGAGCGCCTTGCCCACTGCGCCACTTAGCCGCCACAATTATTTCATTTTAATTCATTTCCCATCATTGTGCATTGAAATAGATTCAGGAGACTGTAAAGTTACACCTTTTTCAACACAAGAGGGCGATAGCCTACTACACAGCCTCAAAACAACCACTTCCGTTTAGAACTATGGCCCAATAGTGTGCTTGTTGTTGCCATATATCTGAACGTTAATTTGTGTTCTCCAGAGATTCCACCATTCAACCAAATTTTTTGTTTGTGCCGGGGTGGAATATTAGTTTGCAGAATATATTTTGGGAATTTTCACTTTAAAAACACGTACAGTAATATTCCATTGATTATGTAGGTTCTAATGTTATAGCTAACATCAATGTAGTGTAGTCAGCTACCGCTTTTCAGTGTGTGCTTAATTAAAGTTAGCTAACGTGATCTGAGGGTTATAATATTGCATTGATTGTGTAGGCTCTACTGTTATAGCTAACGTTGCATCAACATAGTGTAGTCAGATACCAGAGCTTTTGATGCATAATATATATAAATCTTGAGTCAGAGTCGAGTCTCGAGTCCAAGTCACCAAAGAAGAGCCAGAGTCGAGTCCGAGTCGAGTTCCCATTAACCTAGTCCGAGTCCAAGTCATCAAGGTTGATGTCTCTTTATGCAGCTTAAGTACTGAACATGAGGGAACACACGTGTCTGCCCTTGCACGAAATTAAATAATGTTACGGTATTAATATAGCCATCAATATCTTTCGATTTTTGAATATTCGTTAAATATTATTATTATAATTTTTTTTAAATAGAATAGTTTAAGAAAATATATTTCCCCTTGTTTTTACCGGCACCTACACTGTGTAGTACTGTAGTGTATTGAGAGGGGACGCTATTAACTGTTACACCGCTGAACTTCCTCTCTCTTATTCAGTAGGTGCGATGGTGCCAGAGAGGCAACTACCCATGTGACCTAAGGATAGTAGTGCCGGACTTGAAAAACATTCAAATGCAAATGTAATCAACTATTGTTGTTTTTTCTGGTAAATTAATCATTAATCGTGATGCAATTCGGAAAAAAAAATAGTGTGACAGTAACGTCAAAAAAAGAAATAAAAAAATCAAGAGTACTGTACGACAAATCTCATCTCGCTCGACAGTCCGAGTGTCTATTGAACTGTATTGTTATGCATATATATAGCAGGGATTGCACAATTTCAATTTTTTTTCCTCTGGTTTTGGTTGTTACTACTGAGAATGTTATTGTTAAGTGGTTACACAATTTGAGAGCTCACGATATTGTATATCAATACATTTTAACTTGACTATTTTGTTGAGGGCGAGGGGGGCCCCCGCCCCGACAGAAAAGGTTTGAGAACCACTGTGTTAATGTGTGTGTGTGGTATTGGAATATATAACCCTAAAACTACATTAAATCTGAGCCTGTTAGGCAACGCTATGCATCATCAAGGCTGCAGTTCTTGATATGGGGACCAGGCGTTAGGTAGGTTAGGTAGGTTAGCCACAGCAGGGCACCAGGCGTTAGGTAGGTTAGCCACAGCAGGGCACCAGACAAAAGGCAATACAGCCCAGGAGTTCCATCACGGCAGAAATATGATGCATTCGTTTTTCTAAAGGTTTCAGATAGCCATGAATGCCTAATGTGCAATTAATAACCAGAGGGGGTTATAATTATGGATATTCCCATAACATTAGCCATTATTAGCCCCATCAATCATCGTTAAGCAGCCTCCTAAAAAACTGCTGCAGTTATGTCTGGATCGATATACTGTAAAAAGAAGAGCGAAGGCAGGAAGAATACATCCTTTGTTCACAATATTTATTCATCCTGAACTCAATATTTTCAAGGGACACTCCACTGGCAAATTCTCTTTTGTTTACCATGGTGAGCATTTTAATACTTGACTTGCCATGATGAGCCCTGGAAAGTAGGCCCATCATCTATGGATACTATTTGGAGACGAACAGCAAATAAACGAATGCACACATTTGGAGAAATCCAAAATTCTCTGAAGTGTGTTCTTTAATTTAGTAAAGCAGGCATTCCTTCATCAAAAGCTCATACGGCGTAGATATGTTGCATATCCCAGAGGCTCCAACTGGCCCTAAATCTGGCACCCAACAGAACATTAGAATGCTGGTATTATGACATAATAATATTACCCATATAATGTATTATTTATAACGTTATGTATAATACGCTTATATTTTTGTTGCTTTGTACAAGGAAGAACAACACAGACAATGTTGCCAACAGATGGTACTGGAGCGGAGGCGCCACTAAATGTCCACCGGCGGGTAGGAATAATGGAAGCTTTACACAAAAGTGACAAAGCCGTTAGTGTTTCAAGCTGTTTATTATGAACATTGCGACAACCCGGCCTGGACCCTTAACCCGCCCATCTATCTACTACAAATGATCCTCTCTTTGTTTTTGCAAAGCAGTGAGGATGGAACCGGCCAGTGTCTGGTGGTGAAGAAGCATCAATCTCAATGAGAGCCAGGGGCAGGGACTCTGCATCACAGCAGTGGTGACTGACACACATCCTGAAGTCACAGCAATGGAGGACAAATATGTGTACAATGCAGCACCATCCTCTCTACACCGCCTGCCCTACGCCAACATGCAACACCATCCTCTCTACACCGCCTGCCCTACGCCAACATGCAACACCATCCTCTCTACACCGCCTGCCCTACGCCAACATGCAACACCATCCTCTCTACACCGCCTGCCCTACGCCAACATGCAACACCATCCTCTCTACACCGCCTGCCCTACGCCAACATGCAGCACCATCCTCTCTACACCGCCTGCCCTACGCCAACATGCAGCACCATCCTCTCTACACCGCCTGCCCTACGCCAACATGCAACACCATCCTCTCTACACCGCCTGCCCTACGCCAACATGCAACACCATCCTCTCTACACCGCCTACGCCAACACCATCCTCTCTACACCGCCTGCCCTACGCCAACATGCAACACCATCCTCTCTACACCGCCTACGCCAGGGTCAATGACGTGACATCTATTTTTCCTGTCCAACTGAATTTTACCTTAAAAAAAACACTACAATTCATAAAATATAACATGTATCTCTAATACTAGGGATGTCCCGATACGATCAGGATTTTTTTAATTTTTTTGCTTTTTTTTTATTTATTTATTATCACACAGAGCAGAAGAATTTTGCCAAAACAAACGCATTTCCTTTGATTTAATTATACATCAAATGATTTATGTCAAGGATGAGGGACATCCATTAGTTGCAGAACTTGCAGTCACCTGATTTTTACAGACGATGGCGCCATTGCTCTCATGAAGCAGCAGGTTGGAGGCGGAGTTTTTAGATTACTCCGGTTGCAATGCCTCGCTTGAATGAAGTTAACTTTTCACCTGGATAACGTCAACATTCAGGGTGAATGTAATGTGAGCCACCGGCGCGGCGCTTGAGCCACCTCGAGCGCCTCGAGGGACTATTGAGGCAACAGTCTCGCTTCGCCAGTTTCTGACAAAAATGCGTCAAATCAGTTACTAATGGCAAGGCGCTCGCCACTAACGCAGGAGATGCTGGGTTCGAGCCCAGCTCTCGGCGTTGCTACTGGCTTGGCTGGTCGTTCATACTAACACAATTGGCAGTGTTACACCGGTTCCTGACAGGGAGCGACGCGAGCGAGCGTGATTGCGAAAATGATAAAAATTTATTAGTTTCAATCAGACTATCCTGACCTACCGCGAGCGACAGCGAACTGAGCGGCGATGTCACTCCCCCCTCAAATATTCGCTCGCTGTGTCTCTAGTTGAGCGATTACGCGGCCGAGTCCCGCCCCTAAACACTTTTTATTGGTCGAGAATCGCAGGCTGCTTTGCCCCTGTGCTTCCAGGTAAATACACACACACAGACACAATCGGACAAGCGCCGCGTCATATCAGGACAGTGTCGCGCGTGATTTCGTCTCCAGTTCGCTCGCTCGCTGCCTATCAGGAACCGGTGTTAGGGGTGGGAAAGCTAGTGGGTGGGGATTGGACGTTGTGGACAGCGACTCCTACAGGTCGGTTGGTGCGCCTGTACAGCAGAATCAGGAAGTATCAGGGGCAGCGTGAGCCTCCCATGCGTTACTCCTTGCCACTGAGAGATTGCGCTGTTCAGGTGAAAAGATGCGACAGCTGCCTCCTAGTGTACCGGAGGGGACACATGATGCAAGGCTTGGTCCTCACTGCAGCCGACCAGTGGGAGGCATAGTCTAGCAACGTTCAAGACAGGGGAGGGGAGAATTGAAGGAAGAATTGGCGAGGCGAAATTGAGATGGGAGAAAAATATAAAAATATATATTTTTTTTACATCAGTTACTAATGTGAAAGATCGGATCGGGAAAGATTGGTATCGGTAGATACTCAAAATCACATGATCGGGAGCAAGAAAATGTGATCGGGACATCCCTATCTAATACCTTCCTCATATACATACCAACTCTAACTCATCCAAACATTTTAGTTATTGGTCATTTTTCTGCTATCTGAAGTGTCAAAAGTCCATGTGGGGCGACCGTCCAGCATTGACTTCTATTTGGACAACCGGCTTAAAACCACTTTAAATCTATTTAAAGGTCCCATGTCTTATAAATGGCCTTTTCCTGTGTTTAGCATTGTTTTATAGCAATGGGGGTTTGTATCAATGGGTCTGTTTCTCTAATCTTCATTTTGGCGGATTGCTCTAATTCAGTTGAGACAATCTCCTCCCCCAGTGAACTAGGTCATTCTGATTTGACTCGCTTGGCTACATAGCAAGGAGCTGATCTGTAGTAACGCCCCCTCTATGTTTGTAGCGCAACCATTCGCTCAACAACAGAGCGAGGGGAAATACCCGACACTTCCTCAAGCGGGTTTTGACAGAGAGAGGCAGAGAACGAGCGAGAGAGGGGGAGAGAGGGACAGGAGCTTCTGTCTGGAAGCACACGCATTTACACACACAACCTCGACCGGCGCGCAGGGAAGCACACACGCATTTACACACACACACACACACAACCTCGACCGG
Source organism: Notolepis coatsorum (assembly GCF_963971535.1). Classification (NCBI taxonomy): domain Eukaryota; kingdom Metazoa; phylum Chordata; class Actinopteri; order Aulopiformes; family Paralepididae; genus Notolepis; species Notolepis coatsorum. Next base: position 118,694,410 of record NC_140173.1, on the reverse strand, counting down.
CGCGCAGGGAAGCACACACGCATTTACACACACACAACCTCGACCGGCACGCAGGGAAGCACACACGCATTTACACACACACACAACCTCGACCGGCACACGGGGAAGCACACGTGCATTTACACACACACACACACACAACCTCGACCGGCGCGCGGGGAAGCACACACGCATTTACACACACACAACCTCGACCGGCGTGCTGGGAAGCACACACGCATTTACATGATAATGTTGCCGTCTCTCTCTCTCAGTAGTGCCAAATTTCTCAGTTCTTCGCTTGATATAATTAATACAAATGTCCAATATAACGGAATTCGTTAGCTCATAAAAATGTGATTATAACAGACTGCTGTTTAATGTCGGGCCGACTGCCCACAGATGGAAATTCGCCTATTTGATTTCAAGTCAGCAGCAGCACGTGAGTCTATCGACAGGACTTATTTTATTTGGAATATAATGCATACGCAAAAGTAGCCTAGTTTTAAGTTAAAATATTATAAATGGACATGCCTTGAGGATGTCATTCTTTATATAGCCTGCCTATCAATTGTTTTTAAGCTCAATAAACTCTGACCGGAATTTCTCCCATTTGTCCGGGAGATTGAAATGTTCCAGGACACTGAGACCGGCACCAATATTTTCTAACGGAAACCCTGAGTGACATGTGGTAAGAGCTAGCTAGTTTGGTTTCTGTAGCTAACGGTTAGCCTATAATATTTTACTGAACTGGAAAACATCATCTGGGTGACCGAGTATCATGTGGGGCGACCACTGCTGAGTGTTTTACATGATAGATATATGTCCTGTATTTGTAGTTTCTGTATATTTATATTTTATTCATGATTTATATACATAAAGTTCTTTGTTTTAGCATAACTCTTTGTATACTTTAACATATATTTTTCAACATGTCTGTCATTTTTCATTCCTATTTAGGAATTAACGTTTCTTTTTGAGTATTGTACAATATATATATATTTTTTTATCTACTTTTTCTCCCATTTTCTATTTTTCTCCCATCCCAATTTCGTATCTTCCAATTCTACCCTCTCCTGTCTCGAACGCTGTTAGGCCATGCCTCCCACAAGCCGGCTGCAATGTGGACTAAGCCTTACATCACGTGGCCCCTCCGGTACTCGAGGAAGCAGCCGTCACATCTTTTCACCTGCACAGCGCGATCTCTCAGTGTCGGGGGTCTGCGTGGGAGGGCATGCCGCCCCCGCCGCTTCCTGATTCTGCTGCGCAGGCGCACCAACCGACCTGTAGGAGTCGCTGTCCACAGCGTCCGATCCCCACCCATCAGCTTCCCACCCCCTAATACTGCCAAATGTATTAGTATGAATGACCAGCCAAGCTGATAGCAATGCGGAGAGCTGGGCTCGAACCCAGCATCTCCTGCATTGGTGGCGAGCGCCTTGCCCACTGCACCACCAAGCCGCCCCAGTATTGTACAATCTTATGAGAACATTTAAAAAACGGTATAGCATGACATTCCATTTAGGTAATTGTACACTATGAATTGAAAATGGGGGACCCTGATGTAAAGTTTAAACAAGACTAGGGCTGACCTTCGAAGCTTTTTTTGGCAATCGAAGCTTCGGGGCCGAGCTTCGATTTTAATTCGAAGCTTCGGAAAAAAAATAAAAATAAAAATAAAAACGTTTTTTTAAATTTTTTTTTTTATCTTATGTTGTGGGACTTGTACAGCACTTTCGTAAACGTTGTTGTTTTTAAATGTGCTCTATAAATAAAGTGGGTTGGATTAATTAATTAAGTAGCCCCTTTCGTGACTGACGCATCCAACAAGGTTTCACTGTGTGATTTAATTCAAGGTGGATCGCTGTTGTCGTTTGAACAACTTCAGATTTCATGGGAACTACCAATCCCCCAAATCAAGAATGTTTAAGATGAATGAAGTAAGATTTTGATTATTTGAAATATGGCCTGTGTAGACTAAACTATGCACAGAATTATGTCAGTCTACAAGGTCCAGATTCTACATGGTCCGGCAATGTTGACCTTGTAGACTCCACTACAGACCAATTATCAGTGAATGTTCATGCATTTTTAAGAAGGGCAACTTCCACAAAAAAACAAAGAACTCACCAAAACATCTCAGTAGCACCTTATCTAAATGTTATATTTCATATATGGAGATTCATATTTATTTATGTATTGCATGCATTTCTACATTTTATTTCCTATTTTGTTTATTCATCCCAGTATCTTTCTTTCTTATGTGTGGAATTCTACAAGGTGCGCGCACACACACACACACACACACACCTACACACACACACACACACACACACACACACACACACACACACACACACACACACACACACACACACACACACACACTTACATTTAGTCATTTAGCTGACGCTTTTATCCAAAGCGACTTACAAGTTCTGTACGACAAGACAGCAAGAAGGGTACAACTCTATCAGCTGAGTAACAATGTTCATCAAAGTGTTGCGTGTTACAGTGTAGGTTAGTTTATTAGGACAAGTGCATGACAGTAAGGTTAGTCACGGTTCGATTTTTTTTTTTTTTATCATTTCAGATAATGGTTGAAGAAGTGAGTCTTTAGTCGACGGCGAAAGATTGGACGGGATTCGGCTGTCCTAACTGGGATGGGTAGTTCACACACACACACACACACCTACAAATCGAAGTAAAAAAAATAAAAAATAAAAGTTGAAGAAAATTATTATTTTTTTTTTTTTTTTTTAACTTTGATTTTTTTTTTAATGTTCGAAGCTTGTGCCATCGAATCGAACGTTCGAAGCTTCGAAGCATTTAAGACAGCCCTAAACAAGACAAATGTCTTTCTCTGGTCTGCATCCCATTAACAATTGTGTGTATTGAGCCGTACTGTATTGTACCCATTCTGCAATCTGTTACATAAAGTTTTCATTCATTCACATGTATTAGTGATGTTTAACTAGTTTAACCTATTTTCTAGATGGCACAAACAAGCAAACAGAAGACTGCTCACTACAGACAGCGGGTCAATGCTGAGAAAGGTAAAAACGTTAGGTAACATGCAGTATATCTTTCTCTGGTGTATTTCAAACTGTCATGATGTTAGTAGGATTAGGAATGACCTTTTCTGTAATATCTTGAACTTAAGTTTGTATGTAATTTAGCCCACCAGAATCAGTATGGCATTATACACCATTGTTTCAGCTACCAGAGAAGAAAACAACAGGGCAAGATTCCATATGTGAAGTCAGATGAGCTATCGGAGAGGGAGAAGGCTGCATCCAGAGGTTACAGGGAGAAGGAAAAATATGGAAAAGGCGATGCTGGACCTGACACCACCATCCATGGAAAACACTCCACCAGTTCTGGCTGGTGTAGAAGTAGAGAAGAGCAGCAGGGAAAGCTGTGGTGGATCCCCTACCTCTAAATGAGGATTTGAATCCCCAAAATTTACTTTGATTCTACAGTAGGTTTATCATCCCTTGAAACCATATATCCAGCTCATGATCAACAGTGACATATTTCACCAATACATTTTCAGTGGATTGCACTGTGCACATCTGCATTATAATCTGATCAAAGTTTGTTTCGTGTTTGATATATCTTTGGGGAATGTTGACCTAAATGTGGGCCCTCGCATGTTAAGATTAACATGTTTTACTTTTGTGATATTTGAATGAATTGAAGAATATTTTTGTTGACCACTTGAAAAGATTGTAATAAAAACATTGTTCAGTTTTCTTTTGTCTAAACTGCATTGTGTACATTTTAAATAGACTTTTAACTACACTCATCATTTGGGGCGACCATTTGTCATGCAGGGTAACCAATGATGGGTCAATAACTGTACTAATTTCAAAATAGAATATCCATCAGTTTTGGCTCAAATATTAATCACTGGTGGTATACTATGCTTAAGTCAGGAGTCAGCAACCTTTACTATCAAAATTGCAATTTTTTCCCCCTCCCACAAAATACAATTCCTCTTAGCCGCAAAACCAATTTACCCTTAAAATGAAGATAACACAGTGTATATACATGTTGTGTACATATACATGTATATACATATTTTAGTATGTATACCATTTTATATATAGTTATCCCCAAGCATACCCCACATTTAGCATAAAACGCCTGACAATTGCATACCCAAAGTAATTAGCTATTTATTATACTTTATACTTATTATAGCACACAGTTTGTTGTAGGGCTGGGCGATATAACGATAAATATCGCGATATATTTTAATAATCGATATCGAATATCGAGAAGAGAAAAAAATGTAAAACCAGAGACAGTGGACAGACTTGTCTTTCTTGCCTGCAACTTAAAGTAATGGCTTTGCTTGTCCAAATGACAATACTGACCAAATTGAGATTTATTTTTCTCTTGTCCATTTATTTTGTTTGCTTTCTAATTTAAAATACAGTTTGAAACTGTCTGTACACAGTAGGCTACAGAGCTAGACTCCAGCCACGAGTCACGGTGCACATGTGCAGTGGTTTGTCCACCAAAAAAGCGCCAAAAGATCTAAAATAAACTAGCAGAGCCAGAACTGTTCAACTCCCCTGGAGCCACAGCCAGCAGAGAAGCCGGTTTACTTTCGCTTTTAAACCAGCTGCAGCCTGAGAACTGGAGTGTGAGGGGATGTAACACTAAAGATGGCGGCAACGACAAAGAATTGCTGCAAAATAAACATACATCTGTCATCTAAAAAAAAATTTAAATTTTTTTTACTTATAACAATTTCGATAATTATCGATATCGACAAATATGATAACATTATCATATCGTTATCGCGATATGATTTTTTGCCATATCGCCCAGCCCTAGTTTGTTGCATTAATGGAATTTACTTTTTATTGCTGTTTTTACCTGTTATAACAAAGGAAAACCTCAAACTCTGAAGAGGAGAAAAAAGACTGGCTGTGTACTCCTTTTTTTTTTTTTTTAAACACAGAAGAGGAGACAAAACACTGGTGTCTGTAGACTGACTTTGAAATAAAACCCTGAACTATTCAGGTATATTTGAGTCCTTCCCTTATTTGTGGAATATTTATAAAATAAAAACTAGTCTACTTTGAAAAAAGACTACCATGTATAGACCTACTTTCAAATAAAACACAGAAGAGGAGAAAAAACACTGGCATCTGTAGACCTATTTTGAAATAAAACACTTAACTATGCAGCTCTATTTGAGTCCTTCCCTTATTTGTGGAACATTTATAAAATGTAAAAGAAAATAGTTGTTCGCAAATTTCTCACCACATACAGTATCAGGCATACAGGTAAGCCTGCATCGTTATCGTGAAAGCAAATTAATCTGTCCACGCTGAATTATACGCTCTATTTTCCTCAGACTTTCCTTTTTTTGGATTTATCCATGGTTAGCTTACTGGGGGGTCGGAAACTCAAGATTAGCCACTTGCAGATGGCAGGGAGAGGCGCGGGGTGTGACGTACTGTATATTTTAGTTGACTAAATATTTTAGTTGATGAAATATTTTTTCATTTCAGTGTCACAGTATGACATTGATCTCCAAAATAAGATAAAAAAAAATAGTAAAAAAAAAAAACTTTAAAAAAAAGAAGAAAAAAAAATTGCCAGGGAGCCGCAGCTGATTGGCTAAAGAGCCGCAGGTTGCCGACCCCTGGCTTAAGTGGATATTATCTGCACACATGTTAAATCAGTTTGATGGGTTTTAGAGCAAAAATGGGTATTGTAACTGCATTAAGAGGGAGACACTCCCATTATAGAATAAACTTGTAAAATGTTCTTGGTATCAGAATCTAGGGACATCTATGATCTCAGGGAATGTATTCCCAGTGTCCGAAATAATGTTACTAGGCTTGAGTAAATTGTAATGAACCAAATGAGAATATCAATTATATTTAGTGATGCACGATATATCGGCCGATATGGCAGTTTTTTTACACATCGGTATCGGTCGGATATCAAGATAGGGCCGATATATATATTTTTTTTACATGTTTTGGCCTTAAATAGTTTCAAAATATCACTAATTTCTGAAAATAAGTTACAAAAGTAAAAAGAAAATGCGTTTTGGAAAATAGCTCTTTATTTGATTATGATAAAAAAAAAGTGTTTTTTTATACAGAGATATCGACATCGGTAAATATCGGTATCGGCCAGAACAGCAATATTAATATCGGTTATCGGTATCGGCCACAATTTTCACATCGGTGCATCACTAATTCTATTTAAAAAAAAATTATTCTTTGACTGTGAATAACACTCAACACATTTTTGCTAGACGTTCACAGAAAGGTAGAGAAACTAACTGTGTTCTGTTTTATGGCAATAGGTTTGTGGGAGATCATCCCAAAAAATAAGAAATAAAAAAGTAAATCCAGAAGTCAAGATGATTGACAGGGGCTGGTGTGAGCTGGGTAGGGTAGTTTTTCGAAATTCGAAAGCCCTGAGTCTCTTCCTTCAAAAGACTACACTAACTTTTGGCTGCTCCACTTCCTCCTGTCAATATGTGCCGGTTTCCGACTCAATGCTCTGAGATTTCTATAATCTTATATTTCACTCATTTAAAATCATTGGAAAACAAATGTAATGCTGAAAATATACACTTTTACTGTATATCTCGGGCTTAAGGGGTTAACCCTGTGAGGTCCAAATTAAAAAGACATTAGCAACTTCAGAGGCCAGAGGGTGGGACATAAACACATTTACTATCAAATAGCATTGTGAGGCTGAACAACAGGACCAATTGACTACAACATTTTTTAAATAAACATTTACAGACTTTTATTTTTAATGGCTAAAAGTTATTTTGTAATTTTGCAACCGTGAGTCTCACAGGGTACTTTTAACCCTGTGACGCCCAAATAAAAAAGACATTAGCCACTTCAGAGGCCAGAGGGTGAGACCTATAAACACATGAAGGGTGCCGTGACTGAAAAAAAGGTTGAGAAACGCGGGTATATGGTGTGGCTCTTTGTGGTACCACAGTAATTTTTGTGGCTCTTAGTCTCTGACTGGTTGGCCACCCCTGCCATAGAGCCCGTCTACTCTAGTTGCACCTTGATGATGTAATCAGAATCTCATGGATTTAGGTAGAAGTATAACGGAATATATCGCTATAATTATTATTGTCATTATTATAATAATAATTAAGACATTAGGCTAATTATAATGCCAGTCACGATAATTACTATATTGACTTATTGTACAATGTATGGACATGAACTCTATCATTTTGCGGACCACGATATTTCCGTTTACATAGAAACAACATTTTAGCCATTCCCTTTGCTTCCGTCCTTCTCATCTCAGTCTGCTCTCTGTCGGAGGCGGGGCTCAGCGGCAGTTCCTCCAGCTTATACACACAGTGTGCACAGCATGCAACAGTGAACCAGCCAGGTGAAGTGTAGAGATACCGTGTTACTAACGTGTTTATCCTGACGACTGCACAATTCCAGACAGAAAGTTTGGAAGAATAAATGGACTTGGTTTCAAAGCCGCATTCGACAGCTCTGGTGTGGGAACATTTTGGGTTTAAGGCAATTGAGAGAGGAGAGCACATTAATAACGCGAATGAGCCGTTATGTCAACTTTATGACCGCTTCATTCTCCTCCATTGAGTGAATATGTTCATCTAAGTGCTGAAAGGCAGTCAAGAGAGGCTCAGTGTTTTGGGGTCACGCACCAGGCTCAGAGGGGATGAGAGAGTAAAAACTCATGAGTCATTATCTGCACCCACACTTTTTGATTACGCAAAGTTACCAGATGCCTATTCCAGTCAGAGAGGCATGGAACATTACTACAGACTGTAGTTAGACATACCTGGCATGCTAATAGAAAGATAAGCAATACCAGTGCATTGTCAAAATATAATCTTAGAATAGATTACATGACGGCATCTTTGAATCAACCATTCTATTTCACTCCCACAAGCATCGCCAAGTCAAAATGAACTGCACTTCTCAAAAAGAAAACATTGCATACAAGACCATTTTGCTTGCAATCTAGAGCCCTGAAATGCCACATTTTATAGCTGCAAAATAAAGTGAGCTGCTCACATTATAATATCGTTATATGAGTGGCATAAGATAAGTGTTAAAATGTCAATAATATCCGTTAATCGCAATTATTTCTGGGACAATATATCATCCAACAACGATAGTTATCGTGACAGGCCTAATGCCGCATCGCAGAGATTTGTGCCCTCCTGAGCACACCCATCTAGTTTTTTCTATTATTGTTTTAAGCACTTGTGCAGACAGTCATTTTTCAGGAAGCCAGAGGAACTGGTGAGGTCTTTGTAAAGGATGAATATGTCACGTTGGGATCATTCATTTCCAATGCTTGTGTTCCCACAAGGAGCCATCCTTTAGGGGACATGCCACTTCATTTGCTCCCTGCTTTTATGTACTCGTTGGGAGAACCGATTGTTCCTCTCTGACCGTCCTGCGTCAAAGGGTGTGATCCAAACTCATAAATCTCACAACGGGAGGCTCTGCTGTTCAGATACCCAAGACAGCCGCCTTTATTGTGTCCTTTACTCAGTGCCAAAGAGGTGGACGACAAACGGTCCTAAAATAGCGTCTGAGAAGAAGAAGTTCACAACGGAGAAGTCAAGTCATTCTCAGGGACACTTCCTTCACACGCCGGGGTGCCCACCAGTGCAGAGGGACTGGGGCAGGAAAAACAGAGGATTATGTTCATCATTGGCTCAACGCTTTGGCCCTTTTGGAGGGTTTACGTAACACAGCTGAGTCATTTGGACTCCTGTCAAAACTGTGGGTATAGTGAGCATCGTCAACTTCCTTAAGGAAAGAAGAGGACAGAATATCTCTCTCTCTCTCTCATTGCAGAAAGTGAGCTATGTGGGCCTCAAAGTGAGACAAATAATAATAATAGAAAATAAACACCGGTTTAACTCACTCTAATCCATCAGAATGGCAGTGGTGGTACCACATCTAGCTAGTACCAACCAACCAACTCGTTTCTGAATACCTTCAATAATCACTCTTGTATTGTGTAACAGAGAAAACATCACCTCTCAGAACTACATTTGAGAGACGTGTGTTATTTGACATACCAACACTACTGAGGGAACTGCTGCTTTCTGAGTCCGAGGGCATGGTGGATAGAACGCTGTAGGTGGAACCTGCAGAGAGAGAGAGAGAGCCATGTTTAGACATAGGAAAACATATGGAACCATATCATAATCATCATCCATCTTAACAGGTGCTTCACCAACAAAAACACAACATCTTTATTTAACCAAATTCCTCAAGTCCTAACTGAGACCAATTATGGAAATCAATGGGCCTCATGCATGAAGCGATATTAGAACAGATTTAGTTCTTAACTAGCATTTCCTCTTACTTTGTTCTTACCTGGGATTCAGCAACGTTTTCTTATTGTTGCTTTTTTCTCAGGCAAGAACTAATTTTAAGAGTGGTCGAGAGCACTCTTACCGAAATAAGAAACTCTTACCCAAAATAAATAAAATAAAAGCATACCATTGGTTAATTGCCCCCAAATACGACTTTAAAAATACAGAACTTTTCAATATAATAATAATTATAACTTATTGCGTGCGTTCTGTCTGAAATGGATTATATATTACTGTTTAGAACAGTTATGCTCTGGCCGCCATTGATTGAGTGAAGATTTTATTAACAGATTGCAGAATGGGTACAATACAGTACAGCTCAATACACACAATTGTTAAGGGGATGCACACCAGAGAAAGACTTTCGTCTTGTTTACATCAGGGTCCCCCATTTTCAATTCATAATGACATTTATGACATACACAACATACAGATATATATCATGACATTTATGACATAACATACAGATATGCAGTACTGTATACGTAGCATAGAACGCATATTTAGAGATCGTCTAAATGGCCAGTGGTTCCCAAACTTCTGTTTTATGCGGACCACTAGATTGTTATCAAGAACATTTGCGGACCACCTCGTATGCAAACAGTAAAACATAAATAAATAAACAACTGACTTAAACCCAGTAATACACAAGACCCTCTTCTTGGACCAAGTAAGGTTGTCGATAATCCAATGTGGTTACCCCCACCCCGCCTACCCATCGCCCCCCCCCCCCCCCCCACCCACCTCCAATGTACAGTCCCCCCCCCCCCCACACCTACCCAATCCCCCCCCCCTCCAATGTACAGTTTCTTCGTCAAATGTATATACTCTTTTTTTTTTTTTACTCTTTGTGTCATAAATGTATAGATGTAGCAGTACTGTATCTGTATGTCATATATGTTATGATTAATTAAAAATGGGGGACCCTGGTGTAAACAAGAGGAAAGTCTTTCTCTGGTCTGCATCCCCTTAACAAGTGTGTATTGAGCTGTACTGTATTGTACCCATTCTGCAATCTGTTAATACAATTTTCAATCAATCAAGACCCGCGTCGTGGGCACTGCATTCCGTTCTCAGAATGGATTTGAGAGAGATGCGTCAGTCATCAGCAGGCTATATATGCGGAGATATTTAGACTCTAGATCTATTTGCAGAGCCAGATGAGATGAGGCAACCTGTGCGATTGGCTCTTGACAACGCACAGTCGTTCAGTATTGACAAAGCCTACAGTACTTTGCTGGAACGATTTTGCAATTTGCACGGAGGTGGCCAGAAGCGCGCAACTAGCCAACTACTATTATATTACTAGGCAATTCCATGCAAATGTCAACCTCACCATGAAAAAATTTAAATAACATGATCATAACCAAACTAATTTCAATGTATCATCAAGGTCTATATTTTGAAGTACAAAATAGATTTGATCGTAATATCGTAATACAGGAGGAGACACAATGATGTAAACATTTATTTTTCGATTAACCTAATTGTATGACTTTCTGAATGGCCAGAATGGCAAAAGAAATATCAACAGATATTTTTCTAACCTCACCTTTGGTCATGAAGGGCTGTTGTATCAATATGTGAATCTATTATGTACTTTGTGTCTTTCCATTGGCAGGTGAAGCATGCTGTTATAATGCCCCTTTATGGGACAGCGAATGTAACATCCATAACGTTTTCCAGGAAAAGTTGTCATAAAACATGCATCTAGAATGCTATGTCAACCAAACTTCCTAAGCAAAGCTAACTTTTATAAAGATGACATATTAGCAACAATTAGTCATTCTGGTCTTATATTTTGTATTCTTTACAACCGTTATGGATGTTACATTGCAAGTGACGGATGTTACATTGTGAATGTGTGTTAGTTAAGTCCGATTATGACCCCTTTGTTTGAAGTATAATTTTTTACACATTTTAGTTACACTTATTGAGATAAAGATGAGCCTGCAATAAGAAATGTTTTGACCTTTTGGATTTTGAGATAGGTGACAAAATACACAGCGTTATGGATGTTACGAAAATTGACAAGCTTTTCGGACTCACTGAACACATGATGAAAACTCTGTGAATATCTTTTTCAAAGAATAACATGTTTACTATCACTTTGTAGGGAAGGGTTTGAGGTACCCAAAAAGCACATTCAGGAAAACCTGGCATTTCCTCTCAAGGAATGAATCACAAAAAAGTGCTGTTATGGATGTTACATTTTTGCGTTATGGATGTTACACGTCTTAAATAGACAAAAACACTATCAAAATGTGTGTTGTTAAGTCCGATTATGACCCTTTGTTTGATTTAAATCAGAAGTATTTTATGACTCCTTGTTTGATTAAAATCCAACATATTTCCAGACACAACTTTTTGACACATTGTTGGTCTAGGCAGAGCAGTGTCCACGTTAGCCTACTGCTAATCGGCTGCGGTCGGCCATCTCCCCCTCACGTCTGCTCAGCCTACATGTGTATTTGTTATTGTTTTGCAGAGTATCGTGACAAGAAACCCACCCCAAAAAACACAGAAACCCCAAATGAAACCAAAAAGTAAATGAGTATTATTCCAGTATTATTCCAGGGATGACATTTCAAGACAGGCCCCAGGAATGAAGGATGCAGTGACCATAAGAGAAGGAGTCAAGCAGAGGGTTCAGAAACGCCACATGTCCATGTCCCTTATGGAGGCTTACTGCTGCACTTCCAACCAAAGAGGACAAGTCCTGGGTCAGTTTTGATCAGATTCGTGAACACCTCAATCCTCACATGGATAACAGTCCTGAACCAGTCCAGTGAATTGGACTTGATTTTTTATAACTTTCTTTTTCATGGTGAGGTTGACATTTTCATGGAATTGCTCCAAAACTCATTTTCTGATTTAACCGATATTAATATAGCTGTTCTCTGTATAGAAAACACTTTTTATGTTAATCAAATAAAGAGCTATTTTCCAAAAACGTTTTGTAATTTATTTTCAGAATATATTTTTTTAGTGATTTTTGTGATGTCACAGTATGATGTCATAAGAACATGTCACAGTATGATGTCATAATAAAACATTCTAGAACATTTGTGATGTCACAGTATGATGTCATAATCAAACATTCTAGAACATTTGTGATGTCACAGTATGATGTCATAATCGAACATTCTAGAACATTTGTGTTCTATATATATTCAACAATTCTCTTTCCTGGCGCTTTTGCTGTGGAAAGGGGAAGAAGAAGCAGGCCATGCCGTATGTTCGTGGGGGGAGGCTGTTGTTTGGAGAGGAAGACAGAAGTGCGGCCTGTTCATGTGGGAGGATGGATTGGGAGAGATGCGCCGAGTGGCGGCGTCTGCGTCCGTCGGAACTGTGCAGCGAAGACATGCGTGGGAGCAGTAGTCGGTGGTGGGATGCGGAAGAAGTGGCTGTGAGAGATCAGGAACAGCGAAGGCCTTGCGATTGGTGGCCCCGGCCTGTGAGCGGCTACCCAGGGTATTGGGAGGATCGTGATGGAAGTAAATGGTGTGAGAAGGGCGAGGAAGATAGCGAAAGGGAACAGGCAGATATGGAGCTAACGACCGATAACGGAGAGGGAAGTGAGAAGGAGGCCTCGGAGATGGTGGAAGACAAAGGGAAGGAGTCGGATGGTGTAAAGAAGAAGAAGAAGGAAGAGGAAGAACGGGAGAGGGAGGAGGAGGGGTGGGATACGGTGAGGAAGAAGAGGAAGAAGCGGACGGAGAGGAACGACAGCGATGGGGATAGTGAGAGTAGGGGGGAGGAGAGGGGGGGAGAAGGGGGGAAGAGGAAGAAAGGGGGGGACGATAGCTCAAGTGGTCCGGGAGACGAGGGTGCAGGAAAAGATGTGGCAAAAGCGGAAGTGATCCATATAGTGGTCAGGCTTGAGGGGGAGAGGGATGAGAGGAAAGTAGGTAGGCTCGAGTGGCCCAAACTCATTGCCGAGCGATTAGGAGAGGTAAAGTACGTGAACGTTTTGTGGGATGGGAATCTGGCCGTAGGGTGTGGTAGTGAGGGGCAGGTGGAGGTGGCTAGGAAGATGCAGAGCATTGGGGGGGTGGGTATAAGTAAGGTGGCGAGAGTAGGGGAGAAGAGGGGGGGGGATGTAAGGGGGTGATAGTTGGGGTACCGGTCGAGGTTACAGTAGAGCAGCTGGTGGAAGAGCTAAAGGAGGACAGGCGTAATGGCATAGTTAAGAGTGCAGCAAGGATGAAGAGGGGAGCGGAGAGGGCAGTGACGGGGACGGTAGTGATTACGTTTGAGGGTGGGGTTGTTCCTAGGGAGGTATTAGTAGGGCGTAGGATGTATAGGGTTAGGGAATTTGTTCATAATCCTCTTAGGTGCTATAGGTGCCAGGGGTTTGGCCATATAGCTACCACGTGTATGAAGGGGATGAGGTGCGCTAGGTGTGGCGGGGAACATGAATATGGGAAATGTGGAGAGGGAGTGAAGCCGAGGTGCTGTAGTTGTGGTGGGGAGCACAGTGTAGCGTTTCGGGGGTGCGAGGTGATGATGAAGCAGGTCGCGGATCGGAGAGAGAGAAGGGAGGGTAAGTTGACGTATGCTGGGGCGGTTAGCAGGGCAGGACAGGGGAGCCAAGAAAGGGTGCAGGGGGTTGAAGGAGGGCATTTGGCAGTGAGGGTAGAGCAGGTGGAAAGAGACAGGGGAAGGGAGGAGAAATTAGGTATTGTGGCCTTCGTGGCAGGGGTAGTTACTGGTATGGCAGAGGTTACGGGTAGAACAGAGATGGTGAAGATGATTGTTAGGATAGCGGTTCAACATCTGGGATTGGAAGGTCTGGACTGGAAGGAGGTGTGTAAAGAATTGGCTGAGGGGGCTGCGAGGGACAAGGCTGCGAGGGACAAAGCAGCCCAGGATAAGATAGCAGGGGGCAAGGAGGGTCCCGCGGAGGGGGGCTCAGACAGGAAGTAGCAGCAGTAGATGCACTCCAATGGACAATGTAGTTGATGACGGGGTCCAGTAGAAGAAGAAAAAGAAGGTGAAGAAGGATAAGAAGGAGAAGAAGAAGAGCCCATAAAAAGAATTGCGGAGGGCAGTAATACGCCTCGATGCGTCTACTCTGCCGGAAATTCAAATAAGAAGAAGAAGAAGAAGCATTTCCTGGCAATTTTTCAGACTACAACATGAATCCAGACTGGTTTGACCCTCAAAATGGTCCACCGAAGTCAAACACATATCTATTTCAGACGTGTAACATCCATAACGCAAAAATGTAACATCCATAACGGCACTTTTTTGTGATTCATTCCTTGAGAGGAAATGCCAGGTTTTCCTGAATGTGCTTTTTGGGTACCTCAAACCCTTCCCTACAAAGTGATAGTAAACATGTTATTCTTTGAAAAAGATATTCACAGAGTTTTCATCATGTGTTCAGTGAGTCCAAAAAGCTTGTCCATTTCCGTAACATCCATAACGCTGTGAATTTTGTAGGGCGGCTACGTGGCGTAGTGGGCAAGGCGCTCGCCACGAAATGCTGGAGACGCTGGGCTCGTCAGTTCGAGCCCAGCGCTCCACATTTGCTTTCAGTTTAGCTGGTCGTCCGTACTAATACACATTGGCCGTATTAGGGGGTGGGAAACTGATGGGTGGGGATCGGGCGTTGTGGACAGCGACTCCTACAGGTCGGTTGGTGCGCCTGCGCAGTAGAATCAGGAAGTGTCGGGGGCAGCGTGAGCCTCCCACGCGTTACTCCTCGCCACCGAGAGATCGAGCTGCGCAGGTGAAAAGATGCGACTGCTGTTACCTCAAGTACCGGAGGGGACTTGTGCTATGTATGACTTAGTCCACATTGCAGCCGGCTTGTGGGAGGCAAGAAACAGCGTCCGTGACAGGGGAGGGTTGAATTGGATGATACGAAATTGGGATGAGAGAAAAATATAGAAAAAAATGGGAGAAAAAGTGGATAAAAAAAAAAGCTGTGAATTTTGTCACCTCTCAAAATCCAAAAAGGTAGAATTATTTTTTACTGCATCTTTATCTCAATAAGTGTAACTAAAATGTGTAAATTATACTTCCAATTCAAATCGATGCCTTGTCAATGTTAAGTTAAGTTTCCAATTGTCTCTCTGAATGCAACATCCATAACGCTGGAATTACCGTACTACACTATATTAATACAGTCTATTCCACTATATAGCTATAGGTGCTGTATGATGACAATACATTTGATTCCTATCTAATTTTGATCCATCGCAAAGCGCTCCAGCGCTTGAATACGGCCGGGGGATCCGCTCATATACAATGCAGACCCACGGCTCTCGTATTATAATGAGCCCGCGAGGTGTGTCTCTGTATGCAAATGACTTCCGCGAGAACGCGCATCCAGTTTAGAATGAGTCGGATTCACCATTCAAAAAACCTGGGTAAGAACAGATTTGGACTTTAAGAACGGCTTGATGAATGTGGCGGTGGATTTTCTTATTGTTCTCTTAACAGACAGGTAAGCAAGAATATAAGAAAAATAAGAGTATTGTTGAATGAGGCCCAATGAGACCAAAATAAATCTCCTTTGGCCCACATTGTGTAAATATTATGGATATTTCAAAGTGAGCTGCATACCACCCAACACACACACTTCTGTAATGAACAGTGTGCAGGGTAGGGCTAGACACTAGGGGTGTAACGGTACACAAAAACCATGGTTCGGTACATACCTCGGTTTTGAAGTCACGGTTTGGTACGGGTTTTCGGTATAGTGGGGGAAAGTTTGGCTTTCCATGTTCCACTCAGGTGTGATGTAGTGTGCAGTAA
Source organism: Notolepis coatsorum (assembly GCF_963971535.1). Lineage (NCBI taxonomy): Eukaryota > Metazoa > Chordata > Actinopteri > Aulopiformes > Paralepididae > Notolepis > Notolepis coatsorum. Next base: position 118,678,275 of record NC_140173.1, on the reverse strand, counting down.
CTAATTGTACTTGTAGGGCTGTCAACGGATATTCTATATTGAAATTAATAATGTACTTGTAAAGAAAGAAAAAATTATAATTATATTAGACTTGGGCGGCTGGGTGGCGCAGCGGACATTGCGCTCGTCACCAACGCAAGAGACACCGGTATCAAATCCGGCTATGCGTTGCCTCCGGCTTGGGCCGGCCGTCATACTGACTCAAACGGCAGAGTTAGCGGGTGGGAAGTTGATGGGTGGTAATCTGGACGTTGTAAACAGCTACTCCTACAGGTCGGTCAGGGCGCCTGCACAGCAGAGACAGGAAAATGGCGGGGGTAGTGGGAGCCTCCTACACGTTACTCCTCGCCAATGAGAGTCCGCGCTGGCAGGTGAAAAGATGTGACTGGCTGCCTCCACATGTATCGGAGGGGACATGTGATGGGCTTCTATCCTCCCTACGACCGGCCAGTTGGGGGCACATGCGAGCAACGATCAAGACAGGGGAGGGGAGAATTGGCACGGCTAAATTGGGATGGGAGAAAAATTGAAAAATGGAGAAAAAGTGGATAAAAAAAATTATAATTATATTAGACTGTGAAAAAACCCGGTCGTTAGTGGTTAACATACCGTTGTATTCGTTCGGTACACAGCCGTTCGGTACACACTGAAAGGGTTCGGTACGGATAGATACGTGTACCTTTACACCCCTAGACACAACACCATCACTTATATAATGATGGAACAGTGTGCAGGGTAGGACTAGACACAACACCATCACTTATATAATGATGGAACAGTGTGCAGGGTAGGACTAGACACAACACAATCACTTATATAATGATGGAACAGTGTGCAGGGTAGGACTAGACACAACACCATCTGCTTGAGTGTCCGGTTGTTGGTTTTCGTTAGCTAGCAGGTTGCTAGTAGCAGCATATCAACACCAGCCATGGGAATACCGTTTTCTAAATTGGTGAGGCTTTTAATAGTCAAGGTAAGAGGATTTTAAGTCATGGTATCCATAAACTTCAATCGGTTCGGATCCTTTGAATGAAATCAGAATGTAAACAAACACGGCATCACGTTAGTAAGTATCACTGCGTTGCGTGAAATCACCGACTGCGCCCCGAGAGGAGTGGTTCGGCAAAAATTAGTTCAGAGTATATTTGCTTAGAAAACGTAATTGTCGAACTCAATTTTTTTTATTTCTCCACGTGGTAAATACACCTGTCACAACATATTGTTTACAGGAACGTTTTGGAGTTGTATTTGGAGTGTATTTCGTGACTGTAGGGCACTGTAGGGAACGTCAGGGTACAAGTCTGACCTACTTCCAGTGATGAAGCTAAGCTACGCTAACGGAGCGGCTGTTCCCTAAGCCTAATGCACGCACAGAGAAGAAAAGGGTATGCATCTTCTTGTCTAACTCCAGGGAAGATGGCAAATAATGTTTCCCAAAATGTTGGCGTTTTCCTTTAAATCTTGGTTTCATCAGACCAGACAATTTTGTTTCTCATGGTCTGAGAGTCCTTTAGGTGCCTTTTGGCAAGTGGGCTGTCATGTGCCTTTTACTGAGGAGTGGCTTCCGTCTGGCCACTCTACCATAAAGGCCCGATTGGTGGAATGCTGCAGAGATGGTTGTCCTTCTGGAAGGTTCTCCCATCTCCACAGAGGAACACTTGGGCTCTGTCTAGAGTGACCATCAGGGTCTTGGTCACTTATATAATGATGGAACAGTGTGCAGGGTAGGACTAGCCACAACACCATCACTTATATAATGATGGAACAGTGTGCAGGGTAGGACTAGACACAACACCATCACTTATATAATGATGGAACAGTGTGCAGCAGGGTAGGACTAGCCACAACACCATCACTTATATAATGATGGAACAGTGTGCAGGGTAGGACTAGACACAACACCATCACTTATATAATGATGGAACAGTGTGCAGGGTAGGACTAGACAGACACAACACAATCACTTATATAATGATGGAACAGTGTGCAGCAGGGTAGGACTAGCCACAACACCATCACTTATATAATGATGGAACAGTGTGCAGGGTAGGACTAGACACAACACCATCACTTATATAATGATGGAACAGTGTGCAGCAGGGTAGGACTAGCCACAACACCATCACTTATATAATGATGGAACAGTGTGCAGGGTAGGACTAGCCACAACACCATCACTTATATAATGATGGAACAGTGTGCAGGGTAGGACTAGACACAACACCATCACTTATATAATGATGGAACAGTGTGCAGGGTAGGACTAGACACAACACCATCACTTATATAATGATGGAACAGTGTGCAGCAGGGTAGGACTAGCCACAACACCATCACTTATATAATGATGGAACAGTGTGCAGCAGGGTAGGACTAGCCACAACACCATCACTTATATAATGATGGAACAGTGTGCAGCAGGGTAGGACTAGCCACAACACCATCACTTATATAATGATGGAACAGTGTGCAGCAGGGTAGGACTAGACACAACACCATCACTTATATAATGATGGAACAGTGTGCAGCAGGGTAGGACTAGACACAACACCATCACTTATATAATGATGGAACAGTGTGCAGCAGGGTAGGACTACGGTAGATTCAACATCATCACTGTGGCTCTACCTCTCCTCCCTCGCTCGCTCGCTGTGCACTCAGCCCTGCCTTGATGTATAGTCCCTGTATGTTTCTGCAGCACGGGCAGAATGTCACGGCTGAAATGGGATTGTCTCTTTTTACGTCAAGCACATGGAGAGAGGGCGATTGGCCATTTGAATAGCTGTACACACCGCTAAGCTGGGGGGATATTTCACATGAGCTACTACAGCAATCCATAGGGGGAGAGAGGCAGTATGATAGATCCTAGTTTTATTGCAAGCCGAGTCCCCACTCCAATGGGAAATGTAAACAGTGCCGACTGCTAGGGGCTGACCGGTTTGGAAAACATATCTAAATCACGATCCATCTTGACTGACAATATTATTCAGTCAAGATGGGAATATTTAGAGAGAATCATAATTTTTTTATTGGAAATGATCATGGTGTGATGTTTTCAGGGATCTGCACCAAACAAAAGATGTTTTATTTTTTTTTTTACTTCATTTTTTAGCGTTTATCGCTTTTCCTGGTCAAGCATGACTGACAGATGCAGGGTGAAACGGGAGAGAGAGCAGGGGGAAGACATTTGGCAAATGACGGCGGGTCCGGGAATCGAACTCGGAGTCAACCGATCCGTGACGCAGCACGGTACTCCGCGACGCAGCGCGTTACATGGTGTGCTACTGGAGCACCCCCAAAAGATGTTTTCTTAAGCTTGTAGAATATGATGAGGCCAGGACCGCTCTGCAGCACCACAATACTTCATTTAGTTTAGAATGGTATAAGTGATGTACATTCCGCCTTTCACATAATATTGCGCCTCCTGCAATTTGGATATTTCAATACAATGTACTGTGTATATCAAAACGCTCAGCCCTACAGAGTGCATTGACAGAATTCCAAAATACGCAACTTAGCCTTGTTCAGAATCCAGAAGGCATTATTCTTGTACACAGATTAATAATAGATATGAACGTTAGACAGCGTGCTCAGTGGCAGAGAAGAATACTCTCCACATGGCGGTCTAGCGGAAAACAAAGTCTTCCCAGAGCAGCAGTTGTGATCCAGGCAGCAGGGGATTGGTAGCCGGTGTCAGCAGCCGCAGCGATAGATTGATGCCAACTGTTCTAGATCTCCATCTCGGCCCTCGTCTCCCCGCTGGGCTGAGCCACAGCTCTGGCTCCAGCCCTCTCCATGTGTGACAAGGCCAAGCCTAATTAACCATGAGCTCTGGGAGACGGAGCCACTCCATCTGAGGCCCCCGCAGACAGGAGAGGAGAAGAGATGAACAGGAAGAAGAGGAGGGGGTAGAGGAGAGGGAAGAGATGAGAGAAATGAGAAGAGAGGAGAGGAAGAGCACAGAACAAGAAGAGAGAAGAGGAGAGGGAAGAGAGGAGAGAGGAGAGGAAGAGCACAGAACAAGAAGAGAGAAGAGGAGAGGGAAGAGGAGAGGAGAAGCACAGAACAAGGAGAGAAGAGGAGAGGGAAGAGATGAGAGAGAAAGGAGAGAAGAGGAAGAGCACAGAACAAGAAGAGAGAAAGGAGAAGAGGACAAAAGAGAGGAGAGGAGAGGGAGAGGACAGGAGAGGAAAGATAACCCAACATAAGCAGCAAAAGAGATAAGGAGGGATGGTGATTGAAAAAGAGGGGAAGAGGAAGGAAAATAAGAAGAGAGAGAGAGAGTGACAGCACGCAGAGAGGAAAGCAGACACTTCCTGAAAGCTCAACAACACTTTCCTCTGCGCAGCACTCCGAGCAGCACGCAGCTTTGATTTCACATTGTTCTGCCAGACAGACATCATGAGAAGCACTCTGGGACTGCACTGCATCAGATCTCGGCTCACTCCAGACAGCGCTGCAAAACACTCATGATGCTCATTTCCACAGGGCGCATCAGAAAGGCAAGAAGTGGGTTCTTGGAATAAGTATCCGACTGGGTCTCTTGCAGTATTTAAAGGACCCGGGCCAGTGAGCAGTGGTGCGCCGCCTCATCTGGGAGATTTAAGTGGGTTTTAAAGTACACTTCATTGTCAGTAGAAGCTCAGTGCCACAAATAGCCTGCCGCTGGAGTTCTTCTTCAGTCAACTTCGCTCAACACGGCTCGCTCTATGGGTTATAGCATCTCACTCAGTCTCCTACATAGTAGCCAGACGTTTCAGGACTATCGTATGTTTGTGAGATTTAAAAAAGACAAAAGAGTCAACTAAAATCTATTGAATCATCAGTAATCTGCACCACACTGGGAGCCTCACTAGTCACTACTAACAAGCCAGGAGGATTGCAACAACAAGATCCTCCTCACCATCACCAACTTTAATTGAGCTACGAGGACAAAGCGCCGCGTTATATGCTGCATTCCCTTCAAAGAAGGGTATCGCTGCCGGTCCAGTATATTATAGCGTGTTGATACAGTTATCTCAGTAACCATACTAATGAATGCAGTATAGATTGCATTATCAGATACGGCGGCGGCCAATCTCATCATGGTCAGGGGCATTAGCCTTTCCCAGCAAGCCTTTAGTCATTTAGCAATTAGTGTAGCCTCGTTGGGCGGGGCAGATCATTTGTAAACAGGCCGGCCACGTCAATAGAACCTGAATCTATTAAGGAGGGCACGTGGATTTGTTCAACGGTGGGAGATGCCACACGTCCCTTTGCCAAAAGCCATTCGTTCAGCTCTAGATCAAGACTGAGAAATCGCATCTGACATCAAGTGCATTACATGGACAAATACATCCCGACACAGGAGGTTTACACGGGTCAGTGCAGACCTGGGCTACACTAGGGCTGTTCTCCGCTAAAACACATTCTTAGTCATCTAATAGCAGTTCGATTCGAGTCATCTAATCGATTAGCCTAGTTGATTCAAATAAACACATTTGTAGAATTGTGTTTTCCCCCCCACATCGTGCAATCATGGAGAAGAACCGTGTTAATGGGGATCCTAAATAAACATAAACATAAAAGATCTAGAGCTTACCAGAGAGGTGCTCATCATCTTTCAGGAAATAACTCATTCAACGTGGAAAAGGCACAAGATCGACTAAGACCAACCCGAGCCAGTAATAATAATAGCCCGAGGAGACAAAGGGAATGGCTAAAATGTTGTTTCTATGTAAACAAACACGCATGTAAAAGACAATATCGCGGTACGCAAAATGATCGAGTTCATGTCCATACATTGTACAATAAGTCAATATAGTAATTATCGTGACTAGGGGTGTAACGATGCGTCCTCACAACGATTAATTTCTATTACGATTATTCAGGCAACGATTCAATGCATCATGAAATCTCTTCATTTGACCACGATTCGATTAGATTCATTTTCGATACATTTTCTATCAGTTAATTCCGCAAAAAATGTTGAATACACAAATGTGGCTGGGGGAACTGATTCACTCAGCATGAATGGACTATAAGGTCAATAAAAACATTCATTCATTTATTTCTTTTATTATATTTAGATTATAATCGATTCTAACATTTTCAAATCGATGCAGTTGAATTGTCACATTAGAATCGATGCATCGTTACACCCCTAATCGTGACAGCCATGCAACACACTGCCTCATCTCCCAGTCTCTCATCTCCCCACCTCATCTCATCTCCCCGCCTCATCTCCCCGCCTCATCTCCCCGTCTCTCATCTCCCGACCTCATCTCATCTCCCCGCCTCATCTCCTCGCCATGCAACACATTGCCTCATCTCCCCGCCTCATCTCCCCGCCTCATCTCCCCGTCTCATCTCCCCGCCTCATCTCCCCGCCTCATCTCCCCGCCTCATCTCCCCGCCTCATCTCCCCGCCTCATCTCCTCGCCTCATCTCCCCGCCTCATCTCCCCGCCTCATCTCCCCGTCTCATCTCCCAGCCTCATCTCCCCGTCTCATCTCCCCGCCTCATCTCCCCGCCTCATCTCCCATTCTCTCATCTCCCCGCCTCATCTCCCCGCCTCATCTCCCATTCTCTCATCTCCCCTCCTCATCTCCCCGCCTCATCTCCCATTCTCTCATCTCCCAGCCTCATCTCCCCGCCTCATCTCCCCGCCTCATCTCCCCGCCTCATCTCCCCGTCTCATCTCCCCGTCTCATCTCCCCGCCTCATCTCCCCGTCTCATCTCCCAGCCTCATCTCCCCGTCTCATCTCCCCGCCTCATCTCCCCGCCTCATCTCCCATTCTCTCATCTCCCCGCCTCATCTCCCCGCCTCATCTCCCATTCTCTCATCTCCCCTCCTCATCTCCCCGCCTCATCTCCCATTCTCTCATCTCCCAGCCTCATCTCCCCGCCTCATCTCCCCGCCTCATCTCCCCGCCTCATCTCCCCGTCTCATCTCCCCGTCTCATCTCCCCGCCTCATCTGCCCGCCTCATCTCCCCGCCTGATCTCCCCACCTCATCTCAGGCTACAGCCGTCAATAGATTTCATCAAGGACAATTAGATAAGGTAATGAGGTGCAAACAGCAGCTAGCAACTTACACCCAGGGGTGTGGTGTGTGCAGAGCGCCGAGATGCGGGTCTACAGAGAGATGTGGGATATTCACATGGGAGACCAGAGAGAGAGCAGAAGGTTACACTGACAAAAGCCTGGCTCCACCGTTTAAGTAGGTCAGGGGAGCCCTCACTCTGCCTTCAGGGACTCCACTGCTCTCCGCTCTCCTCTCACCCCTCACCCCACACCCCACCTCGTCTCCCCCGATCCAGCGATGAGCTTGCGGATCCACGGTTGTTTCAGATGACCAGATCTGCGCATGAAGCGAGATGACATGCGTTGCCATGGTGAAGGTGGATGAGAGTGTGGCGAGCGAGAGAGAGAGCAGAGGGGCTAGGTAGAAGAGATGTGGAGGACATGCTCTCAGGCCTGGTTCACACGTACACAGCGTGGCGTTTCCTCCTTCATTTTCCAAAAGAAATACTGTTGTTCACAGTCGCACAAAACAATGCAAAAAATAAATAAAACTCCATGGTCCTGATTGCAGCTCTAGGAAATATGTGTTTTTCGAAAATATCATGTATGCGGACAGGACCATTAGTCATGATGTCAGCGTTTTCCATGGGCTCCGGTTTTACCCGTCCACCCCATGTATTTTTAGAAACCGGAGTTTCTGAAAATCTTCCCTCTGGCAGGGTGTTTTCGAAAAGGTCACTTTTCAGTGACCTAAAACACAGTGTGCGTGTGGATGACAGGCCAAACCTGTATAGTATAATAGCTACGGTTTCAAGAATACTTGGCCTCAGACTGTCAGTATCTTATCAAACAACCGCTTCCACTGTAGAGTGGGAGTATATTATTCATGACTTGCAGAGAATTCTCTTATCTAAAAGATTAAAGCGACTCTCAGACACATTAGTACGTGTGGTTATCCGAGGGATCAGAGTCAGACCGCTTGAAAACTCCTTTATTATCTGAACATCTTGACAAGCCGAAGAATTAAGGATTTGCCACCAAGCGTTTTTTTGGGGGCCAGTTGGAAAGAAAATCATCATTAGCATTCCAAAAATAATACTGTACTGTATGTGCATTTCTTTATTAGCCGATGTCAGCTCGTCTCACCGTCAGTGAGCAACTATATATATTATTTTTTTTATCCACTTTTTCTATTTTTTCTCCCATCCCAATTTCGCTGTGCCAATTCTCCCCTCCCCCGTCTTGAACGTTGCTCGCATATGCCCCCCACTGGCCGGTTGTAGGGAGGATAGAAGCCTTGCATCACGTGTCCCCTGGCTCCGATACACGAGGAGGCAGCCTGTCACATCTTTTCACCTGCCAGCGCGGACTCTCATTGGCGAGGTGTAACGTGTGGGAGGCTCCCACTACCCCCGCCATTTCCTGTCTCTGCTGTGCAGGCGCCCTGACCGACCTGTAGGAGTCGCTGTTTACAACGTCCAGATTACCACCCATCAACTTCCACCCGCTAACTCTGCCAATTGAGTTAGTATGACGACCGGCCCAAGCCGGAGGCAACGCCGACAGCCGGATTCGAACCCGGTGTCTCTTGCGTTGGTGACGAGCGCAATGTCCGCTGCGCCACCCAGCCAGCAACTATTTATTTAAAAAGAAATTGAAGATCTTTTTTAGGGCATTTCGTGCCTTTTTATTGATACGACAGTGAGAGAAATCGGGGATGGGGGAGGACATGCAACACATGTCCTGGGCCGGATTCAAACACAGGACGTTGGGATTACGCAGCATTGTGAGCTGTCAGTGAGCAACTCTGATGAAATATTAAAAAAATGTAATAAAAAAATAAAATAATGAAAGAATGAATTCTCACACCACTGAGAGGACAATGCCTTTCTTCCTTTGTGTCCTTCACTTCATAACTACTAGTCCAGGCTTCTCCGGCCTTGGGGTCAGTCAGCACCAAAAATATTTGTATCAATTAGGGCAGACCTCGCCTAGTCGAATAATCGATCGAAAGGAGCCGTAGTCGACTGCCAACCTCTTAGTCAAATGCAAACAAAAGTATTAATTAATTATTAAATATTTTTTATTTTTTCATTCTTTCCAAGAGCAAAGAGGCCTAGAAGTGCGGCTAATGCTAATGGTGCGCATACCAGCGAGGCTAACAGTCTAAGAAAACGGGCACAGAGGCACTGAAAGAGGATTTCACCTGTCTAATGAACACACACTAGACAAAGACATTAAGCACCCCCCACAGCCCAAATGGAATGATCCCAAAAGATATAAAAATTTTAATTTGAATATTTCTTTATTTTTTTGCATTCAGTGGGGTAGTCAACTACCAGTCAACAGACTATCTGCAAATTTTGGCCAATCAGAGTAGACCGCAAAGAAGCCATTGTGAAAGCAATGCAACCTTACTGGCCCATAATGCCATTGCCTACATAGTTGTGACAAGCTTGGTTTCTTCCCCTTGAGGGATTAGAAAACACAGGCTGACCTGCACATTCGATTTTGTAACCAATGCGAGGTAAATGCAAAATGTTAAACGCGTTTTTAAAACATTGCGTGGGGTCACCTGGAAAAGAAGGCTGGGAACCCTTTCCCTAGAGGAATAAATCCCAATACGAGTGGGCGACACTGGAGAAACCTTTCCACTTGTTTTTTTACAGAGTAGTCGTGGTGTTCGTGAGGCTGAGCACAAGGAGCCGAAGGGGCCAGCAATTGGCCACAGCCGAGTGGCAGACAAGCGGCTCTTTTCACCCCCATCCCAGACCTCTAAATCAGCCTCTCTCTGGCTGTGGTCCTGCTCACAGCATGGGGCTATAGTAGGGGGCACTGCTGTTTATCTCAGCCTGGGGGGGAGCCCAGACTTGTCTGTAGCTTCATTGCACCACCTCCAACCCCCACCCCCACCCCCTCCTCCCACCCCCACCACCTCCTCCAACCCCCACCCACAGCAGCAGCAGCAGCAGCAGCAGCAGCAGTGTCAGAATGAAGCAGGAGATCGAGTGAGTCAGAGTGAGAGAGTTGCTGCTGGCCACTTTCTACAAGTCCACAAGCCTATGTCTTACAGGCTAGCTGTTGCTGTATGGCGTCTAGGCTGTGGGGAATGCTTCTGTCCTGTTCACTTACTGCTGTCTGGGATTTGCGACCAAGCCATGTGGTAGGCCTAAGCTCTGGCAAGGCAATGACAGCACAGGCCAAGATTTTGGGGAGCGGGCCAATGGCTGCCTGGCTGGATCATGTGATCTGAAGAGTACTCCGCAGCATAAACATAAACACATCCGACATGATCCGACTCCATGACCCATGAATGATTACTCCACACAGTGTCTGACTCACAGCCCGATGTCCATCCATGTCAAATCTGCCCTAAACCACACTTCCCTTTATGCATACGTCTAAGCATGCAACAACAACACTGGTATCGGAAGAGCTACACTGCAGCAAGCACTGGCCTACGGAACAGGTTTAGTGCCTGTTGTGAGCAGAAGAAGAGCATTGTCGTCTTGCTCAGGTCCTTAGGTCATTTCATTTCGCATCAGCATGCCTCGAGGGCTCAGAGGAAGGACCATAAAGAGGCCCCTGGCCGACACCCCAGCTGGCCCGGCAGAACTGCAGCGCAAAACCAAGGTCCACAAATGCCCCCCGCTTGCAATACAGCACAGCCTATTTTCAGCCAGCTATAATGGGCGTTTTCTCTGCAAAGAGCACACTAACTCAGCATTAATGAGGCATAAGTGCTTTTTGAACAGATTAGTTGTGCCAGGGGGTTGGGTCAAAAACAAAAAGGTGAAAGATGGCAGTAATATCTCTTCCAAAGAGGCTCCCACGTGGAGAAGCCTTGAATGGCTGAGAATTTCACACGTTTCTCTCTGGGTCTAATGCTACTGGACTTCAGCCAGCCTTCATGACAACATTGCTTTCCTTCGCAACTGCAAAGAAATCTCTCTCCGATTCGACGCTATAGAGCGGACATGTTTAGTAATCAGACTAGAGTACTTGAGTGATAATTTGAACACAAACCAAATTCTGTGTCGTGAATCTATGGCATTGTTTGTTGCTGCAGTAATAACCGTTATTACAACCAGTACCGGAGTCAGTGACTAGCCCTCCTTTTTAATCAATTTGGCCTACAGTCATTTGAGTTATGTCACAGAGAGATTATGCCATCTTTACAATGGTGAATGTGGGGTAATCTCCAGGCAGACAACCTCACTGGAACCTTTTCATTCCCTCCCTCCCGCTGGCAGGTGAACTTTGACCTCTGGTCATCAGTTGGGGACTGAATGGAGAGGGGACACGCAGCGGCACGGTACGCAGGACTCAGGAGGACATACTGGTAGAAAGATAGCTAGCGGTAGAGAGAAATGGGACAGATGGAGGGAGACAGCCCGAGAGGACACTGTGCGGGGAGGAGAGAGGGAGAGATAGAAAGAAGAGATGGACAGCCGAGGATAAAAGGAGAGAAAAGCCGGGTAGAGAGAGACAGGGGTGGGCTCGGGAGGAGGAAATTACTTCTGTTTATTTCCATGACCTCACGGCTGCACTAGCGAATGTTTAGACCCTGGCATTTCGTCTACCTTGCAGGGTTAATTAAGAATCAGGGAGAAAACATGTACATGTGTGTACAATGGTAATGAAGTCCTGATCCACGGCACTGCCTCCTGGCTGCGGGTGCACACTCGGCATCAAAATAAACCCAACTATCAGGAGTTGGCACGAGAGGAAAATCTAAGCATAGCCTTCAACGCTGATCTGGCTTGGCAGTTTGTGTCACATTCCTCGTTTCCAGTCTGTGAATCTAAAAAGAAGCCGTGCTGCATACTTCCTTGTTTCAAGTTAAATTAATTGTGCATAAATTCATAGTGAATAGATTCATAGCAGGGCACACGCACGCCACCAACCTGGTTTAGCAGCTATATTAGATCCCACATTAGCAGACAGAAGTTAAAAGGCTGCTCTGCTCGCACTTCAAACTAGGCAATCGGAGATCAATGGGATTAGATTGGGACAATGACACCGATGACCCTGTGAAAAAGACAGAGGTCAGCCGCTCATTAGCCGGCCTCCAGGGCCTTGATCAGATAGATTTATTGACCAATATTGCTGACAACCAGGCCTATACCTCCAACAAAGCTGGTTACAACTTCAATGCATGCAATTGGCTGCCTGTCGGCTTTCCGACCCTTGGAGCAGGGGATCTCAAAGTCAAGAACCCCCAAATAGCCTTAGACCCCCGCCCCCCCCATGTGAAGATATTCATGAGACAGAATATATGATTTAGAGCAGAATTCCATACCAGTGTATTACAGATATGACATTTTCACTGCAGACACACATTGAGACCTTTGGCCGATATCAAGTGCCAATCCAATCCATTGCTTTTACTGACTCCAGACCATTAGTTTGGAGTCATTGGACAACACGTATTGAGATATAGGCTAATAAATGTTTCTCCATTAGAGAGATCCAACATGTCAAAAATGCAGCAAATCATGTCACTTGACTTCTTTTCGGCCATCACTCACTTGGCTCTTAGATCAGATTTTAGTACTGTGGAAATACATATACCATTACCGATACCTTAATTTAGCCTGGTATCCGACTGATATCCAATACCGGTATCCATATCAATGCATCCCTACGGTCTATACTGTAGTAGGTGTGGAGATAACAAATCAAAAGAATGGAACGAAAAGTTCATAAGTCATTCTCATACAGTCTCATCGGGCTAGAACTTCTATTCCTCATTTTGCTGAGGACATACTGGTACCCCCTCGAGGTCCCAGGACCACTGCCTTAAAGAACAGCCTGGTAGTTCTGCCACAAAATATAGACAACTTGGCCCCGTTTCTGTGCAGAGCCGCTGTTGCTGGATATACTGCCACACACTGCAATGTAATAAAATAAAATTGAAAAAAAAAGAAGTACACCGACAACTCGTATAAAATAAGGGGGCTTGTATGAAACGTCATCAATCAAGTGGCGCAGGAACACTCGCTAATGGCAGACGGATTGATGGCTTCATCTACAAAACGAGGAACGTCAGGGGCGAGAAGAGAGTGGGACTGGAGGGAAGGAGGGAGAGATGACGAAACGAATGGCGCCGCGGTATGGTGAGGAGGATGTGACAACCTGTGACAACCTGTGACAACCTGCGTCACCGAGGGACGGAGGAAGAAGCCAGCCTGACCCATGGGAGATATTTAAGAGCACTGGTCCTGACAGACAAGAGTGTCAGGTCATAACTCATTCTGTCTGTCCCCTGTGGTTTATGAGAGTGGGACAGGGACACTGGTTGACAGAGGGGAGCGTACCCCCCCCCCTCAACTGGCCCATGTCCTGCCCCGCTGTACACAGAGCAAGCTGCTGACTGGGCACTTTGGGGCCTGCTCAACTTCTAAACAAAAGGCCTGTTGTCTCCCTCCCTTTAACTTTTTCTTTCTCTCTCTCTCCCTCTCCCTCTCCCTCCCTCCCGTCTCTCTGCCTTGTCCCTCCATTTCACCATGAGCGAGAGAGATAGACAAAGTGAGTACGAGAAAGAGAGGAAATGGAGACAGAGAATTAGTCTGAGAAAGCGTGGAGAGAGGTGGGGGAGCGAGTCACACACAGAAAGAAAGACAAGAGAGAGAGAGAGAAAATGAGAGAACGAGAGCAAACGGAGAGCAGAAAATGTGGAGTGTGGACGATGCATCCTGTCAGGGAGCATTGTGTGGCGCCCTCCTCGCGCACACGGTTTAAATCACTGTCACGGGCTGTGGAGTCTGCAGAGAGGGGGGGGGGTGCAGCCAGGTACAGCTCTACTAGTCTATTCCTCTGTGGAGTCTGCAGAGAGGGGGGGGGGGGGGTGCAGCCAGGTACAGCTCTACTAGTCTATTCCTCTGTGGAGTCTGCAGAGAGGGGGGGGGGGGGTGCAGCCAGGTACAGCTCTACTAGTCTATTCCTCTGTGGAGTCTGCAGAGAGGGGGGGGGTGCAGCCAGGTACAGCTCTACTAGTCTATTCCTCTGTGGAGTCTGCAGAGAGGGGGGGGGGGTGCAGCCAGGTACAGCTCTACTAGTCTACTCCTCTGTGGAGTCTGCAGAGAGGGGGGGGGGTGCAGCCAGGTACAGCTCTACTAGTCTATTCCTCTGTGGAGTCTGCAGAGAGGGGGGGGGGGGGGGGTGCAGCCAGGTACAGCTCTACTAGTCTATTCCTCTGTGGAGTCTGCAGAGAGGGGGGGGGGTGCAGCCAGGTACAGCTCTACTAGTCTATTCCTCTGTGGAGTCTGCAGAGGGGGGGGGGGGGGGTGCAGCCAGGTACAGCTCTACTAGTCTATTCCTCTGTGGAGTCTGCAGAGAGGGGGGGGGGGGGTGCAGCCAGGTACAGCTCTAGCTCTACTAGTCTATTCCTCTGTGGAGTCTGCAGAGAGGGGGGGGGGGGGGTGCAGCCAGGTACAGCTCTACTAGTCTATTCCTCTGTGGAGTCTGCAGAGAGGGGGGGGGGGGTGCAGCCAGGTACAGCTCTACTAGTCTATTCCTCTGTGGAGTCTGCAGAGAGGGGGGGGGGTGCAGCCAGGTACAGCTCTACTAGTCTATTCCTCTGTGGAGTCTGCAGAGGGGGGGGGGGGGGTGCAGCCAGGTACAGCTCTACTAGTCTATTCCTCTGTGGAGTCTGCAGAGAGGGGGGGGGGGGGTGCAGCCAGGTACAGCTCTACTAGTCTATTCCTCTGTGGAGTCTGCAGAGAGGGGGGGGGGTGCAGCCAGGTACAGCTCTACTAGTCTATTCCTCTGTGGAGTCTGCAGAGGGGGGGGGGGGGGGGGTGCAGCCAGGTACAGCTCTACTAGTCTATTCCTCTGTGGAGTCTGCAGAGAGGGGGGGGGGGTGCAGCCAGGTACAGCTCTACTAGTCTATTCCTCTGTGGAGTCTGCAGAGAGGGGGGGGGGTGCAGCCAGGTACATCTCTACTAGTCTATTCCTCTGTGGAGTCTGCAGAGAGGGGGGGGGGGTGCAGCCAGGTACAGCTCTACTAGTCTATTCCTCTCTGGAGTCTGCAGAGAGGGGGGGGGGGGGGGGTGCAGCCAGAGACCACATCTTTCTCTACTAGTCTATTCCTTTGACAGAGAGGGGGTGGTGCAGACCACAGCTCTACTAGTCTATTCCTCTGTGGAAGAACATCCCACAATGTAAGACCTGTTTTATTGCTGCCTGTCAGAATTCTGAGATGCGTTCAATTTAGCACCGATATGTGCACTCTCTCTCTCCATCACTCATCTATGTCTACTGAAAGAAAAAATCTTTCATCACTCAGATAAGAGTATCCCGTTTCAACAGTTCAGTAATAAAACTTGTCTGTTCCAGGTATGCCGATCATGCATACTAACTAAATAATTCATATGGGATTGTCTGTGTGTTCTCCCCAGCAGACATAGGCCTATTATTGGGAGGGTTGGTGGGGAGAAAACAACAATGTAGAAATAACCAACCAACCAAGGTTGTGCTTTCTCAACAGCCTTTGCTCCTCCTACCACGGCTGTACCGGAGCGTGTTTGTATTTTTAGTACCTTTTTAGTGGAAAGGGTGTGTCTGTGGTGAGGATACAACACTGTCCATGTGCGTGTTGTATAGAGAGAGAGAAGCTCAGCTGGCCGGAGGAGACAGCAGGAGTGGGCGACTTTGGGAGCAGATTGCTATCAGACGAGATCATCACACGCTCCTATGCCCTCTCTCACACTCTCTCCAGTCTTTCACAGACACATGGGGACACAATTATGATCTCTCTCTCTCTCTCTCTCTCCCTCCCTCCAGGTGCACAGCGAGGGGCTCGTCTTCGGTTTTCCAATGGCACAGTTAAAACGCAGTAATCGCGTCAGCCGAATCACTGCGCTAAAGATAATGAAAAAGCATATTCAAAACACACACACACACCGCTCAAGTCAAGTCAGAGGCAACCAAAGAGCACGGCGGTTAATACACAGAGGGCTGTGGAGGCATGATAATACGTGTCTCGCAGGAAGAGCTTACACCAGGGAGAGGGGAGCTGGGTCTAATCCTCTGCTGAATAACCACAGACCGAATAGCCAGACTGACTCCATACTACAGGCACTCCACCCCGAATACAGAACACTCAACGGCACGCCACTCATCATCACCTCCGGGTCCAAGTAACACAACGAAGGGCCAGGAACACACGCTCGGCAGGCTAGTGACGCGTATATCGACACGTCACACGTGTCAGAGTGGCGAGGCTGAGTGGGCGCTTCTGCAAAAGAGCAACGTTCAATACGGGAGAAAGTGATAAAGCTCAAGGCACAGCATTAGCAATCCAGTCAGCAGCAGAGCACCAGGACAGTATAGGACACCAACTCAGCATTACCTGGCTGCTAAGTCCTCTCCCTGCTGGCAGGAGGCAGAGGCACTGCCAGTTCCAGCTCTGCTGTAAAGCTACGGATCACAGACTTGTTTGCAGCTCGGAATTAAAAACACAAGTATAGGAGGCATTGGCCTGAACTTTTTAAAAGTGCAACTTCAGCCGTCTCAAAATGTGAATCGTCAAGAGAGCCTGGATTGCTTCTTCAACCCGAAATGTGTCTTGTTGCAGCACAACAACACTAACTCAACGTCTCCTCCCTGCTTTTAGATCTCAAGGCTCGTCCTGCATTCAGGCCCTTGGGGCAACATGACGCTGGTTGCAAAGGAAGCCACCGGGCTTCAGTCATTCCGATGGAGCAAAACAGGCAAAACTAGACAAGACTTGGAAACTCGGGTTGCCCTTTGTCTCTGCGTAACAACAACACGGCAGCCAAAACCACTCAAGTGCAGGCTATTACCATGCAGCCCGAGCACAAATCAAATAACTACAATAGGCCTGCGCCGTAATTATAGGCTTATTGCATCATGCAGACATAAGAGAAAAGGCTTTCTAAATGGAATGACAGCAGAACTTTAGCTCTCTGTGGAACGAGGGAGACTGAGTGGGGCCATGTTATGGACAGGCCTGTATAAAGCAGGCGGCATGGGGTATGTTGTGTTATACACACAGAGCTGGATATGGACCCGCACGTCAGTGGCAAGCCCGTTGTCATGGAAACAAGTAGTCAGGCTATCAAATGTACCATAACCATATGATGCCATTGATAACAAATTAGGTTTGCCGTTAGGCACAGAGACATTTTTTTTTAACCCCCTGATCATTTATTTTTCTGTGGAAAAATAAATAATAATATTGGCTGCATCCCATCTACACTGGTGGAAATAAAACACAAATGCATGAGATTACGGTTCAGTAGCCTAGGAGGCGGATCCCTGTGAGTAAAAAGACAAATCAACTCTGATCACGGTGCATGATTTCTGTCATTTGCAGACTAATTCATGTTACTGGAGCAAAGAATGTCAGCTGCCAAAAGAGGTGAGAGAGATAATGTACCTAGTGATGATGACCACAACAAGGCCTACAAATCCTCATGAACATGTACTTGTTGTAGTAGCATGCACTGTGTGGCAATGCATCATTTCTGCACACTGTAAACACACAATCGTGCACACAATTAAAGTTAAAAAATTAGACCCCAGTTGGGTAAGAAAGATGTAAACTCTGCAGTTCGGTCCGACACCCAATACATGGGGTATCGAGTAGGCTAGTCATTATGTCCACACACTTTTTATGAGGTAATGATGTAGATACATGGCCCTGCAGCTCAGTGCATGTGTGCCTGTGTTAGCTGATTGATTGTTTGATTGATTGAAAACTTTATTAACAGATTGCAGAATGGGTACAATACAGTACAGCTCAATACACACAATTGTTAAGGGGATGCAGACCAGAGAAAGAAGTTTGTCTTGTTTACATCAGGGTCCCCCAGCTAGCCCTAGTTACTTGTGCTGGTGGTGACCAGGACCACCCAGCTTGAGCTCCATGAAAGAGGTTTGTGGTGGCTTTGGGGGGCCACTCAATTAGGATTCCGTTCAATCAAAGTAGGGTTGATGGTGTCCTAATGGAGGTCTACACTTACCAGAAGAGTGGTCCACGGGTCCGTTGTTGGCAAGAAAGAGTGCAGAGTACAGGTCAGGGTATGCCTTCTCCAGGGCCACACACAGGTCTGGGAAATGGTCGCTCTCCTTGTTCATCAGCATCTTCAAAAGGTGGTCCACTTTCTCCGCGCTGGACGAACAGTTCTGCTCCAATTCGAACCGATCGAGTTGGCTCAAGGTGCCAGAAGTGATCAGCAACTCCACGAGTCGGTCCGCGTCGGTGATGGACTCCAGTAAGTTCTGGTGGCACTGGTCGAGCAACTCTTTGTGCTTTGGCTCCATGGCTGCTGTTCGCGGTAGTAGTTCCGTAGCTTCCGAGCTAACTTGATGGTCAGGTGGAGCAGGATGATATATATATCCTTCCGTTTCAAAACCACCACTCGATTATTGAAGAACTAACTTACCGTGTGGCTCGCAGAACTTCGGCAGAGCAACCATGATGACATTAGACTGCGTGGGAGATCAATTGTTATAGCGAATAGAAAAAGGCACAAGAAGCCATATTTGTTGCCCAAGGCTGTTGACTGCACTAAACACAGCGATACGTTTTCCCATCGTACTTGTATGTAGCGATTCAGTCCCTGTTTGCTTTCCTTGCGAGGACGCTTTGTCCGAATGCATTTCCCCCTCGGCCAGTGTAGCATTTACTGCGCACTATGGCGACTCAACTGCTACCAAAACTATCGGAACTCTGTCGCCGATCCGCCAGTTACACTGTATCCTCCGCCATGTCTGGGCTGCCTGCTGCCCGCTGCCTGCTGTCAATCAACTTTCCACACAATGACCATATACGGTATAAAGGGGCGGGGTTTGTTTCACAAAGACACACCTGATTTGTCAATGGGCGTGCCACATCCCCCGTAGTAGTTACGTCGAAAATCCCAGGCGGAAAAAAATGAGAATGGATACAATTTGCATGAAAATCGTGTTGTGTGATATTTAGTATCCTTTTGCTTTTTTTCTCGCATGCGCAGGAAAAATACAGTGTACATGCATGCGAATAATGAAACTCTAAATAAGTAGGCTATAGTAATGACGTATAGTTATTTCGTTTATACAATGATTTTATCATTTTACATCATTTGAATGAAGATGCTATGGAATTGTATGGAACTGCGCGAAATTCTGCTCATAATGGTGTGTGTGATGGGGCGTCGTTCTGGTATGGCAAGGTATGTCACTCGCCATACCTTGGCAAATTAAAATGTAAAATAAAAAAAAATAAAAATTATAATTTTTTATGTTGATTTAGAATTCGAATGTCAACATTATGAACGAAGCTTCGAACTATTCGGTACAGCCCTAGCATGTTTTGACATTGTCAATTATCTCACTTTTACTAGGTGACTTTTACTGTGACTAAATGAAATATGCCCAAAAAAAAGGAAAATGGACATAGGGACGTTTTTTAATCAAAGGGCAGCAGAGACAAGTGATACAGGGACACAGGTAAGGTCTTACAATGGCTTAGTGATTATAATAGTGCAGTTCAGCATTCAGTAACCCATACTTTTTGTGAATGTGTTTTTGATACTACATTCTGTTGAACACACACCTCAAAACCGTACCTAAGGAAAATTGGCTCAATTGCAAGAAAAGTAATAGACAGTTATGATATTACATTCTGCATAATTCGTATGCAAAATATTGTGGTTCCCTGCTTTAGTCTGTTGACACATTTCTATACTAAAAATGCTTGTGTAGTCCTGTGTCATACCTAAATGTCATATAATTGAATTGTATAGAAACAACTCACCAAAAGTGACTATTGCACAACTGATTTGACAAAAAAAATCCACCAAGGGGGGGAAACCCCCCCTTCAACCCCCTCCCCCTCCCCCTCCTCGCCATACCTTGCCTTTTACTGAAAGGACGCCACTGGTGTCAAGGCCACTGGCCATGACAACATCCCCTCCAAATTCCTCAGAGACTCAGCAGCCGCCATCACCCCAGTCATCACACACATAATAAACCTCTCCATAAAACAAGGACACGTACCCAAAGACTTCAAAATTGCGAGTGACCCCTCTGCACAAAAAGGGCAGCAAATTAGACCCAGGCAACTACCGCCCTGTTTCTATTCTTACCTCCATCTCGAAAGTCATGGAGAAAATAGTCTACGAACAGGTCGAAAAGTACCTGGCGGAACAAAATCTAATCTACGAATTCCAATCTGGCTTCAGAACATCCCACTCCACTGACACATGCCTTCTCTATTTGAACGACCACATCAAACAAGAGGTGGACGCGGGCAAATACTGCGGCATGGTCATGCTGGACCTACAAAAGGCCTTCGACACTGTCAATCACTCCATTCTGATTGACAAGCTAAAAGCAATTGGTTTTGATAGTTTATCAGTGAGCTGGATGCAATCCTACCTTGAGGGGAGAGAACAGATGGTGGAGGTAAACGGTACTCTACCCCCCCCCCCCCCCCCTCACAGTGAGCTGTGGTGTTCCACAAGGAAGCATATAGGACAGCTACTGTTCCTAATTTATGCAAATGACATGTCGTCAGCTTGTGACTGCAACTTGTTCTTGTTCGCGACGCGGACAACGCAGCCCTGCTGGTCTCTGACAAGAACAAGTTACAGGTTGAAAAAACCCTCAGCTCTGAACTCGGCAGAATCTGCACCTGGCTCGCTGATAACAAACTATCATTACACATGGGCAAAACAGAGTCCATTCTCTTCGGTTCAAATAACAAACTCAGCAAGACCGACGGCTTCTCAGGTAGGCCTACAGTGGGTGACAATATTGTCACAAGGAAAGATGAAATTACCTACCTGGGTTCCATCCTAGAGGCAAATCTTTCCTGTGACAAAATGGCATCCAAGTGTAGCATCCTTAATATTCTTCTATTATTCAGAAGTGCTAACGTAACCTTCTACTTCCTCTTTGTGCACAAAGACATCATTGATATTCTCACGAACAATGATGCGAGTCCCTCCTTCTTCCACCGACCGAAATATGGATTATAAACGGCATTACTGGATTCTATTCTACAATCCTTTTCCCTGTGGAGCTAGTAGGCGGTACCAGCAGGGGGCGCGGTGGCAAGCAGAGAGCGTACGAGAGCGACGGAGAAGGAAGCAAGCCAACTGAGACGGAAGTGCGAGGAACCAGCCTCTTCGACAGTGAACTTGGACCGGAGCGGTCATGTCTGGAGAGCCCCGTATTGAACAGGAGTATATTACGGGTTATCCTATGAATGTACTCGTAGTGGAGCCTTGCATGTTTCTCCCTGAATATCCCTAGTGATATACCACGAGTTATTCTAGAATACGAACGGTATAGCCGAGTTGGGCTTAAGTTAAAGTTATTTCCTCTAGTGAGGCGTCCCGCCAGCGTGGCGTGAAGAGGAACGGTGTTTAGGAGCACCCTGCGTTATGATATATCTCGTCTAGCAGAAGGGCTGTTTGGGACCCAGAGTTTAGCTGCAGTGTGAGTGAGGCAAGCTAGATGCGCGTGTCGTCCCAGCACCAGCCCTACAACCAGTCTGCTCCGGCTGCCTGCAACCAGTCTGCTACGCCAGCCTACGACCAGACCTGCACCTGGCTGCCTGCAGTACACGGGAGTTCTTCCCGACCAGCAGAGGTCGTCATCGGCCAGCACACGCTCTCCGCCAGCACTGCCTCTCTGCTCCAGCCCCGCCTGCTAGTATCCCCACCGAGAGCGTTCGACGCCATCTTGCCTTCCGGACAACAGTGGCGTGGCCAGGCGGCCATTTCGGATGAGTACAAATGGGCATTGATGCTCCAGAGCTATTATACAGTATACAGTGTGGTGCAGCCTGCGAGCGAAGTTAACGTTGCTACTACTAATAGGGGAACCCCAAACAATATATGCCGGCATTAAGATAGGACTTTTGTTTGGTATTTTGTGGGCCCACTTGTTGCTTTCTTTCCTTTTCTTTGAGTGTGATAACATGTGTGCTTAATAATATTTTCCCATCCAATTAACCCTTTCCCTGTGGGGAAGTTACAGACCTGGTCTAGTATAGATAACGCCTTTTGGAGGTACTATTCCTTCCGTATAATTAAAGCCTTTTTGAAGGTATTATCCAGGGTGAAGACCCAGACGTGGGCGATGAGTCAAATACATTAAAGTATATTATCCCTGATATTAACCCCGAGGTGGGTGTATAATATACGTGTTTAGGAGGTATGGAGTTACCAACAAAACTATAGTGGGACTTCAGTCCAATTGGTCACTAGGAATAAGCCATTGTACTGACAGTATAAATAACATTAAAGTATTGGATGGGAGCTCTGTGTGTGTGTCGATACATGAGCCATTGAACAACTCTTTTGGTGTGGGTAACGTTGACATAATTAACTCATTTCTATTCCACCTTTCCCTTTTCATTGTAAGGTTTCTAGGGTCCGTAAGGGAGGGTACTGCTTGCGGGGGGGACCCAGGGTATTTATTTACAATTCAGTCACCAGGTGTGGGAGGATCTCAGGAGCAATTGGGGAAGTGGGGAGCGTGTTGGGGAGTACTGCTGGCCGCCCTGCTGCAGGGAAGGAAGACCAGAGTACCAGACCAGGTTGGTAAATCCCGGGCCCCATCCACTCACACTACCAGCCTCCAGTCGACGCTCCAAGGCCCAAAGACGAGGGTGCAGTCAGACGGAGCTCTACTGTGTCCAGCTACCTTGTGACTGTCAGCAGCCGTTCCCACGAAGCAGGGATAATCCACCCTGCTACACAAGGTAATAAAAAAAGTCAACCAACGAACTAGATTCTTGTACCGGATCTCCTCTCTGGTAAACAAGAATACCCTGAAGACTCTGGCAGGAGCACTCATTCAAGGGTACTACGACTATGCTTGCACCTCATGGTACCAAAGCACCTCAAAGGCGCTAAAAACAAGATTACAAACATCACAAAACAAACTGGTCAGACTTCTACTTGACCTTACCCCTAGAATCCACCTCACCCCTGCCCACTTTGACAACCTAGGATGGCTTAGGGTAGATGACAGAGTACAGCAACTTGCAATGGGCCTGGTCTACAAGATACACTATACGACTAAGGTACCCATGTACATGTCAAAATACTTCCCAAAGGTCAGTGTATATATTCTCTCCCCACTATATGTATATTTCTCTCCCACCCACCCACCCCCTTCTAATGTACAGTCCCCTCCCCATCATATGTATACTCTGTCAGGATCTATGGGTAACAGTACTGTATATTTGCATATAGTATATGTCACAAATGTAACAGTACTAAAAACCTGTATGTCATGTATGTCCCTATGCCATAAATGTCATGTATGTTGTGTATGTCATAAATGTCACTATGAATTGAAAATGGGGGACCCTGATGTAAACAAGACAAACGTCTTTCTCTGGTCTGCATCCCCTTAACAATTGTGTGTATTGAGCCATACTGTATTGTACCCATTCTGCAATCTGTTAAATAAAGTATTCATTCATTCATTCATTCATTCATTCATTCATTCATTCATTCATTCATTCATTCATTCATTCATTCATTCGTGTGTGTGTGTGTGTGTGTGTGTGTGTGTGTGTGTGTGTGCGTGTGTGTTGCGCGTGTTGCACATGTGTCACGTTGTGCATCCGAGGTAGTAGTAGTAGTAGTAGTAGTAGTAGTAGTAGTAGTAGTAGGCAAGTCATTGAGAGGAAGAGATTATTATACTGTGATGGGAGATGTCTTAGAGAGGGATTTATGAACCACACGACGATAATGAGGGACGTACGTACTCCTCTCTCATTCTCTACAGAATGAAGATTGTTGGCACAGAGGCATGCATCTCAAACTGTGACCTTATTCATGCATGCTCTGCATTTCCATAGTGACAACCATGAGCTCTCTCTCTCTCTCTCTCTGCCATGCTCCTGGCTCCTTTCCTCATACTTATGCAGCCCCCATGTGCTATGCACTCAGATAAAAAATGTATTCATTTATATCAAAGGGGGAGCGCAGGTCCTCTCCTCAGACGTCGGAACGCCGTCTCTGTGCCGTGCCCCGCTCCTCCTGGGCTCATTCTCCTTTGAAGTACAGAGAAGAATGTTCTGATGCCCGATGCGATGCCCCTCTCTTACTTATTTATTATGGCGTATAATTCAGTCCATTGTCTATACAACGTGACCGTTAGTGGTGTTTTAATGTGCCTGATCAATTATGTTCAATAGACATGTTTATCAGACAGTCCAGAGGAGTGAGAGAGGAATTTGTTGCTTTTATTACAAGCCATGGAGTCTGCATACTGTACCTATATACAATACTCATCCTCACCTAGAAAGGCTAGTAGACATATTTATGGATTTTTGTATTAAAATAAATGTAATTCCCAGTCTGAAAAGAGTCCTAACAAAGTGGCTCTCAATGTTAAGGGTTGCTCCACAATTACTGTATCACCCGCCACTTTGATTTACTACAGCTGCTGCGGCCAACTCATTCTGAGCAGTGAGCACCGGTGGAGCCATGTTGTCCCCTCGCCGCCATTGGAGGGAGGGAGGGAGGGAGGGAGGGAGGGAGGGAGGGAGGGAGGGAGGGAGGGAGGGAGGGAGGGAGAGAGAGAGAGAGAGAGAGAGGATGTAATGTCACGACGTTACAAGAGGATGCTGAGCTGTTGCTGCTTCTTTCTATATATTTTCATAACACCAGTGTCTTGGAAAACATGCTTCTTGTGTAAAGTCTTCCAAGTCACCATAGAGACCTCAACGTGCTGAGAGATTTCCCATGGGACTGAAACATTTCATTGTGCATTAATCAGGCAAGTCATGGCACCAATCCTTAGTTATTTAATTGCCTGTGTGCTTTGATTGATTTGATTGATTTTTATTACGGATCCCCATTAGCTGGTGCCATAGCAAGCTTTGGGGAGGTCATTTGGGGTTCAGATATGTCTCTCCCTTGCAGCTATGGTAAGAAGGTTTTTATTGGATTAAAGCTTTTGAACAGGATACCCAGAACCTGTCTCTGATCTGAATGAAAATGAGAACTGAGAAGCGTGCGTTATCAAATTGGCATGGTCATTATTCTACCTCAAGTCCCAGGCTCACTTTCATCAAGGCACACTTAACTTTAATTAACATTTTAATACGCTGCTACCCTGAGACCGAGGTTCTCTAGAGCCCCCTGGTCTTCTCTGTCATTGCCAGTCAAATCTGAAACAAAGTGAAACAATTTCTTCCCACGTGCCTGTTGTCCAATGATAGGCTGCAGTCCCCCAGGCCTCTGACAGCACTGCAGACATGCTAGGCATGTTTAACGTGGCCAAGGCACTTTTATGGAGGCCATCAATCTTTCCTCGCCTCCCAGAGACCTCATTCATGAAATGTTCTTACGCACAGATTTGTTCTTACACACTATAGGGAGTTATTTAGCCCTCAATCTAGTCTTAACAGACTGGAAGCAGAGCCTGATAGCGCTATTTGTAACTCCTTGCTGCTGACATCTATTGTGCACCCCTTGTAACGTGAACATCTTTGCGAGCCTGGGTGATCACCGGTTAGAAGAGGAGAAGTAGCTACACAATAGATGTCGGGGACAAGGACTAAATTGAGGGCTACAAAAAACTCCTATAGTGTGTAAGAACATTTCATGAATGAGTTTGAGCGCAGTACATCAGTCAAGCACACACTCACATAATAACCACCCAAGAACATAGAACCAACCCAAGCCACATTTCTGCAAGTCAGTAAGTGAGTCAACATTTAAGTGGAGTCAACTGTGATTAATTGATCAAGGAACAACACATACAAATAATACAAGGGACAACACATACAGGTCACAGAGAAATTACTTCTCTGTGCTGATTACGTGGTATTTACTTACATTTTTTTTTTTTTTTTTTTTATCCACTTTTTCTCCTTATTTTTCTATTTTTCTCCCATCCCAATTTCGTGATTCCAATTCTCCCCTCCCCTGTCTTGAACGTTGCTAGACTATGCCTCCCACTGGTCGGCTGTAGTGAGGATAGAAGCCTTGCATCACGTGTCCCCTCCGGTACACGAGGAGGCAGCCTGTCGCATCTTTTCACCACAGCTCGAACTCTCAGTGGCGAGGAGTAACGCGTGGGAGGCTCACGCTGCCCCCGATGCTTCCTGTTTCTGCTGTACAGGCGTCACCCAACCGACCTGTAGGAGTCGCTGTCCACAACGTCCAATCCCCACCCACCGGCTTTCCCACCCTCTAACACTGCCAATTGTGTTAATAATAATAATAATAATACATCTATTTTATATAGCGCTTTTCCAGGTGCTCAAAGACGCTTTACATGGGCAGGAGAGACAAACTATGGCAAAACAAAAAAACAGAACAAAAATAATACATGACAAAAATAAAATAAAATAAAATAACACCGACAGAATTAGAGGTCAAAAGCAAGATTGAAAAGGTGAGTTTTGAGGGCTGATTTAAAAGATGTCAGGGTGTTAGTATGACGACCGGCCAAGCCGGAAGCAACGCAGAGAGCTGGGCTCGATACCAGCATATCCTGCGTTAGTGGCGAGCGCCTTGCCCACTGCGCCACTCAGCCGCCTCTACTTTAATTTTTTTAAAGTGGTTTACATGTTAAAATAAAAGCTCTACATTCCAACAGCCATCACTGACATAGAGTGTTTGGTCAGTAATGTGGGTCTCCCAGTCCCTCCGCTCTGCAGTAAACAGATATATTTCTTGGTATCATGTTTCCACTTTACAAAATTAAGAAATAAAAACGAGTCTTAAGCAAATGTGTGCCTTAAAATAATCTGCCAGTGCAGTAAGCAAATTTGGCTTGGCAAGCTTTCTTAAAATAAGTAAAGATATAGGGTTCTCTCTCCCGATTGGATCAAATGGAATGGGATACCAGAAGATTTATTTCATGTCTACTACAGAGCGGAGACCCATGTTACTGACCAAACACTCTATGTCAGAATGTAGAACTACTTAAAAAAAAAAATTATCTTTTTAATACCACTTACAGCATCTTTAAGTCTGCATGTGCCTGTTTAATAGGTGTTTATTGTGTGTGTATTCATTCACTAATTATCTGGAACTATAAGCACATTTGGGTTCACTTAAGAAAGAAAATACAATTCACTTACATATAGATATCATTTACATTCTCAATAATTTCTTTATAGGATATAAGATACTTTATAACAAATATTCTTTGAATTTCACAAAAAATCCACTCCCTCCCACATTTAATGGAATTGACAGTGAATTTACCCAAAGGCTCAATTTAGAATACAGTAATACAGAGATACACTTTCAGCACCTGAGAAACTGTTGATCAACAGGGACATTTGCATACATTGATTTACAGGGAAAACAGTGATAGGAACATCATCCTAAGGGGCAGATAGCCTCCACCCCGAAGAGCCTTATATCAAATGTACCATATGGACAGTTTCAGAGGCTCAGAAGGATCTGTGACACTAAGAAGGATTTTGAACACCAAGCCAAAGACATTGATTTGTACCACAGATTTGAACAGACGTGCTACAACAAAAAGGTTCTCAATCAAGCCGTTACTAGAGCCAAATCCAGATAGGAATCACCTTCTAAACAAGAAACCAGGTGAACAACAACCTCCTAGAATCACACAGTATACGGAGCAACATGGCCTATGATATCAGACACATCATCACAAAAACTGCTCAGTGACCCCACCCTTCGCTCAGTGTTTCCCCAAGCTTCCAGCTTTCTCAGTGTTTCCCGAGCATCCAGCTTTCTCAGTGTTTCCCCGAGCCTCCAGCTTTCTCAGTGTTTCCCCGAGCCTCCAGCTTTCTCAGTGTTTCCCCGAGCCTCCAGCTTTCTCAGTGTTTCCCCGAGCCTCCAGCTTTCTCAGTGTTTCCCCGAGCCTCCAGCTTTCTCAGTGTTTCCCAGAGCCTCCAGCTTTCTCAGTGTTTCCCCGAGCCTCCATCTTTCTCAGTTTCCCCGAGCATCCAGCTTTCTCAGTTTCCCCGAGCCTCCAGCTTTCTCAGTGTTTCCCCGAGCCTCCATCTTTCTCAGTTTCCCCGAGCCTCCAGCTTTCTCAGTTTCCCCGAGCCTCCAGCTTTCTCAGTGTTTCCCCGAGCCTCCAGCTTTCTCAGTGTTTCCCAGAGCCTCCAGCTTTCTCAGTGTTTCCCGAGCCTCCAGCTTTCTCAGTGTTTCCCCGAGCCTCCAGCTTTCTCAGTGTTTCCCAGAGCCTCCAGCTTTCTCAGTGTTTCCCGAGCCTCCAGCTTTCTCAGCGTTTCCCAGAGCCTCCAGCTTTCTCAGTGTTTCCCAGAGCCTCCAGCTTTCTCAGCGTTTCCCAGAGCCTCCAGCTTTCTCAGTGTTTCCCCGAGCATCCAGCTTTCTCAGTGTTTCCCCCAGCCTCCAGCTTTCTCAGTGTTTCCCTGAGCCTCCAGCTTTCTCAGTGTTTCCCAGAGCCTCCAGCTTTCTCAGTGTTTCCCAGAGCCTCCAGCTTTCAGTGTTTCCCCCAGCCTCCAGCTTTCTCAGTGTTTCCCAGAGCCTCCAGCTTTCTCAGTGTTTCCCAGAGCCTCCAGCTTTCAGTGTTTCCCAGAGCCTCCAGCTTTCTCAGTGTTTCCCAGAGCCTCCAGCTTTCAGTGTTTCCCAGAGCCTCCAGCTTTCTCAGTGTTTCCCAGAGCCTCCAGCTTTCTCAGTGTTTCCCAGAGCCTCCAGCTTTGTCGTACAGAAGGGCACCAACACTCAAAGACAGCCTGGTGAGGAGTCACCTACCCCCCCCCCCCCCCCCCACCCCCACAAAACCCACTACTTGGTTCCCAAAATCCACCAGAACATTCGGATGTGGCTCTTGCAAGCAATGCAACAACATCATCAGAGACAACACATCTGTGGATGTTTTTAGTCAAAGGACATTTTGGCTGAACACAACTATCCCATGGCACAGCATTACACGGCCACTCAAACCGACTCTTTGAAAGTCATGGCCATTGAGGTCAACCCAAAAAATGCAAGGGGTGATGACAGACTCAAATGTCTCCTTCAACAGGAGACTTTTTGGACAGACACCTTCAAGGCCACTTCCTAAACGAGGAAATGGACTTCTCCCCCTTTCTATAACTTCCCTGTGAGTTTTAGAAACTTTGTTTGATGAGGAATATTGTGTCACTACACTTTACTGTGATGCTACATCATTCTGTTTGTGCACGGCTTAATTATGTGCTTTGGCCTATTTCTTTTACAGGTATTTCAGAGGGTCATTATCATTAATTACCTCCACTAATGTTACCATGGACTGTATTCAACCTATACTCTATTGACTGTATAGTGAGTGACTCTTTTGTATTGATTGCATAGTGACTGACGGTGACGGATCATACTGGTCTGCGTTGTGTTGATGTTAAATGAGAATGTCCAGAGGGGGAGTCGAACAGGGGGCTCACACGTCCGCGGGTGACGACACAGGCCACTGCACTAAGAAGTGAATTCACTCCTAACTACCGTACCTATGCGTCTGTTAACCCTGTTATGGGGAAGTGAGTTTAATTTACCAGCCCGCACTGCCAGTCACTCGTCAACACACCTGTTTCCGTGACTGTGGACATACCCACGGGCTTCCCCGTTACACTCACCTCCCTAAACTCACACCCCTCAGGACATCCGGGTCACTGGGCACCACTGTGACGGATCATACTGGGTCTGCGTTGTGTTTGATGTTAAATGAGAATGTCCAGAGGGGGAGTCGAACAGGGGGCTCCCGCGTCCGACGACACAGGCCGCTGCACTAAGAAGTGAATTCACTCCTAACTACCGTACCTATGCGTCTGTTAACCCTGTTATGGGGAAGTGAGTTTAATTTACCAGCCCGCACTGCCACAGTCACTCGTCAACACACCTGTTTCCGTGACTGTGGACATACCCACGGGCTTCCCCGTTACACTTACCTCTCTGACATCACAAGTGTGTTTGTTATAGTATTTGTGTGATCTAGCTGGGCGCCCAGGTTTTATGTGTTTTTTCACTGTTGTGTCTTATGTGCTTTTAGGGGCAGTACTTACTTGTGACCTTGTCACATGACCTGATGACCATGATAGGAGTTTTAAATTGGTCACCTGTCTCCATTGTTTCCTGATGACGTGAGTCGTTATCCATGTTTAATTAAACTTACAATCAGAGTGCCTTGGATTTCTTTCAGGACAGCCTCCTTCACTATGGACCTCCTTTTAAAGTAAGCAGGACAGCTACTGTATTTAACCTAAAGGCTGTTTTAGGTTTGGGCTTCAGGGCTGTCCCTTCTTTGTTGATTAATCAGTTGATCGAGACTTTGTTAGTCGATTAGGCATTATTTATGGATCTTCTCTTCCCTACTGAATTTATGAAAAAGACAAATATCTGGTCAGATTGCAAGAAGTCCTTCTGCATGATGCATGCGATCCACCCTTACAATCATTAACTCATTAATCAAGGACCACATTTAATTAGTTGTAAAAAGTCAAACAGAATTAGTACAGTACCAGCAGCCTTTTTCATGTTACCTCAAATCATGCAACTCCATACAGTATGGACGATGGAGTGGTTCAATACTACTTTATTGATTGGAAAGCTGCTTTTGGTCTCAGGCCACAGGGAATAACAGAAATAATATAAAAAGATCTACTACTATTGTGTAGTAAAGTGAACCACTTCCTTCTTTAATTAATGTTTAGCCTGCATGGCATTCTGAAAAAGGTCCTATCCGTCTTTGAATTAACCTCGATCAGGATATTGGACATGCTTCCCGAAGATCAAGGTAGAAAAATCCTATGGTGTAGTTACAACAAGAAGACATTACTGCCCCCTACAGGCAACATGAATCAACTGCCAATATCTTTACAGAGCTCCATCAGACTATGCAGGGGTCCCCAATAACTTCTGGCAGATGACCCCGTATTGAGAAGAAAGCACTGTTCCTGGGGAAGCAGTGTGGCGTTCAGAGGCTCCTGTGCCATATAAAAACGATTGGAACTACTAACCAACTAATACATATATTATTACAATCATTTTCTTCAACCCTTATTTAAACCAGGCAAGCTGACCAAGAACACATTCCCATTTAGAACAATGACCTGGGGGAGGGTGGGTTCTACACAAACACCAGTAAAACCACTGGCTTCTACTGTTGGCCACTGAGCAGCTCCGCTGCAGCAGTTGGGGGTTCAGTGCCTTGCTCAAGGGCACCTCTGTGGTAGTTGTTGAGGAAGGGGAGTGTGCCATTAATTCATTTCCTCATTATAAGTCATATCATACACTTGGGATTGTGGATTTTTATAAAGTATGTAATATGTCAGGAGCATAAATTAAATGTGTTGTAAGGCATGGAACACAATTATGGAATATAATGTCATATAAAACACATGTAGAAATATGTACATATTCATGTAAAATATACTAATTTGGCCACATTGATGTAAGAACTCAATGGGTAGAGTGCGTGAGCATGGCACCAACACTGCCAGGGTTAGGGGTTCAAATCCCACTGGGGCCACCTACACTGGAAAAAATGTATGCAGTCATTCCATTATAAAGCACTTTGAGTAGTAGTAGTAGAGAAGCGCTATAGAAATGCAACCATTCATTGAATTTTCTAGAAGACTGAGATATTGTTGTTGAGGAAGGAGTGTTATTCATTCATTCCCTGCTGGTCCGGTTATGAAACCAGCGACCTTCGGATCACAAGCCTCTCGAACCTTTAGCCACTGCCTTCTTTGGTTTTACCAGGAATTTTTCAAAGGTTTCCATGTTCATATCTGACCTCAAGGATTGGAAAGTTTACCAAACAGCATTTTTCAAAGAAATCGTGCAGCATTCTTGTATTATAAAATTGTAACCTTCTTCTGGAAGCATCGGTAAGAATAACTGAATATAATAAACATAGCTGTATTTAGAGAATGTCAAGAACAGACCAGATTATTATGCTGATCTAATATGTGACTCAGTACAGTGATTTCATTAGGGATGCACAATATATTGGTGACCATATCGGTATCGGTCTGATGGGCAGATATGCATTTGCAAACATATATCGGCTGGTGATAGTGACTTTTTCTTTTATAGATTACATCAGTCCAATGACCAAGACTGGACCGATGATTATGTGTCTAGCTGCCGTTGTGCATTTTCTTTCTTAATTATTTGGCCACACAGTTTGTTTGGATAATGTTATGACGCAGCACAGGATTGTGAGCTAACTTTGTTTCACTACAGTATGTACAAAGATAGTATGTGCAAAATTCGATTATCATAGACATTCTTTTCATTTATACAAATCATATCGATATCAGCCATGACAGAAATGTTAATATCGCTTATCGATATGGGCCAACATTTTCATATGGGTGCATCCCTAGATTTAATTGATAACCAGGAAATTAGGATGGTGATGAACTGCGTTTGTTGGGAACTTTCAACAAAAAGAGAGATTGGTTAGATGAATCATGCAATTTGAATATGGTTAGTAGCCTCTATCTGTCTTTAGTTCATGCATATGATGGAACAACAACATTCCCATCGGGATTCTCAATGTTTATTTTCCCAAGCTTTATTTCTCAAGGTGATGATCGTCAAAGCATCAGAAACAAATTAAACATGACGCTATGAGGTATTATTACCTAAGTTAAAAAGGCTGACAGACAAACACAAGAAATTATATGGAAATTAAAACAGTTCGATGACCATAGATGTAGTATAAAAAATGAATTATGAGCATGAATGAAAATGAATACAAAATACATAAACACCAAGTAAAGCACAAACATTCACTGACTCCTTTGGTACTTAGCTGCTAAGTCTCATATTTTATTCAACGTTGTTGAATATTATTCAATTAGCTGGTAAACTATTTTATAACATTAGATATGCATATTGGCACAAATGAAAATAATATATATATACTGTATATATATAAAAATATTTTTAAAGAATTTCAGATTCCAAACCAAATTGTTTTTTTTACAAAACGTAATCTTATCAGGGCACAAATGTTCAACTGAATCCAGTACGCTTGTGTATAATGTAAAAATATAATACCTTTTTGCACATAAAAATATATATTAGAAAAGAAACAGCAATGATATGATTGTGTTCATAACGATTAGATAAAAGTTGCATTGAGAACAGTGTTTGGCATGGCATGCATTATTGCAGATTATGGCGCATACTAGCAAAGGTCAGTCAGTAAACAGGTATATTTAGAAGCTTTCTGAGGGGATTCCAGTGATACAGCGGACATTCTCTGCTTCCCCTCTAGTCACTCCCTCCACACAGTTTCAACAGCAGCTTCTTATAGTCGCCTGACGTGTCTCCCTGTCAACACAACAACAAACACGTCAGCACATGGATCTTTCCTCGGAAGATTTGTTTTACTTAGGCTTTGTTCAGACTGCAGGCAAATCCCATTCCTTTCTCAAGTCAGATCTTTAAGACTGTCCACAATGTTCTGTGTGGCCAGACACCACGACCTCTCCGCATGGGACAAAATGACGTAGGGGCATTTCATGTTTTTTTTGCTATCCAGACTTTAAAAAAAATCGGAATACAATCAGGATATGTAAAAAAGAAAAAAACTGATTTGGGCTGGCAGTCTGAACAAGGCCTTAGATTTGTCTGTCTGATAACCTTATCTATATGCCACTTTCTTTCCATCCACCCATCCATCTATCTCTGGGTTGTATATATGGTAATGTGGAGAATACTTACAGAGATGTCTGTGTACAGTGACTTGCCGTAGTTCCTCACGTACTCCTGGCGTATGTCGAGCATGTCGACCTCCGAGCGGGTGACCATGATCCGAATAAGGGTTCGGTCCTTGGTCCCAGCACCCTGCAGACACACACACACACACACAGTCAGGAGGTCATACTATATATTACACTGTCACTGTGCTGTATGACAGATTATTATGTGTCTAAGCAGGGTGGGGCGTGTCTCACCTTCATGGCCTTGTGGACTCTCTCAGCGAAGTAGGCTGGTGTGTTCTTAATACACTTCACTGGAGAACGGAGGAGACACAGGTTTATTACACATGACGTACTGTACACATACACCCAGGTGCACTTCATAATTCACTGGAGGCAATGTAGACACAATGACGTATGAGATAGCAAATCTTTCAGAGAGCTCAACAGGTTAATTTAAACAAATGCAAATTGACCAGTAACACATTATATCATTTCAATTGTGATATTATGCTATAAAACAACACAAAATACACCAAAGCAAATAGAATGGTGAGAAGGAGGGAGAATCACCCTCTTTTCTTGATCCTCCAATCACAGTTTGTCAGAGGGAAGCAACGGTTGTGATTGTAAGATCAAGAAAAGAGGATGGTGTTTGAGACAGAAATGGCAATGAAATTTGGAAAATGTAAGAGGTGAATTTTATAACAAAAATAAGAAATTTTTGTTGAGTACAGTGACGTAACAACACCATGCTTTAGGACAACGGCAAACATCCAATCCAACACTGCACAAGGAATTGCAAGAGGAAAGGTCTCTCTTGTCTTTATGAACAAGGGTATATTAACGGTGGAAGCATCTAATCAAAACATACCAGAACTCTGAGCAATGAGAGCAAAGCAGGGGGAAAAAAAGAAGATATTTACATTTAACAGAGCCGTG
This sequence comes from Notolepis coatsorum, assembly GCF_963971535.1. NCBI lineage: Eukaryota > Metazoa > Chordata > Actinopteri > Aulopiformes > Paralepididae > Notolepis > Notolepis coatsorum. The sequence continues at coordinate 118,643,692 of NC_140173.1, read as the reverse complement.
CATTAACATAGCACCGTGGGCTGGGCAATATATCAATATGTATCATTCATCATCAATCTATGTCATCGTACATCGGAGAATACCAACTTAAGTTGATACTGGATCACACATCCCATTACCACGCTGTCCAATGTAATGATCAACAGGATTATACAACATGTACACAAGCATTACATTACATAATCTGTAACATGAGGTGCATTGAGCATCCAAACATGTATTGTGTTTGTTTATTGCTATGCAAAGAGGCAAATGCATAGTTCAAGGGGTTTATATCACGGGTGACACATCGACCAGCATCTGTGCTCGTCACTCATTATGTAAGTACATTATGTTTTAATGGCTAAAAATAATCTATGGGTGTGACGTTTAACAACAGAGCTGTATGGGTGTGGTGTGCCTGTGTGGGTATGTGGACTTGCTTAAAGGAACATTATGGGAAATGCCTTACTGTCTTCTCCAGAGTCAGACAAGAAGACCGATACCAATTTCCTCTCTGTGCGTTCAGTAGAAAGCTATCCGGCTGCAAGCTAGCCTAGCTTAGCACAAATGAATGGAAGCAGATACGGATAGCCTAGCCGTTGGCCAAAAACACTTCTCCCGGAGTTTTAAGCTAGGCTAGTGGTTTATTCATTTATTCACTCGCACATGAAAGCCGCTACGGGGTTGCACAAGGTTTAGGTCCATGTCAATTAAAGACCTCTGCGACAGGTCCTGCATTATTATTATTATTATTATTACTTTTCTCTCTATATGCTACGGCTCGGCGACATCCTCAGAGAGTATGGTATAGATTTCACCAGCTATGCGGATGATACACAATTGTACATATCCACTGAACCAAATGATGAGACAGCCATAAACTCCATTACCAACTGCCCGTCAGCAATAAACAAATGGATGAACGATAACTTTCTCAAATTGAGTGAGGAAAAAAGCTGAAGTCCTACTTGTTGGCCCCAAATCAAAAAGAGAGATGCTAACAAATAATCTAGGAAGCTTAACCACTTGGATTAAACCGGAGGTGACAAGTCTCTGTGTCATCCTGAACTCAGATCTGAAACTTCAACGTCCCATTTAACCTCTTAACGTGCAACGGCCCGGCCCCTCTTGAGGACGATGTGCCCACCGGCGTGACGCGCCACTTTGCTGACCTCTAGCGTTTCTTTTTAACACAATATATATAGAATTAAATCCCTATAGGGCGGCTGGGTGGCGCAGCGGACATTGCACTCGTCACCAACGCAAGAGACACCGGGTTCGACTCCGGCTGTCGGCGTTGCCTCCGGCTTGGGCCGGCCGTCATACTGGCTCAATTGGCAGAGTCAGCGGGTGGAAGTCGATGGGTGGTAATCTGGACGTGTTGTGGACAGCGACTCCTACAGGTCGGTTGGGGGACGCCTGCACAGCAGAGACAGGAAATGGCGGGGGTAGTGTGAGCCTCCCACACGTTACACCTCGCCAATGAGAGTCCGCGCTGGCAGGTGAAAAGATGTGACAGGCTGCCTCCTCGTGTACCGGAGGGGACACGTCATGCAAGGCTTCTATCCTCCCTATAATCGACCAGTGGGGGGCATATGCGAGCAACGTTCAAGACAGGGGAGGGGAGAATTGGAAACACGAAATTGGGATGGGAGAAAAATAAGGAGAAAAAGTGGATAAAAAGAAAATAATTAAATCTCTATTTGTTGCCTGTCGATTGCCGCTTCAGGCGACAAAATCCGTTCAGCGGTTCTCGAGTTACATGACGATATGTGAGGCGTGCGCCAAAGTACACGGCAGACTTTAAAAAAACTACACACCCGCCAGAACCCTGCGATCATCTTCCATCTTCGTAATATCGCAAACATTCGCCCCATTTTAACTCTGGCTGATGCTAATTCATGCATTTGTCTCATCACGTCTAGACTACTGTAACACACTTTTTTCAGGCCTACCTAATTCAAGCATCAAAAAACTTCAACTTGTGCAAAATGTGGCTGTTTTGTCCTTATACTGGCTTCCTATTCAAGCCAGATCTGACTTTAAAGTGCTACTCCTCACCTACAACATTTTAAATGGGCTTGCACCGCTCTATCTATCCGATCTCATCTCACGATACTCGCCCGCTCATGCTCTGCACTCACAAAATGCGGGGCTTCTATCTATTCCTAGGGTTAAAAAGGAATCTGCCGGCCACAGAGCCTTTGTCTACCGCGCTCCCTACCTGTGGAACAAATGACCTGCCGTCGTCAGGGGTGCCTGCTCTGTCGAAGCTTTTAAATCCCTGCTTAAGACCCATCTTTTCTCTCTCTCCTTCAACCTACCCTGATCTCTGGGACTGACCCTTAGATTAATCTGTCTAGTTTAGTTAGGATGTCTATTTGCTCCCATGTATGCTCTTCTGCAGACATGGGAGCGATTTTTAACCCCCGTCTCTGTCTCAACCGGTCCCATGAAACTGCTTCATACCGCCTTCTGTCTGGCCTACAGCGCGGAACCTTAACTGCTCTGCCCTGAACAACTCTGAGTGGTTTCTCCTGCCCCCCGGGGCATATGGCCCAGAGCCATCGTCTTGTATCTCATCCTGTTTACAGACGCCTGCAGTAGTTCTTAGTTCTATCCATCACTTACATTTCTCAATTCTCTTATATACTTTGATTCTATTGTCACCATGCATGCATGCCTGTTCTGGCTCATTGCTGGGTTAAGTACTTCTATTCTATTCATACATGCTTACTACATGTATCTATTCTATTCACATGCATGCTTACTACTAACTTGTATCTATTACTGTGTCCGCTCATCACAAACACGCAAACTATCTAACGCCTGTCCCAGTCTCCCTGTGAGAGGTTGTCTCATGGTGATGACCGGAGTGGTGGACGTCCCGTGATGATGGCCGGGAGGATGCGATCCTCTCTACGCCGCCCCCCATACCTCAAGTGGATCCGTCATCAGCTCTATTTTCAATCTTTCAAAATGTTCTTATATACCCAAGTTGCTATTGCATGCACTTATCGGTGTTTCATTACACGTATATATGTGCATGCTTAGCAACTGTTTCGCCTGTTTTATTGCAACACTACTATCACCGACATCTAAGGGGGCTTTCTCACCAGCCATCCGGGGTCGAATCCGAGCACGATCGCACCAAAATAAGTGTGATGAGAACGCTCCGCTCCGTCACCGGGGACGCTGATTCACTCCAAGCCGGGACCGCTTGAAAAGGTGGTCTCGGGTGCGATCCAGCGTCCCAGACAACGGAACGGAGCGTGGTGTGCAAGCAAACCTGTAATGCTTTCATGCTTGCTTGAATTTTGGGCAGATAAAAACATACAGCAACAACTGGACAATATCCACAAAAATGATATTTATGGGCAATTTGGCGAGTATTTGCGTGCGTGCATGGGTACAACAGATCAGTAAACAATGTTGAGCTAAAAGTGAAGAAGATGAGGCTTCAATATCTTAAAGTACGAGATGCAGTGCGCAAAAATCAGGCAGCTCATCTGATGACAAGGACACATTTCCGTGGTTTGATGCAGTGGACGGCATAATCAGCCAAAAACCAACCAGTGATCCCGCCGTTGTTTAATCACTACCGCCACAGAAACGTGGCCGGTTAGCCCATCCAAAACAAGGGAGCCCGACGTTGTTGTTCAATCACAATTCACAACCCATCGCACTATTACTACTTCCAGTAACGCAGCCTGACGTTAGTCCATCAACTAGCCTGCCAATCGGTAAGTAAAGTTTAAGCATCCATATTCTCATGACTTTTCATTGTCTGATCCGTCTGTGACCCATTGTGTTTTTAACGCACACGGCGTATGTGGCCAAAACCTATGTTTTTTGCACGCGGCTTATCAAGTTGTGATCAAGTATATATGCATATTATCTTTTACGTTGTTCGTTATATGTTTTTTCTATCGGTCTGTAATCTATGTGGTTAGCGCGCGGCATGGCCATAATGTTTTTAGTGTAGGAAAAGTATCCAAAATCCCACCTGTATCTAACCCATCGTGTAGGTTTAGCTGGTACATTACTTCCCGAGGTACAGCGAAAATGTCCTGTGTAACCGTTTTGGTTCATTCAGAAATATAGACTATAGAGTGTTGCTCTCCTCAATTGTGCTTGGGAACGAAACACGAGATTATAGTGTGTACGCAGACCAGCGGGGGGAGAGGGAGGGGTTCGCTCTCGAGGACGGAACGGAGCACCCGCTCCTAATGAGAAGACGCCCTAAGAAGGGAGATCCCCCCTTGAACGGCCAGGGCTCGAAATTAACATTTTTACTTGGTAGCACTGGTGCTCCCAACTTCAATAAGTTGGGAGCACCAGCAAAAATGTAGGAGCACCCACCAAAATGTAAGGAGCACCAACAATATATATGTAATATATTTACTTTTATTGATAAAAAAAACCAGACAATATAACAGTACTGTAATGCAGTAAAACAGTGAAAGTAGCCTTAAACTATAGTATAGTGTAGACCTAGTTAGGGGTGGGAATCACCAGTTTCATCACGATACAATATCGATTCTTTGGACAACAATACGATATTTGCCGATATCACAAAGCGATACGATACGATATGATTCGATTCAGTTGCCTGCGATCGATATGAGACGATATTATATGACCATTTAACACAATCAGTAACATTTAGATCAACTCAAAAAAGGCAACGGAAATATCACTTGACATTTTTATTTTTGAGCTCTTCCAGACATTTAAATGAAAAACAATCCATTGTTTTTGATACAAATAGACCTCCTGTTCAGTGTAAAGTGCCACATTTTGATATATTGAGCTTTAAACTTTAAGTAATTTTTTTTGGAACTCACAACACGCAACCTAAAACCCCTTCCTCTCCCAAACCGTTCCTGCAATTGTTTTATGTTGCATGATGATCATGAATACATTTATTATGTATTGTATTTTTTATGTTTAAATATCAACATTATCTGTCGATCCTCAGTACATTTACTATAAATATACTATACTTCAATCATCTGGTCTTTCCAAACGCACACGCACCCGCGCACACACACAGAAAGGGGGAATGCCTGCCCCCCCCCCTCCTTCCCAGTCACCACTCTGCTGTTCTCTCTGTCTGTATGGCTCTGATCAGCGTTAGCTTGTTGTTAGCTTACGCTAACGTAACGTTCAATTCGGTCTTTAACGCGACGTGGGCATAAAGGAATGGCGAGCATGTTAGATGCATTTGACCCGTTGCAGAATAAAACAGCAGGGACTTGTTTTGGGTCGCAAAATAGGCACACTAGCCTTGCTCTGTTGCAATGTCCGCGTTCTGTGAGCCGAGCGGATATGACTCTCCACGGGATTTTCAAAATAAGAGTATCGCAATATGGTCGCACCAGAACAATTATTTGCACTTGCACGAATGCTCCCAATTATATTTTGATGTCGCACATACAATTTCGGTCGCATATGCGACCAATTCGGTCACATTTTCTAGCCCTGACGGCCCTTCTAAGGTTTCTCTCCTCCACATTGACTGTGGTGCATTTTTTTCCTATTGCTAGGTTTTAGTGAGTTTTTCCTTACCTTCGCGTGGGGTATGTCTGGGGAGTGTTGCATTAATTTATCTTAAATTTTTTGGACTTCATGGTGTTTTTGTTTTGTTCTTGATTTATTGTAATGTTTCTTATTGACTTGTTTAAAGAAGATGTGTCCGGCCCATGGGGACATTAACACTTTCAGTGCCACGGACGACATAACACATTTTATTAGGCCCCCCACTGAGTGCCCACGACGACAAATATCGTTTTATTTGTTTATTAGCGATCTGATTTCATATTTCATCAACAGAGTCTTCCGTTGGTACAGCAGCTCCCCCAGCAGCTCAGAATGGAAAAAAGCGCCCCCTATCGTCTATCCCTGTGTAACTGCAGGTCAGTCGCATGTTGAGCTGTCTGCTCAACATGGAAGTCATCGCGGGACGGGAATCAGCCTGGAATATATATTTAAAGTAGCCAATACTCAATCAATAAGCGTGATCGATATTTGGAATGGCGATCAGGAATTGGAATGATCTTTTTGGAGAACATCTGATCTGAGGTAAGGAATCTATTTTACCAGTCTTGGGATAATCAGAGTTGTATTCGCTGAGATCTCAGCGTTTGCCCTATGTGTGTGTGTGTGCGCGATCGCTGATGAGGAAATCAGATCATCGATTTTTCAGCTCGCGTCTCCAGCGTGCATACATACACATATACTATCGATAATCTAGCGTTTATTTGAAAACTATTCATAAATAGGCCGAAAAATGACAGTTTTTGTGTATTCTAGAATATTCCAGTAAACGTCTTTTATCATGGAATCTTTATATTTTCCTTGAAAACGAGGGCTTTTCAAAATGCTATAAAAACGAAAATGAACCGATAAAAAAACAATCCGCTTCGACAATGTTGAGTGGAAAACGAGTCATTGATAAGCGACGGGCAGATTAGACACATAGCCATAATTTAAAACATAGATTAGGCGTTATTAATGCTAACATTGAAGTGGATGGTGGGCATTCAACCGGTAAATCAAGGTTAAGCTTGGGCTCTGAAAGTGTTAACGTGTGTTGTCGGCCTTACAAATAAATTTGATTTGATTTGATCATCAGATGCAGGTCTATTAGAGGTCACCAGAAAGAGTCATAAGAAGATCGGTGATGCAGCCTTTGTAAACTACGCCCCAAAACTGTGGGACATGTTACCTAACAATATTAGGGAAGCCAATACATTAGACATTTTTTAAAGGCAGCTTAAAACCTCTCTTTACCAAAGCATTTGACTGACTTTACACTATTATACTGCACTATTTCTCTGTGATTGACATTGCACTATTTATCTATGTTTTATTCCCCATGTTTTAATTATTTTTATTGCACTGCACTATTTTACTCTGTCTATTGCTTTTATTACAGGTTCGAAACTGTCAGGTATTAAACTGTGTGGGTATCAAGCAAAAAAGACTGTCAGGCTTTAAAACTGTGTAAGACCCAGGCCTAGAACCGCGCTGAGAGAGAGGGAACTGCACCCTGAGTGGGAGGTTCTAAGGGTCAAAGTGGGTATCAAACAAGAGGGAAGACTGTCAGGTTTTAAATTGTGGATACCAAACAGAAGGTAAAGACAACTTTGAACTGTACTGTAACAGTAATACAGAACTATTTGATTGCACTGTAAAAAAACTGTGATTTTATAGTATGTCTGCACTTTATGTGCTAATTTCATCATTCATGTCTTTTATATTCTACTAAAACGGAATCAAACCATAAACAAAAGTGGCCTGTTGGGATGTTAGATCATAATGTGAAAAACTGTGATTTTATATGTCTGCTCATTTTACCCTTGCTATTATTTTACTTATTTTTACTTTTATCTTTATGCCCCACTATCCGCTGGGTGCATATTATAACCTTTATCATGTTTTGTAACAGATTACAGAAATTCAAGAAGCCTATTGGAACGTGATGTTCTGATATGATTTGATTAATATATCTGCATTATTTTATCCCACTTTATGCTTTGCTCTTGCTGCTTGTTTTACACAGATTGTATGTCTTATTTCTTACTGATGTAAATCACTTTGAACTGCAATCCCCTGTATGAAAGGTGCTATACAAATAAAGTTATTGTTATTATTTCCAATAATGTTGGTGTGTTTTTTTTAAACTATAAACTAGAGCACTTTTCATACAGAAGTTGCAGTTCAAAGTGCTTCACAACAGTAAAGAAAATACAGGCATAAGCAAGCATAAAAAAAGATAGAGGTAGCAAGGTAAGGTAAACCAGTGTTTCACATTAGGATCTAGCATCCCAATAGGCCTTTCTGTTTACAGTTTCATTCAGTAATACAAATAATAAAAATAGAATAGACAGAGTAAAAACAAAGTGCGGTTGGATTCAGTTTAAAAATAGGCTAAAAATTATAAAATAGAACGGACATAAAACAGGGTATTTAACATACAATAGAGCAGAGCATCAGTAAGAAGTAAAAAGTGTGATAAAATAGTTCAATTTTGAATTACAACAGAGCAGTGCTCTTAAAATTACGGTGCATAGAACCGACACATGAATTTGATAGGAAGTGTAAGTAGGGTAAGAATAGTGCAGGTAAAGTACAATTTGTGTCAGGATATCCCTGATGTTTCATTTAAATGCCTGAGCAAAGAGATAGTCTTTTGAAGATGTCTAGCGAGTTGGCTTCCTTGATGTTTTGGGGTAGTTTGTTCCATAGTTTTGGGGCATAGTTGATAAAGGCTGCATTACCGATCCTCTTTTAACTGTTTCTGGGAGCCTCTAGTAGTCCAGCAGCTGATGATCACAGTGTTCTTGCTGGCCTGTAATGTGTGTTGGCGATGTAGCTAGGTCCCTGTCCATTTAGAGCTTTGTATGTAAGGAGAAGGACCTTGAAGTCAATTCTAAATGTCAGGAAGCCAGTGTAGAGCAGCTAAGACTGGATTAATGTGCTCTCTCCTTTTGGTTCTAGTAAGCAGTCGGGCTGCAGAGTTTTGGATTAGCTGAAGCCTCTCTGTGGTTTTCTTAGGGAGAGCTGTAAAAAGTGCATTACAGTAGTCTAACCGGCTAGATATGAATGCATGAATGAGCTTCTCAGCATCGTTTTGATTAATAAATGGTCATACTTTTGCTATATTTCTGAGATGGAAGAACGATGTTTGTCACTTTGTTAATATGATAATTGAAGTTCAGTTCTGAATCTATGATAACCCCGAGACTTGTGACCTCAGATTTGATCCAAGGGGTTAGTCCTCCCAGGTTCTTTATTAACGTTTCTTTTTTTGTTTTGGGGCCGATAATTATAATTTCACAATGAAATTGCCTCTGATACCGCCACCTAACAGGATGCAGCGGTAATTGCGCTTTTGGGATTTCAGAATGATTTCCTATGGTAACACCGAGGTCCGTGAAGATATAATGAATAACAAAATTGAATAAAAGAAAAAAACGACCAAAACCGGAGAAATCTCGGGTCTGGCACTCAACGCATGGCGAGCTAACCTGAGAAATATCGGGTCTGGCAATCAATGTGTTAACACATTCAGCGCCAATAACTAGTAAACTCATCATTGGCCGCCAAGCGTTGAGCGCCAATAACAAGTAAACTAGTTTTTAGATACTTTGATCTTTTCCCTCTGATCCTCGTTCTAAATCATCATCCGGATCATTCTAGCCGTCGCTGGCTCGTTTTCCTACGTTGGAATTGCAATGCCGATGGAATATCACCAGGTGGCAGTATCGCCTACCTTTGAACTGGAATGGTTTGGCGTGTACACGTTTTCCTTTTTTTTGGTACAGGCTCCTCCTCCTGCTTGAACAGAGATTCACATCGATCGCCTCGAAATTCCGTTGCTGAAGCGTATTTCCCATCGAAACGTGTATAAACATATACACCGGTAATCGCGATGCGATCACTTGGAATTATTCTTTTTGGAATACCTTCTGGCTAAGGTAAGGTATTTTCTATGTCTATTTTACTGAACCTGAAACATGTTTTTCTAACGATCACAGTTTTGTGTTTTACCTGACGTAAAACATGCTCGACAAACACGATCACGGTTTTGAGTTAAAACGACCCCCCCCCCCCCCCCCCTGATGATTTTGTGAAGGTACATGTGTACATGGTATATACCTTTTGATTTGAGAGTATTTGGGGTTTCAGGGGACCAACCACAACAGTTTGGGCTTATTACACATAACGCGTTTTATCTCGCAATCTATGGAAAAATACTGGATTATCTTGGAAATGTGCGATGTTTAGCGTGTAATAAACTACAAACTACAGTGTGTAGAAACAAACTATTTTTTCCATGTTGGACTACAAGTAGCGTCTGTCAAATGAGCCACACCATTGTCTCCACAGCTACAGTATAATACAGAACACATACACAGCTCAGCAAACATCGTGAAACACCGCGAAAATTACAATTTTAAGCTGGCCTGAAGCGGCAGAGATGGGGACAGTTTATGGCGCTGAATGAGTTAAATGTGACATTTTGGTGGGTCCTCACACAAAAGAAAATGCTGCTTATTAAAATTGGGGTTAGGGTTAAGAGTATGGTTAAGGTCATCCAGTGTCCTCACAAGCATACAAGTCTCTAAGTGTGTGTGTGTGTGTTATGGATGGGTACGGTTCACATTTGAACCGATACGGTACCGGTACCTGTGAATCGATACCGGTACCCAACGGTACCTTTTTTTCTGTACTTTAGTCTCTAAAAATGTAAAATCCAAACTTCAAATAACCACACTTTCGACCGTTTTCGGCTTGCCATTGCCCCGACTGCTTTGTTGTTGAATCAAGTAAAATCCTAGGTAAGCGTATATATTGTGCATGTGAACGTTGACATGAAAAGAAAAAAACGTTTTTTTTTACAGTACCGACAACGGTATCTCACATGAATCGATACTCTGTAGTACCGACGTGTTTCGGTAAGTACCTTTAAAAGTACAGAATTCGGTACCCATCCCTAGTGTGTGTGTGTGTGTGTGTGTATTCTTACCTACTGCTACCATGCCATTCTCCAGATCTCCAGACATCTCCCTGCAGATGCTCTTCTCAAGATCTCTGCCAGACATCTGCTGGTACTCATGAAACACTTCACACCCACACAGACACACACACACACTGTTCAGTGGTTTGGGCCTCAGCTTCGAAAACGTTGCTGTAAAAAATTTTTGTTGCTCAGAACAGGGCTGCAAGGCTTGTTCTAAATTGCTCTACTAGAACGAGCGTTCACAAGATGCACTCTCTAGACAGATTGATTTATGACGTGATGTCATTTGCGGTCCGCCGAGTGAAAGAGGATAATTCTAAAATTTTTTATTTTGTTGTTACATTTATTAGTATTTATTTACTGTATTAATGTATTATTTGTTGTAATGTTGATCGTGTGTGGACCTCAGGAAGATTAGCAAACTGCTACGGCATAAGCCCTTTAAATTTCTCATTTCATTTCAACCTTTATTTAATAAAATCGTAAACAAATTAGTTTATTTGTTTATAAATAAACAAATAAACAAATCAGTGACAATACCATGCAGTGAAAATGGTATTTCACTGGTATTCATGGTCACATCTGTAGGTCTGAACTCAACTCAAGACATTCTCAGTCAACAAATAAAATTGTGTCATCAAACTGAAAGGTCAACTGAATTAACAAATCTGTAAAATTGCAGATGAACCTCTTTAAATGTTGTGCTTATCAAAAGACCAAAGCATATTCGTAACATTATTTGATCCCAGAGACCAGTATTCAGGATTTTCACGTAACCCATTCTGTATGAAAAGAAGAAAACAAAAAAAGGTCTTACTGAGACTCTCCTCTTAACCAATATAGCTGACTCATCGACTACGACTAAAGTGATTTATTTTGGTTGAGATACAAGATGTCCCACCCTGGTCCTTTTCTCTGTACCTGCTCTGAGGTGGGGCTTGCTCCGGGCACACAGAATAGCATTGAATTTGGACTCATCAGTTCCCAGCTTGTTTTCTCCAGCAGAGTACAGTGCCTACAACGACAACATTCACATGCACATAAAGAGAAAACATCTTCATAAGCGATAGGGTAAGAGGTAGTCTATTGGTAATAAGGAATTCACAGACTGTTGTTACTGAGGAGAATGACAGTGAACTTACCTGAGCATCTTGCTTGGCCACAGAGATGTCCACATTTTCCCGTTCATCGCGGCTTCCCTAAAAACACCAATGTTGAAACTGTCACGCCATTGTTGTTGGATGAAAACTTGAAAACGTGTCAGGAAGAAGTCTTACTTCCAGATTGATACACAGGTTTATTTTTTCTTTTAAATCATACAACAGGTAATGAATGAGATGTATGCCCCCTGCAAAATAAGTATGTACATTTTGTTTGGTTTGGTAAACATTGCGCTATGAACAGTCTATCAGTGTACTGTATGTGTGTAGGGGCAGGTACAATAAGAGTTTTCTTCTTCCCGTTCCTTTCGGCCATGGCATTTTTTGGATCATATTAAATTAACTATAAAAAAATAAAAAACATATTCTCAAAATAATCTGACGGGCCAGGTATTATTGCTGGCGGGCCAATCTCGGCCCGCAGGCCGCATATTGCCGAACACTGGTGTAGACTATCACATACCTCCTCCGAGACATGTGGAGTCGCCAGCTGCTTCTTTTCACCCGACAGTGAGGAGTTTCACTGGGAAAACGTAGCACGTGCGGAGGTTCACGCTATTTCCCCCAGATCCCCTCCTTTCTGAACAGGCGCCCCGACTGACCAGTAGGAGTCGCTGTTTGCAATGACCAGGACTCATACCCTACCGGCTTCCCTCCCACAAACATGGGTGGGAACATCGGTCATGGCACGCTTTATCGGGGGTGTGTCTTGGATGGGAATGGATGGTGTGTTTGGGGGACTGGCTGTTTCGGGGGGGTTCACATGCCTTTGAGCAACATTGTACTTATTGTACTTATTTTATACCTATTCTTATGTCTGCACATTTACGTTGCACTACTTTTATACCTATTCTTATGTCTGCAATTTATGCATCGTTTTTTATTCTGTTAACTATATGCTGATTTGATGTTCATTTTATACTAATTGCTGTGGGGAACTCTGGACTGCGGTCCATGTATGAAAAGTGCTATATAGATAGTTATTAATATTTATTATTATTATATTGTAAAAAAAATTATGCATTGAAATGTCTAAGTCTCGACGACATTGAAAATGAGGGTGACCTCAATTGTCCTTTCAAGAATAAATAAAGGTTTGAATGAATAATACGTACAATATTGTGAAAATGTATTAAATTAGTTGACTCTACATTGTATTATATATTGTATTGGAGTGCTCTACACGTGTGATGGGAGAATGCACTCTGCTGCAAAGACCGTTTAAACGAAAGAGTTCACTCTGCCACCATCTTGATAGTGGGGACTAACATGATCAGATCCCTTTGAACGGGGAGTCATCCGTATCTAAGAATATGTAAGTCATTGTTATGTGTGGGTATATTTGTATCCCTGTTAAGTTACCCTGTTAGGTTGTTAGTCTGTTCCATGTATCTTTTGTTCATGTAATCTTGATCTGTGTTCGCCAGTGTTGTGTATTGTGTACCCTGTCCTGTGCCTTAGTTGTACAGTAGTTCCTTGTCTTCCTGTAGTTCTTTGTTGTTTCCCTCCCAGGTGTATCCATTTGTAATCGGCCCAGGTGTTTCTTGTTCTCGTCATCCCCTTGTGGATCTGTTTTTGTTCTCCCCTGTGTTCTGTGGCTGGTCAACTGTCTGCACAGTGCTGTCATTTGTTTGTTTCTTATCTTTTTATTTTATTCCTGCACCCTCAATAACCCGACTGTAATTATAACCTCTTAACTGGCACAGACCCGGCCCCGGGACGTCTTGAGAACGATTTGCGCGGCGCGCCACTTTGCCGACCTCTAGCGGCTTGGGTTTTTTAATACAATATATATATATTAGTGCTGTCAAACGATTAAAATATTTATCTCGATTAATCGCATGATTGTCCATAGTTAACTCGCGATTAATCGCAAATTAATCACATTTTTATTTTTTACACCTTAAACAGATCTTTTTCAAGTTCCAAGTTTTAATACTCTTATCAACATGCGAGTCAACAAATGCTTGCTTTATGCAGCCATTTAACACAAAAGGATGACCCTCATGCATTGCAAATTTGCATCAAATTCAAAACAGAGTGATGCACAAAATAACTTAAAAGAAAATAATAATTTAAAACAATGAATAAAGTGTGCATGAAATAATAGGGGAAAGAAAACGTTAGGAACTTGTTACATTCACACACACAAGGGCTGATTAATCACACACCCCCTCTCTCCCTCACACACACTCTCCCAGCTCTCTTTCTCTTTTGCCCCTTCCTCATCTCTCTCACCCCCCTCTCTCTCTATATCTCACACACACACACACACACACACACACACACACACACACACACACACACACACACTTCAGAAACAAACATAGTATCAATGAGAGCATCAATAATACACATGAGTGAAGTCTAGTAAAAAAAATAAATAAAAATATATATATATTTTTTTTTAGTTAATCTTGAGTTAAAAAAAATTGTGGCATTAATAGAATCGGGAGTTAACGCGATATATTTGACAGCCTTAATATATATATAATTAAAGCCCTATTTGTTGCCTGTCGATTGCCCTTTCAGGCGACAAAGTCTGTTCAGCGGTTCTCAAGTTACATGCCGTATGTGAGGCGTGTGCGCCAAAGTACACGGCAGAGCTTTTTTATTACCACCCCCGACTCCCGGGGCTCTAGCTCAGTCAATCATTTGGCGATCTCGAAAATTATTGGACAGGGTAGCCAATGAGTGTGGCTTTCCAATGATATCAGGGATCTAGGTGGAAAGTCACGAGCGAAAACAGGAAGAGAAAAAAACGCAGAATGAATTGAAGTCAATGAGGAAAAGGAAACCTGCAGAGCTTCTTTTTTTTTGCAGTTTACCAAAATCGCTAATTTCTGAATGGATTTTTATGAAACTTTATGTATTATGTACTACATAATACTTCAGGCTATGGACCCATGGTGTTTCCAGCTCATACAAATCTTTTTGTAAATACTGTATTTGGATATTGCAACTACTACAGAAAAACATGAGTAACACGTTTTTCTACAACTCAAGTTCAGACCCATTATATGTTACTCTATTTCATTAGCACTAAAAGTGATTTTTTTTTTTTATATATTTTTTAGCGTTTATCGCTTTTCTGGTCAAGCATGACCGACAGAAACAGGTTGAAATGGGATGTAGAGCAGGGGAAGACATTCTGAGAAATGACGGCGGGTCCGAGAATCGAACTCGTGTCCCCCAGATCCGTGACGAGCACGGTTTTCCCCGACGCAGAAATAGCGCCGAGATATGCGGTGAGCTACGGGAGCTCCCCATGTGATCTTTCTTTATTGTATCAGAAACGTCAGAATGTTATCTTTCGGGCGGCTAGGTGGCGCAGTGGGCAAGGCGCTCGCCACCAACGCAGGATATGCTGGGTTTGAGCCCAGCTCTCGGCGTTGCTACCAGCTTGGTTGGTCGTTCATACTAATACAATTGGCAGTATTAGGGGGTGGGAAGCTGGTGGGTGGGGATCGGACGTTGTGGACAGCGACTCCTACAGGTCGGTTGGTGCGCCTGCGCAGTAGAATCAGGAAGCGACGGGGGCGGTGTGTCCCTCCCACGCAGACCCTCGCCGCTGAGAGATCGCGCTGTTCAGGTGAGAAGATGCGACAGCTGCCTCCTCGAGTACCGGAGGGGACACGTGATGCAAGGCTTTTTTTGTATTCGACTAAGAGGTTGGATAGTCGACTACGTCTCCTTTCGACCGATTAGTCGACTAATTGACTAATAGGGGTCAGCCCTAAATATTTCCAACATAAATACGCATTCAGTAGAGAGTAGAGAGTACAGAGGAGTGGCGGACATGTGTAGTATAGCAGAGGGCGCAGGCTGGTGGTGTCTATGAGGAGGGAAACCAGCTAAATCACTCAGACAATATGCAAGCTTTGCAAAACAAAGGTCAAGTATTTTGGGAACGGGTCAAGAATTTTGGGAACACTACAAACATAGAGGACTTGCATTGTACAACGTATCACCCAGAGACCAGAGAATTAAATGTTCTATGCCATATTTTGACTTGACTCTACTTTGCTGCTGTCTATTTTATGTTCATGCCTATGTCTTCTTTACTGCTGTGAAGCACTTTGAGCTGCAATTCTTGTATGAAAGGCGCATTATAAATAAAGTTTATTATTATTAACAGCATACAACGATTCTGGAGAATATTCTGTGGCTTGTCCACATGCCAGTTCCAGGACTGACTGACAGACTGGAGTTTCTAGCTTGAACAAAACGTTTGATGTTTGCTGTCGTGTGACAAAATGGAAATGGCCAATGTTACCTTGACACTTTTGCCAGTTCTAAAAAGAAAAGCACAAAGTCCAGTGACGCGTTAGTCAATCTCAAACCCTGCCCTCTTTCCTTTAAACTCCAATCACAACAACCGTTGCTTCCGCCGGACAAACGCTGTACAATCTTCTAATGTACTTCATATAAAGTATACAGAGCAATGAAAGTGGTAGGCGTACCTGAGCCAGGGAGACCAGGAGCCTGCGGAAGTGGCCCGAAGTGTCCCCAGTGATGGAGTCCTCCAGTGTCTTCTTGTACTCTGCAACAGCACACGATAAAACAGCATAAGCAATAACATCAAAATGTAAAGACCAAGACGTACAACAATAAATCGCAACCATGAATCACAAATTATCATCTGTAGGCAGGTGCTGAACTGAAATAAATTAATGAATGAATGATACCGGTAATTACATTTATATAGCGCTTTTCTAGACACTCAAAGTGCTCCCCACAATGTAGGGTGGAAATTGCCTCCTTCACCACCACTGTTGTGAAATGTTGAGAGTTTGGAGCTCTACTGATTTGACATTGAAGTCTATGGGATTGGATACTAGTAGGGGTATTCCAGAAATGGACTTTTAGGTTATAATTACAACATTTCCCTAAAACGTCACTTGTTTTGAGTTTTGAGATGCAATCCTATGACCTAGCCCTGGCATCTTTGTAAATGGCACTGCCATGATAGGGATGTTATAAGCCTTAATGTAGCTTTACAACCTATGCCTCACATTCACCCATTTGCTCACACACACAACCATGCAAGGTGCCAACCTGCTCATCGGGAGCAGTTCGGGGTCAAGTGTCTTGCTCAAGGACACTTCCAACACATTTCCGGGAGGAGCCGGAATCAAGCCGGGAACCTTCTGATTACCAGACGACGCTCTACCTCCTGAGCCACTGCCGCCAAAGTGGAGCGCCGCCCTATGCCACTATTCCTGCATCCTCAACCCGCGGGAATATTACTCTACAGCTAGGATATAGAATATTACTGTTCAGCTATCAGTTGTTGCATGAAAGGTGGGATATCAAAGGCTGACAACATGATATAATAATAATATAATGGCTACATGTTTTACATCCGATTAAAATAATATGCAATGCGAGAAGCCAAACGTAACTTTTACCTTAACAACTTCTGTTAAAAAGCGGAGCAGTGACTGGTATCTCATACACCAGTCCTCGAGACAAAAAGGTTAAAATAAGCCGACGATGTATGAAGGAGTGGAGATAAAAGCAGTGGGGAGAGGAGAACAGAAGACCTACACGCCAAACCTATTTCAGCACCACGGACAGCAGTGTAGCGCTCCATTTAGAGGAGCTGCAGTGTGTCGTCATTCGAGCTCGTCCAGCCCGTTTTAGAACGTTTACTATCAGAAGTCTTGGAATTCTTTTGCAAGCTCAACTGGCAGTACGTCACACCTCCTGTCTACCGGAACGCAGGCACGCTGTCTAACATCACACACAGGGGCGGCATTTTGCTGGCTTTGTTTGGTTCAGTGTAAAAAGAAAGTAAAACCGGCACAATATTGGCAATATTGCAGGATCTCTGTTTAAAAAGGGGCTAAAGTATCTACCGATCAGTCAGAGGGGAACCCCGATCATAAACGTATTAATTTAACTATATCTTGATAGCAGTCTATTCTGACATAATCCCAGACTTGGTTGTAAACTAAATGGGTTATGAATAACAAGATGGTGGGGTTCGTAAATGTAGCAACAGTCAGAGGGAGATGAATAATGTTAATTATTACAAATGGTAACTGTGACCTTTTTAATTGACAATAGGTATTAAGTATTGAGTAAAATTATTGCAATAAGATCAATAAACACAGATAATATTTGACTGGAATTTATTCCATTTGTCCGGGATATTGAAATCTTCCCGGACATGTGGACCGGCACCAATTTTCAGTGGAAACCCTGGCAGAAACCCTTCTTCTTTGATTGCATCAGAAACGGTGATCACGCTCACTGTCCTCCATTTCAGAAAGAGTTACGTTTGTTTACGTTGCACTACTCGCATGTTTTTATTAGCCAGTAATGGGACAACTTTTTGACTTTTTCCACAAACTAAATAGGTAGAGTCAAATCTCTTATCTCAACCATTATACCACCCACCCACCCCTAGGCCAGAGTGTGCAGCAGGGTGCAAAGCGTTTGAACCCCCCAGGTTCAAGCGCTCGATGGCAGCACAAGAACGCTGCCTGTATTTTCAGCTGTGTGATGTTGTCCCAGAACTGTTGAAACTATAACCAGAATTAATATATTTCACCATATAGAGGGCACATGAACACAATTACAGCTCCAAAAACACAATCTAGTGTTTTTAAACATCAACTTGTTTTTTTCTCTCTCTATAATTCTAGATGTTTAAACATAACATGATTTTTGATAAGAACATTTGTTTTTTTTAATTATAAAAACCATATCAGTCAGTGCAATTTAATTATGTCATAGTTATGCATTTTCCTCCCGATCGGCCCGGTACAAGATTTATTTCACGTCATAAATAGATCAATAGAGTCTGTATTAAGTAATGTTGCTTTTCTTTTTCAAATGTAGCCAAGGCTCGAGTAAAGACCCCAACCCTATCAAAACAGCAGTCAAAGTGTATATTTTCAGCACTACGTTTATTTACCAAATCATTTGAAGTATTATTAGCTAAATATGAGCTTATAAAAATCTCTGCACATTGCACCGGAAAACGGATGATTTAGATGCGAGAAGATGCCGTCATGAAATCGTTGTAGTCCTCCTATGCGAGGTTTGAGGCTGTGAATAACAACACCAGCCTACAAACCACGGCAATGGGGGGGGGGGGGTCTGCTGATGGAGACTCAGTGTTCAGGGTAACAGAGCATGAGGTGAGACGGATCTTTAAAAAAGTGGATATCAGGAAGGCAGCAGGACCGGACGGCATCCCCGGCCGCGTCCTAAAAGTCTGTGCCGACCAACTGGCCCCGGTATTCACTGACATCTTCAACCTGTCCTTGGAACAGGCCGTCATCCCCACCGGTCTGAAGAAGTCCACCATCATCCCTGTACCCAAAAAATCTACGCCCGCTTGCCTCAACGACTACCGCCCTGTAGCCCTCACCTCCATAGCCATGAAGTGCTTTGAGAAGCTAGTGAAGGGCTACATCTGTTCCTCCCTCCCCATCAACCTGGACCCTCTTCAATTTGCATATCGCCCCAACAGGTCCACGGAGGACGCCATAGCCCATGTGCTGCACACAGCAGCATCACATCTGGACAAGAGGCAGGGGAACTATGTGAGAATGCTGTTCATCGACTACAGCTCAGCATTCAATACCATAGTCCCCTCCAAACTCATAGCCAAGCTCAGGGACCTGGGCTTGAACTATGACCTGTGCCAGTGGGTCCTGGACTTCCTGACGGGCAGACCCCAGGTGGTAAGAGCCGGCAACTGCACCTCCTCATCCATCACGCTCAACATAGGGGCCCCCCAGGGCTGTGTTCTGAGCCCCCTCCTCTACTCCCTGTACACACATGACTGCGTAGCACAGCGGAACAACAACACCATCATCAAATTTGCTGATGACACAGTAGTGGTGGGCCTGATCTCTGCCAACGACGAAAGGGCCTACCTGGAAGAGGTAGAGAACCTGTCACAGTGGTGTCAGGAGAACTGCCTCTCCCTGAACGTCAGCAAAACAAAAGAGATGATTGTGGACTTCAGGAGGTCGGGGGTCAAGGACTACAGCCCCCTCAGCATCGACGGGGCACCAGTTGAGAGAGTGAACAGTTTCAAGTACCTCGGAGCCCACATATCCGAGGACTTGACATGGACCACACACATTGACAGTGTTGTGAAGAAGGCACGACAACGCCTCTACTTCCTCAGGCGCCTAAGGAAGTTCCAAGTCAGTCAGAAGATCCTTAGGAACTTCTACTCATGTACAATAGAGAGCATCCTGACCGGCAACATCACCTCCTGGTTTGGGAATAGCACTGCACAAGACCGTAGCAGACTACAAAGAGTGACACGTTCAGCCGAACGCACAATTAGAGGGGGGCTTCCCACCCTCCAGACTCGAGCCACCCGAACAACTGCCTCTTTGAACTGCTGCCGTCAGGCAAGCGATACCGGAGTCTTATGGCGAGCACAGAAAGACTCAGAAGGAGCTTCTATCCCCAGGCCATCAGGCTGCTAAACGAACAATAATCGCTAAACGAACAATAATCACTATGCAACAACCATCAAATGCACACAGCACACACACCCACACGCACACACTCACTCAAACAAACAACACACTGCAGCACCCACTCTCCACACTTTAGATCACACAAACACACTTACACTTTATATTTATTGATAAAGGATTTGCACTACAACTCGTACACCTACTGTGAATTGTACCTAAACTGCACCTCGTCCATTTATGCCTTGCACTATATAGTATTGTATATTAATACACTGCACAGTATTGTATATTGTATGGTAACTACGTCTACGAACATTGTACATATGTCTAAACTGAACACTGTGACCTCTTTTTTTACTTCTAATTTTTACTATGTCTTTATTTCATACTTATCTTGTCATGCACAGTCTCTGGAGCGCAACAGTAAGAAGCATTTTGTACAAAAGTATTCTGTACTTCTGTATGACAACTATTAAAGAAACTTGAAAACTTGAAACTAGTCCTAAGAAATAGGAGATCCAGGGCTTTCGATGGATGTCGAAATGTCATAAAACTACATTACCCAGCTCACCCAGCAATGGAAGTCCAACCCTTTTTCACATAATTTCTCTGACGTGATTTTCGTGTTCATATCTTACGGGTCGAACAAACTTCAACATTATTGCCATAAAACACAACATATATTGTTTCTAGGGATGTCCGATATTATTGGCCGATATTGGCATTAAAATGTAACATCGGAAATTATCTGTATCGGTTTTTAAAAAAAATAGGGATTTTTTTTTTACATTTATTTTAACCTTTATTTACCCAGGCAAGCAAGTAAAAACGAATTCTTATTTTATTTATTGTGAAAAGTATGCATAATGTTGTGTTTTTGGGGGGGGAAACCCTGCATATATCGGTATCGGTTGATATCGGTATCGGAAATTAAGAGTTGGACAATATCAGTATATCGGTCAAAAAGCCAATATCGAACATCCCTAATTGTTTCTTTACCTTTCTGTGAACATCTAGAAAAAGACACGTCACAATCCGGTAAAAAATGTTGGAGCTATTTATTATACAGAAGTAACTGTACTTACAATAGATTTCAGTCTTTGCTGCCCTGTAACTAGCGCCTGGTGGTACTAAATCCAGTTTTAACTCTACTATTGGAAAGAGGAGATTTGGCCTGTATGATGTGGTAATTTATAGGCCCGATATTCTATATTCATATTTCCAATTGCATGTGGCAAAATTCAGTACTGTATCTACAAAAAACTCTGAAAATCGACCGCTGAAAATCATCTGTCCTTTGTTTATTTGCTTAGATTTGTATTACACCTGATCTCAAGAAGGTGCTGAATGAGGTGCACATGGTGTTATTCATCGTCAAAGATTAAAATAATAATAATAATATTAATAATAATCATTTATATTCTCCTTTTTTACTCAAGCATAGTAACAGACACAATATTTATGACATTGGGAATACATTTCCAGAGGTCCATAGATGTCCCTAGATACCAATAACATGCAAATGGAACTTGTAGAAGTGGAGCAATCTTCCATTTACTTGGGTATGTACTTTTAGGCAAATCTTCTGAAAATATGGCTAGGGCTTAAGAGGTTAAATTGGGACCTTATAAAAGACATGCATGTTAGGCAGACCCTCGATGAAAACTAGCTCATTAGCTAACTCTGGCACATTTACATTGATGTGGAGACTGAAAGTGTTGATTGATGTGCATTGTCCCTGGTTAATAAATAAATAAATAAACTTAAACACACAAATAACTGAATAAAACCATGTAAACTATTTGATCAAGATGGCTACTTTTGCAGAATTACAACCTAAGAATAAATTTCAGTGGAATACCCCTTTTAAAATCTGCATCTAGGTGTAGTATTCTATAGCTTTACATAAACACAGATACATTGAGTTGACCCATTGAGTGGTGCGATGGCCGTATGCACCAAAGTGGCATAGTCCTGCATTACTGAAGGAGAGCAGTGGAAATCCATTGTGCCTGCTGTCCTGAGGGGATCTCACCTGTTTTGTAAATCTGGTTGATCTCTTTAATCTCAGCGTTGGAGCGAGAGGACAAGATCTCTATCAGGCAGGCTTCATCAGTTCCAGCTCCCTGTTGTTAGGAGGTCAATGGTCAAAACTGATATGTTAAAGACCCCACTCCCCCTCCCCTTCCCCATAGCCTGATTCAGAATTGAAGCCAAAGACTTACTCTCTTAAGTTAGGACCATGTCCTAAGTAACATTCTAAGAACTCTAATACTGGTGTTTTCTTGGTTAAACAAACGATGTAGTAGCATGAATTATGAGCTACGTTATGTTGACTTCAAAGGATATTTACTATGTGTAAAAAGATGGGAGGTTTTCTTGGCGAGCTCTGACCTTTATGGCGCTGTTGAGCTCATAGGCATCAAACTCGGCTGGGGTCTTCAACATGTCCAGCACCAGCCTTTCAAAGTTCCCAGACAGCTCTGACTTCAGGTCCTTGATCAGATCCTGGAAGCGGAAAGGAACACATGCATGGGAACACATGCATGGGATGTCTGATGTTCAACCACTGACACAGCTATAACTGGCTCTGAGGACATCCAATCCTGTGTACACTTTACTAGCAGCAGAAGCACCTGCTGTCTGGATGTCTCATACACACGCACACACATGGCCATCTATGATACTGCATTAGTAAGTTAGGTGTACAGTATCATATTTTAGTATACACTCCTCTAATACGAGAATAGCACCATTTGGTGGGCTTGAAAATACCAAATGCTGGAATACGTATACCGACAGTAAGACATAAATCATTAAAGATATCTTTAATTGAATACTACAATGAGTTACCTTTCCATAGGAGGTTTTGAAGGCCTTGAGCATGGACACACGCTGCTTGTTGGAGCGGCTCCCCAGCAGCTCGATGATGGCCTGCTCATCCGTTCCTGCACAGACAAGTCCACCATGTCAAGTCAGATACAGTTTGCACAGAAAAGAAAACATTCAGCTCCTTCTCATCTCGTCCAAGTTGGAGACTCACGATCAACCAACATTTTCGTACACGTTGCTCGTAGTGCGCTGCCAGTCACCCCCTTAGACAACATCGAGTGTGTAAATACATGAAGAACACACTGCTTGGCGTACAGCCATGACCTCACAAGGCCTTTGTTATGTTAGATAAACTCAGTGGATGTTTCGACAGGGAGTTATTCAACTTCCCCTCAGAGATGGCAGACAGTCAACACCATTTGCATTGCTAAATACAGTTATCCGTGTCCCACAATAAGTGCAACAGGAAAAGGAAGCTGGCCACACAAGATGTCCACCATCATCAAACCTCTAATTTTAAGGCGCCACCCTCTCCAGATTTGTTTTCATGCTTTCCTAGGTGACAACCAGCTTCAGCCAGGACCTCAAAAAACAAACAGACTAAGTGTGGCGGCTGTGATAATAGAGAATCCAATCCTCTTGAGAACTGTGATTCTCCATCTTTTAAGTTTGCGGCCCCAGGGGTTCCGGCTGGGTAGTGTAGATGTCAAAGCGCTCGCGGGTGGGAAGCCGGTGGGGGTATGAGTCCTGGTCATTGCAACAGTGGTCGGGGCACCTGTTCAGGAGGGAGGGGATCTGGGGGAGATAGCGTGAACTAGGGGTGGACGGTATAAACGGTATACGGTATAAACGCTATGAATTTGCTCTGCGGTATGGATTTTGACTATACCGTGTAACCGGTAGAGCAGCTCTAAAATAGCAATGACGTCATGTAACCACAGCGCGACTATTTCAATCGCATTTGCCCCTAAAAATAGATAGAATTAGTCATAGATAATAGATATGTGCAAACTGGAAAAAGTTATTTAGGAGGCTTCGCGCAGTGGGCGTGTCAACACACAATTGTCATTTCATAATAAACACATATCACCGCGGCGCACAGCAAGTTTCAATTTCAGTTCCTGGCATTTTTAACCAGTGGAGAAAGGTAAGAGATTTCCCTATCGTTTTTCTTATATGAATTATTCTACGTTAATAAAACATACCTGGTGATCAACTACAGTTTGCTGTAAACATTATGATATGTGTGTAGTGTTATGATAACGACGGCTGCAGCGGGAGGACGGCTGCAGCAGTGGATTTGCGAATAGCATGCAGCTGCAGAGCCGCAGAGCCAGGGGCGCTTTCAGGTCTGGTCACAGGCCCGCTCAACAGTGCCCCCCCACCCAACGGCTGAATTGCCAATGGCTGAATTGGAGTATTGCACAGTGCAAACACTCCAATTCAGCCATTGGCAATTCAGCCGTTGGGTGGGGGGGCGCTGTTGAGCGGGCCTGTGACCAGACCTGAAAGCGCCCCTGGCTCTGTGGCTCTGCAGCTACATATGCTTCTAGCAAAATCCAGCATCCAGCCCGCTGTTTGCAATGGGAGCAGCACGGAGTCTCGACTCGGGACTTATTTTATTTGGAATATAATGACTTTATATGCAAAAGTAGCCTAGTTTTAAGTTAAAATATTATAAATCTACATGCCTTGAGGATGTCATTCTTTATATAGCCTGCCTATCAGGCAAAAAAAATATTCTAACGGAAACACTGATACCGTGATATATACCGTTACCGTCTATGCTTCAAATTATACCGTGATATAAATTTTAGACCATACCGTCCACCCCTAGCGTGAACCTCAGTGTGCGTTACACTCTCACAGTGAAACTCCTAGCTTTTAGGTGAAAAGAAGCGACTGGCAACTCCACATGTATCGGAGGAGGCATGTGATCGTCTACACCCTCCCCAGACCGACAGCAGGGCAGCGCAACGACCAGGAAGGATTGGCATAACAACGATTTTTTTCCGGCCCATGAAAACAACGAGATACCCATTAACACATTGACCGCCAACCACGTTGTACGACGGGTTTCAAGGTCATGCGAATTCCGCCAATCCACGGCTTACAACGTTATTGAGATCATATTTAATTTTTTCGCCTTGGTATTCATAATTCCCTCACCCAGCCTCGGCTGATACAGTGGGAGCCTGCACAACTCTGCAACGCTTCAATACTGCCGCCTGGTGGATGATCGGTCGAGTTACAACCGGAAATGGATCTCTGGTGATCTCCGTGCATCTGTGAAATGCGTCCGGCACTCACATATTGTTGCGGGACTCTAGACACACATCCGTGTATATGGATCGCTGCCATAACTCAATAATCGATATGATTTGGGCGTTTATTATTATTATACAAACCGGAAATGGATCTAGTCGATCCACGTCAAATAAGTGGGATATTTTTCCTCCAGTCTCATCGGCGAACGGTAAGAGGACGCTGACGTCATTTTCAGCGTGATTGTTTATTATTATTAATGCAAACTGCTCTGATCAATATATCACCCATACTACATAATAATAATAATAATAATAATAATAATAATAATAATAATAATAATAATAATAATAATAATAATAATAATAACTTTATTTGTATAGCACTTTTCATACAGAGGTTGCAGTTCAAAGTGCTTCACAACAGTAAAAAATACAGGCATAAGCGGGCATAAAAAAGATAGACAGGTAGCAAGGTATGGCAAATCACAGTGTTTCACATTAGGATCTAGCATCCCAATAGGCTCTCCGCTTACAGTTTTCAGTAACACAAATAATAAAAAGTTTAAAATGATTCAGTTTAAAAATAGTCAAAAAATTATAAAATAGAACAGACGTAAAAAATACAGGCATGAGCGAGCATAGCAAGGTATGGTAAATCACAGTGTTTCACATTAGGATGTAGCATCCTAATAGGCTCTCTATTCAGTAATACAAATAATGAAGTAGTTTAAAATGATTAAGTTTAAAAATAGTCTAAAAATTATAAAATAGAACGGACATACAACATAAAGCATTTACTGACGATCACGGAATTATAAACGACCCCCACCCCCCCCCCCCGTTCATCCACGCATGATGAGTCATAACGTTTAGGATCGTATTCAGTTGGATTTTTTAATATAGCGTGTATCACGAATAAACTGCAATCGATAATCTATATTATGCGTTTAGGCCTATAACTAGCGTTCTAGGAATTACTGCAGAAAACGATAAAAACATATAAATATTCTAGACGGTATTTTCGTATGAATCTATGAATGAAAAAGTATAACGTTCCTACATCCTGAACGATAGATAATCGATGTTGAATGGGCCATAGTAATGTCAATTTAGCAATACAATTAAAAAAGTTATAGCCCTGCAAAGAAGGTAAACATCTCCATAGGCTTAGAGTGGTGGCAGAGAGTGGTATGAGAGGGGCAAACTCCGTGGCAGTTAATGTGTTAACAACGCCCCAGCATGGTCAAACATAAAGAGAATGGTGAAATATGACACCAAAGAATGCTTTTTATTTTCCCCATTCAGGCTATGGTACGATGAATAGTTGGAGGAGGGCTATAGACTTCACATATTCATTATTTCACAAGAAAAAAAGCATCAATAGCAACGATTAGAAATACAATAATGCATTAGGTAGTGTATATAGACATACCAAAGCCCTTCATGGCCTTCCTCAGGACCTCCACATCCCTCAGAGAGTCAGCTCCTGGAAAGTCTTTGATGCTTCCCCTGAATCCTCTCTAAAAAGGAAAACAGTGTCATTTGTGGAGTCATTGTTCTAAATTAGGAGTCTCTGTCATTAGAGTTAACAACCTACGTCAGTTCTATTTGATCTTAATCAAATAAAAAATAGCAATTAAAAGATATATATATATATATATAATTTACATATATATTTACATATATATAATATATAATTATATAAGCAATATGATATGAGGGAGACATTTATTTGATTTGATTTAGTCTAAGTTCCTTAGATAAGAACACCAGTGCCAATTACCTGGAGTATTATTATTATTATAACTTTTTTTTTAAACATAATAATAATAATAATAATAATAATAATAATAATAATAATAATAATAATAATAATAATAATAATAATAATAATAATAATAATAATAATAATAACTTCATTTTATATAGCGCCTTTCAAGGGACCCAAGGTCGCTTTACATAGGGGGGGGGGAGTAACAAAGTAACAGACAGTGGACAGACACAACATATACATATAAAGTGAGAGATTAGGGGTTAAAGGCCAAGTTGAAGAGGTGGGTTTTGAGCAGTTTTTTGAAGTTGGGGCGGTGCGGAGTTCTGCAGGGAGGGAGTTCCAGAGGGTGGGAGCTGCCACACTGATAATCCTTTCAAACATAGGTTAAACAAAGACCAAACTGTAGTTATAGTATAGGCACACATGGAATGTCTGTCATCCAGTAACAGCATGTGTTTGGAACTAAGTGTTAAAACTAGAAATACCGCATTGGGGTTGTATGCCTCCACCAACCAGTAGCAGATGGGGGCTTAAGAGTAGGAGGCGGGGCAAACATAAACCACAAACAAATATAGGCCAATGAAACAGGATATACCCGCTGATATAAGATATGAACGGGGGAGGGGCATGTGCATGGGGACGTGATTAACCTAGAACAATGAAAGTAGTAGTCTGTACTGAGTGAACGTGCCAAATTCCAGGTCCATTAACTCAATGGCCGCCAAGAACTATTTAATACGTGTTAGTCCGCCAATCGTTGAACGCCAACCACGTATATACGTTATTGGATCGTTATTTCTTTTATTCGCCATTTCCATTCATAAATCATCCAGGCATGCTGTGGTACTGTGTAGCAATGTGTCTGAGATCGCAACGGTCCGATACCACTGCCTGGTGGTATGCGGCCAATGTCGCACTTCCTTTCTGACTGTGTATGTGGCTGTGCGTCATTGAAAGACATCCGGGCGGAGTTTTCTTGTAACGTGGATCAAGATATTACCCGATCGCATTGAATCGCCTTCGGGACGCCAGATTCATTATGCTGTTGGGGGTTATGGCGTGGGCCAAATGGACATACGATCTAGCAGATCAAATAATTGGAATATTCTTTTTAGAGTCTCATCGGCCACAGGTAAGAGCAATTTAACGTCAATTTCAGCTTGGTTGTCCATTGTTTTCATAGCCATCGCCCTGATCAGCGTATGCTGTTGTACTAACGAATGCCGTTATTGACAATCAATTAATCAGACAATTTTGTATGTTACAAGAGACTTTTAAGTTTAAGTCAAGCACTTTCATATGTTATGTTTAAGTTTAAGTCAAGCACTTTCATATATGTTGTCTGTTTAAGAAAGAGTGCAATAAATGATTTTATTGAAAAAATAAGAATCGTGTGAGAGAATCGTGATCTCAATTCTTAGAGAAAAATCGTGATTCACATTTTAGCATGAATCACCCAGCCCTAGCCTGGCTAGCCTATACCTTTTTTTTTTATCTTTTCCCCCCTCCTTTTTCCTCCGATTTTCTCCCATCCCAATGTTAGTCGTTATGCCAATTCCCAATCCCCTTCCTGGTCGCTGCGCACTTACCCCACACAGTCGGTCTGGGAGATGTTAGTCGTTATGCCAATTCCCAATCCCCTTCCTGGTCGCTGCGCACTTACCCCCCACAGTCGGTCTGGGAGAGTGGAGGCTATCACGTGCTTCCTCCGACACGTCTAGCCAATCAACCGCTTCTTTTCACCTGGCAGCGCGGACTCTCACTGAGAGGGTGTAACGTGTGGAAGGATCACACTACCCCCCTTAGATCCTATCCGCGCTGAGCAGGCGCCCCGACCGAACTGTAGGAGTCGCTGTTTACAACGACCCGGACCCACCCGCCAGCTTTCCCACCCTCTAATACAGCCAATTGTATTAGTGTGAACGGCCAGCCAAGCTGGTGACAACGCCGGAGCTGTGAGCTGGATTCGAACAGGCGAATCCAGCGTCTCCGGTGTTGGTGACGAACACAATCTCCGCTACGCCACCTGACAGCCTCTGGCTAGCCTATACTTAAAGAATAAATATAATTACATTACAAGAGAATAAAATGCCTTTTTCATTAACGAAAACTAGACAAAATTGCATCCGTTTTCTGTGACTAAATCGAGACTAAAACTGACTAAGACTAAAATGCTCAGACCTGTAGTTGACTAAAACTGACTAAACAAAAAATAAATGAAGGCGACTAAATATGATGAAAACGAAAAAGGAGCATTTGACACATGACTAAGACTAAAATTAAAATAGCTGACAAAAGTAACACTGCTAAGAACTAATACTTTACAGAGCAGCACTAAATAAATGTCCTTTCCAGGGTATCTTACATTGATGGCAGGAGCTACAGGCATGACTCCTCCACCGTAGCCTGGCATGGATGGATTGGCAGATGGGACCTTTGGGTACCCTGGCATCGGCGCTGGTGCTCCTCCGTAACCCGGCATGGATGGGTTGGGAGACGGTGCCCTGGGGTATCCTGGCATGGACGGGTTGGGAGACGGTGCCCGGGGGTATCCTGGCATGGACGGGTTGGGTGATGGTGCCCTGGGGTATCCAGGCATGGGCTGGCCAGGGTAGCCTTGGGTCTGGGGCATAGGCCCTCCTGGCTGCGGGTACAGGCCATATGGCTGTTGGTTAGGGGAGGGGGCACCATACCCCCCAGGCTGGGGAGCAGGTGGGTACCCGCCAGGGGCTTGTGTGAACATGGATGGGTTTGGAGTAAAACCCCCCATGGCTGCAGAGATCTGGTTGGCCTGTTGTTAGGAAAGATTGGCATCCCATAAAATGTGCTCAGAACCTAGGTTGTCAGCATTCATTTGCAAGCAAAGTTAATTGGTTACACTTTATTTGGATAGTCTCACCTATAGATAATCAATAAATGTATTACAAATTAATTCCCCCAAAATCTATCCACATTCCATTGCTAAGAGCAAAAAAAGGAATCCGTTTATACCTACCATTTCCTGCTAGCTCACCCAGAAAGGGGGTAAATAGTGCTAACCCCGTGTTTATTTAGAATAGAATTAAACAGAACCATCACAAGGATCTGGGTTAATTCACTGAGACAATGGGATGTAAGAATGCACACAATGTACTTCTTTAATTTATCATTCAAATTCTTTATGCAAGTCATTTATTTACACAGAATGTTCTGTTCGGTCAAACCGTACTCCCAGCAATTTCAATCTACAGATCATCTACTGTACAGGAGAATATCCAAACATAGTGTGGCCATGCTAAAATGATATACATAAAAAAGACAAGCATTAGCTTCACAGACAGAAGAATGCAAAATTAACGACACAGAAATGAAATTACAAAAGAAAAAGAGGACAGTTGCAGCAGCTTGTCAGGTTTTAGAAGCACTGACAGAACTACGGTAGCTAATCATGTGCATGATGCTTTTTTTTTATTTCTTTTTTCATTATCATGCGAGAGTAGTGGAAAGGAAAATTAATGAAGAAAGCGGCAACACGTAAAAATGCTGACTTAGAAAAGTCTTACCGTTGAACAATTGGATGTGATATTCCAATAACGGCTGTGTATTTCATGCTAACTGGAATATTCAATCTGATGATGTTGAATTTACAGTACATGTCAAAAGATATTGGTCTGTGTGAGTTTCAAGATGTGTGCTTCATGCTAGACTTACCATGGTGGGAAGATTGGCAGCAGTGAAACCAGGATTGGGTAAATTACTTATGGAGGGATAGCCAGCAGAAGGCCCGCCTCCCCAGCTGCCTACAACAGATTAGGAAACAATGTTGTTGGAGGTTGGATGCTGCAATGTTCAGAAAATGTCATTCACACTGTGTTTCACAATGCCAACGGAAAAGAAAGCATGGTATTACTTAATTGTGTTCCGTCACTTGGAAGTGAACTTAAAAAAAGAAAAAAGGGGGGAAAAAAGGAAACACAACCTGTTCCTCAGAGGTCAGAGGTCAAAAAGTAAGAATGAGACAGTATGAAAGAGTTCCTTACAGGCGACGCCCATTTTTCACACTTCCCTCCTAGTCAAATATGTAGCCTGGGGGGGCTTTCACACCAGCCATTCGGGGTCGAATCCGAGCACGATCGCACCAAAATAAGTGTGATGAGAACGCCCCCCCCCCCCCCCCCCCCGTCACCGCTGATTCGAAGAAAAGGTGGTCTCGGAACGGAGCGTGGTGTGCAAGCAAACCTGTAATGCTTTCATGCTTGCTTGAATTTTGGGAAGATAAAAACATACAACAACTGGACAATACCCACAAAAACGACGATATTTATGGGCAATTTGGAGAGTTCAGACCTCAACCAAACAAGCATGTTGAGCCTCACGGCTCAGTGGTTCAATGAAAACTTCGAGATGAAGTCACGTTACTAGCCCAAGACTTCCCTGGCTCGCATACAGTTAGGCCTGGCAATTTTTTAGCCATTGCTATGTCTATACATTGGTTTCTTGTTCGTTCGAATGCATTTATTTCTATAGACTGGTGTATTTTTCTTCCATGAAAAATGGATCCTCTAATAACAATTATTGCCCAAAACGTAAGCTGTAAAAGATAAGCTAAAACTGTACAAAGCCACTTATTCTGAGATGATAATTCATGTATCTGGATAACCAATGCACGGATTTTGTCAAGGCAGGTAGCTTATTTTGGGGAAATTGATATCTATAGACTGGTGTATTTTTCGTCCATGAAAAATGGAGGCTCTATTAATTATTATTGTTCCAGAGTCTCTAGCAATAATAATAATAAGAGCCTACATTTTTCATGGACGAAAAATACACCAGTCTATAGATATAAATTTCCCGGAAATAACGCTACCTGCCTCGACAAAATCCGTTCATTGGTTATCCAGATACAGATGAATTAGCATCTCAGAATAACAAATCACACGTAAAAGACAAACGCCACAAATGCAACATCCAATTTGGCTTTTCTCCAGCGCGACCAGCACGTCTTTCGTTGGATTGGCATGTCTAATAATGCTGTTATTAGAAAATGTGCGTTCATGGGTACAACAGATCAGTCAACAATGTCGAGCTAAAAGTGAAGAAGATGAGGCTTCAATATATTTTCCGTGGTTTGATGCAGTGGTCAGCATAATCGGCCAAAAACCAACCAGTGATCCCTCTGTTGTTTAATCACTACCCACAGTAATGTGGCCGGTTAGCCCATCCAAAACAAGGGAGCCCGACGGTGTTGTTCAATCACAACCCATCGCACTATTACTACTTCCAGTAACGCAGCCTGACGTTAGTCCATCAACTAGCCTGCCAATCGGTAAGTAAAGTTTTAGCATCCATATTCTCATGACTTTTCAGTGTCTGATCCGTCTGTGATCGATTGTGTTTTTAACGCGCGGCGGCGTACGCGGCTTATCAATGTGAGTTATGTGACTAGTTGTGTTCAGCGGGACTATAGCGATCAAGTATATATGCATATTATCTTTTACATTGTTCGTTATATGTTTTGTCTATCGGTCTGTAATCCATGTGGTTAGCGCGCGGCATGGCCATAATGTTTTGAGTGTAGGAAAAGTATCCAAAATCCCGCCTGTATCTAACCCATCGTGTAGGTTTAGCTGGTACATTACTTCCCGAGGTACAGCGAAAATGTCCTGTGTACCTGTTTTGGTTCATTCAGAAATATAGACTAGTATAGGGGCGCTCCAGTAGCACACAACATAGCGTGCTGAGTCGCGAAGCGGTCGTCCCAGGTTCGTTTCCCAGTCCCGGCGACCATTTGCCGCATGTCTTCCCTACCTCTCCTCCCGTTCTCCCTCTCTCCCTCTATCGGTCCTGCGTGGCCAGAAAAAGCTGAAAATGCTATAAATAAAAGTAAAAAAAAATATATATATATATAGACTATAGAGATTGCTCTCCTCAATTGTGCTTGAGAACGAAACACGAGATTGTAGTGTGTACACAAACTAGAGGGGGGAGAGGGAGGGGGGGTTCTCACTCGAGGACGGAGCGGAGCACCCGTTCCTAATGAGAAGACGCCCTAAGGAGATCGACCCGCACAGAATGAGAGTACTGTGTCAAATGAGCTGGACAGTGAGAGTTCCCTGTTTTGAAAAGGCTTTCACTCAGTTAAATCCAAACCTCATGACCTCTCCTGCCTGATACAGAAAACATGACTCTCACTCACAAAGTCTCTGGATTCTGAAATGGGCAAGTGTCCATCCCTTATTCCCCATGGCACGCAATGTCTCACTCTCACTCTCTTGAGTACTACTACATTGTATTACATTGATGCAGTGAAACCTTACCTGCCGGTGGCATGGGTGGGTAAGCTCCAGGCTGCTGCTGTTGATACCCGCCAGGCTGAGGGTAGCCACCGGCCTGAGGGTACCCTCCAGCTTGGGGATATGCTCCAGGCTGGGGTGGGTAGGTACCGGGCTGTGGAGGGTACGCCCCGGGTTGTTGAGGGTAGCCGCCTTGTTGAGGATAGCCACCGGCCTGAGGGGGGTATCCGGGATAGCTCATGGTTTTATGCCTAAGTGAGAAGAAAATGGACTGTCAATAGGCCATCTCAAGGTCTTAGACAAGTAGCCTGATGCACCGGATGGTTTGTTACACGGAACCATCCGAGAAGTCATACTTGGAAACCATTTGGAAAGGGGCAGGTACTTTCAAAGAATACTTTGCGGGTGATTGGATGAACCATCTGTCTATCACCGACTACCCCCCCCCCCCCCTCCCTCCCCTTGGTTTCCCTTACTTACTTCCCTGATAATGATCGTCTCCCCTACTGGCTTCTGTATTTGTCGTTTGTTACTCATGGTTTTATGTTCCTGTGTGACATATGACATAGTAAGAGAGCACTGAAGAGGAAGCTAGCTAATTAGCTATGTAGAAATGTACTCTCTTTCTAACACACACACACACACACACATGCACAAACATGCAAAATCGCATACACACACGCCTTCACTCCCAGACACATCCATCTACACCCACCTCTCACTCTACACATAGCCTTCGACTTGTACACACATATGCATTCACACACAGCCTTTTAATAAGTATACATGATTATCCGGATATCTCTGTACATTGTACATCATATTGTTACACCCCCCTGTGGAAAGGGCGCAACATAAGGCAGCAGACATGGTGGGTTAGGGTGCAGCGACACAAAACCAAGAAACAGATTTATAAAATAATGTTTATTTACATAAGAAAATGTACACACAGCATACATAAACCCCATACTTAACAATATCTATAATTCATATTATGTATGTCAATGCTCCACTTAGTTTTGTCTACTCTCCTGTATACATACTTTGCTATCTTGCCATTCTTTAGAGATCTTGGCTAGGGCCCAGTGCAGTAACATAGGTCTCTCCATGTTGCAACATGTCATTCCGTCAGTAAACTCTATCCTTAATCAAAGACTCTGTAGTGCGCCCCCATGAATAATATCTGGTCAAATTATTCCACATCACTAGCTATATAGTTAGCATGTCGGTGGATGATTCTTGACATCTTTGTAAGGGATGTAAATATGCTTGAATACGGCCGTAGCTGCCAGTAGTTCCTCATAGGATGCAGATTGGTCCGAACAACTGTGGTTCATGGTTTATGGAGAAAATTAAGACAGGGCAACTAAATGTATCCTTTATAGCCTATTATGGTGGGATTCTTTTTTTTTATCATGAGCTAGGTCAAATGGATCTCCTGGTGGTCCTTGTCTGGCTCATGGTGACCTCTAAGCCTGTACTTCTGGGTGTGAGTGAAGCACACACGCATCGTCTCAGTCTCACACTTTATTATGTGAAGGCTATTCAAAACTCAATTAAGAAGAATTCTCATATTGCAGCCTTTGCTATATGTTGCATTATTTCACACTGCATACTCTGCATACTCTCTACCGGACATTTTGGCAGGTGATTAAATATAGTTGGGAATTCCTATTATACTATTTAAAAATGTATTTGGCTTCAATGGCTTGTAAGATCAGTGAACATTAGGGGTGTAACGGTACACAAAAACCACGGTTCGGTACGTACCTCGGTTTTGAACTCACGGTTCGGTACGGGTTTCCGGTACAGTGGGGGAAAGTTTGGCTTTCCATGTTCCACTCAGGGGTGATGTAGTGTGCAGTAACTAATTGTACTTGTAGGTAGGGCTGGGCGATATGGCCTAAATATGATATCACGATATTTTCTGACCTTTCGGCGATACACGATACACATCACAATGTTTTTCTTTTTTACCCCAAACAATTCATTATGAGGCTTACCAAGACAGTATTTGAGTTTGCAAGCTAACATTAAAGACAAAATAAAATACCCATGCATTTAGCATTTTTATATTAGATTTAGATTATTAGATTATATATTGCATATGAGATATTATATGATTTAGATATGAAATATGATGAATTGAAAATGGGGGACCCTGATGTAAACAAGACTAAAGTCTTTCTCTGGTCTGCATCCCCTTAACAATTGTATGTATTGAGCTGTACTGTACCCATTCTGAAATATGTTAAAGTTTTAAATCAATCAATCAATAAATAGCATTTTAGCATTTTTATGAAACTACTGTATATATGTATGCCTCTAAATGTTTTGATGAATTGAAAATGGAGGACCCTTATGTAAAAAAGCCGAAAGTCTTTTTCTGGTCTTCATCCTCCTGTACTGTATTGTACCCATTCTGCAACCTTTTAATACAGTTTTCATTCATTCATTCTGACGGAAACATAATCATTTTGATTGACAGTCGAGTCTGCCAATGACGTCACACCGCTTGCACCCGCACTGCTGTTCTTAGCACCAATCGGCAAGCGTTATTCGTTTTTGACTTCCTGAATGTCCCGTGTGCTGAACATCAACAAAGCTACTAACGTTAGCTCCCCGCGGCCGTCGAGTAGGAGACCAGTGCTTCACAGGATGACTAAATGAGGCATAATGATTTTACTACAACGAATGTTATAATAAAAGCCTTTCCATACATCTGTCTGATTGAAAACTTTATTAACAGACCGCGGAATGGGCATATCTCAGCACAGGCTGAGATATGAACGAGTAACGTGTGGACAGATTGACGCGACACAATCCTCTTGGGCAAAACATCACGATATCCACGATACATTGAAAAAGTGTATCGTTAATGAACTGTACCCGATATTTATATAATATCGTCATATCGCCCAGCCCTACTTGTAGGGCTGTCAATGAATATTCTTTTTCTCCTCTCTTTTTCTATTTTTTCTCCCATCCCAATTCCATTGTGCCAATTCTCCCCTCCCCGGTCTTGAACGTTGCTCGCATATGCCCCCCACTGGCCTGTTGTAGGGAGGATAGACGCCTTGCATCACGTGTCCCCTCCGGTACATGAGGAGGCAGCCTGTCACATCTTTTCACCTGCCAGCGCAGACTCTCATTGGCGCGGTGTAACGTGTGGGAGGCTCACACTACCCCCGCCATTTCCTGTCTCTTCTGTGCAGGCGTCCCCAACCGACCTGTAGGAGTCGCTGTCCACAACGTCCAGATTACCACCCATCGACTTCCACCCTCTAACTCTGCCAATTGAGCCAGTATGACGGCCGGCCCAAGCCGGAGGCAACGCCGACAGCCGGAGTCGAACCCGGTGTCCCTTGCGTTGGTGACGAGCGCAATGTCCGCTGCGCCACCCAGCCGCCATTGTCAACGAATATTCTATATTGAAATTAATAATTGACTCGTTAAAAAAAAACAGCCCCCGGTGGGCGGTCGTTAGTGGTTAACATACCGTTGTATTCGTTCGGTACACAGCCGTACTGAACCTGAGGTCCAGTAATGAAACGGTTCGGTACGGATACGTGTACCTTTACACCCCTAGTGAACATGTGCTGGTGATTGTTGAAATCCATACACTGTGGATAGAAAGGAATAAAAAGCCCAATGCGGACTATGCACCTGTAGTGTCACTGCCATTGTTGTGTGTGTTTGCTGACAGATAGCATCCCCATAGACATAGTAGGCTACTAGTCTGTTCTGTAGTGTAGGCTACTGTAAAATAACAGAAATGCAAACTTGTCTAGCCTATGTTGACATAGCAACGACAGCACACCCAATTGTGTAAACAAACCCCTCCTTTCTACCAATAACCCAGCTGAGTGGAATTCCTCAGAATGAGCAACACCTGGGGGGGGGGGGGGGGGGGGTTTCCAGAGCAGCAACATTCTTACGTTTGAGGGCACCACCATTGTTTTTGACTTGTGCTTTCCAAGTCATTCTTTCCTTGATAGAAAAATGAAAATCACAAATTACATTACATAATCTAAAAGCAATGCCATTCGAACCTCTTACTGCATCACTTGTTTTCTGAAAGGTTCTGCAAACTGTGATATAACACGGTGTCTGGGGAAGAGTTCTTCTTCTTTCTTCTTTAGAAACCGAGAAAAACCTTTTGTGAATGTACATCAGATGTCAGCGTGGCATTTTAGTGAAATGTGGTGCCTTTCGGGGGTTTATGTGGCAATGTTACACAGGTTGTGAATCTGCAAATAAGCTCTGTGCACTTTCTTTTGGTTTAACCTGTTCAAGTGACCTAGAGCTCTCCTTTCTTTGGAAACTATATTCACCCACCCCGTTTTTAAACGGAGCAACGTCAGTGCGTGGCACTTCTAGGCCGGTTGGACCACAGACATTTTTTGTTGGGTAGGAGGAGGAGTGGTGATGAAATGCTCATTTAAAATTGCACTGCTATGTGAAGCCTGTGTTCAGTCTACTTGTTCCATGGTCAAGCAAACCGCTGTGCATTTCAATGGAACAGACTTCACCTCTTCTGCTTTGCATTTCAGGGACACTGGAAAAAGTGACAGGCGCTACTGTGTTTGAATATGAACACTGTCCTAGTAGGTGAGCCACCCTGCGGAACACACGGTTTCTTCAGATGAGACAGGAGGCACATTTGCAAGCATAATTTCAGTGAGATGGAAAGATTTAATCCACACAGGCCTAGAGTCAAAAGTTATGTATTATGTAACACAAACTGTTGCACGGTCACAGTGACAAAAGGATGTAGCTAAAGGGAAGGAAATTATGCTCTCATTTAGGCTAGTCCTGGCATAGCATCTTGGCTTTTTAGTGATGCACCGA
The DNA here is from genome assembly GCF_963971535.1 of Notolepis coatsorum. Taxonomy (NCBI): domain Eukaryota; kingdom Metazoa; phylum Chordata; class Actinopteri; order Aulopiformes; family Paralepididae; genus Notolepis; species Notolepis coatsorum. The sequence goes on along the minus strand of NC_140173.1, from coordinate 118,605,567 downwards.
TGTGAAAATTGTGGCCGATACCGATATTAATATTGCTGTTCTGGCCGATACCGATATTTACCGATGCCGATATCTCTGTATAGAAAACACTTGTTTATGATAATCAAATAAAGAGCTATTTTCTAAAACGCTTTTTTTTTATTTTTTTACTTTTGTAACTTATTTTCAGAAATATTAAATAATAAATAATAATTAATTTAATTTATATAGCGCTTCTCAGTAACCCGAAGTCGCTGACAGTAGTCGGGAGCAAGAGTACAAACAAAGAAACGAAAGCAAAGAAACAAAAACAAAGAAACAACAAAGAAACAAAAACAAAAGGAACATGAGACCATGGGGGGAACAGGGGAGACAGCATGAAAGCACAAAAAAGACTGGAGACAGACATCAATCAGGTTGGAGGGGAGGGGGGGGTTTAAGGGTGGGGGGGTTGAAGGCAAGGGAGAACAGGTGGGTTTTGAGGCGAGCTTTGAAGGTGGAGAGTGTAGGGGAGTCTCTGATGGACTGGGGGAGGGAGTTCCAGAGTCGGGTGCAGTACGAGAGAAGGCCCGATCTCCAAAGTTTTTAAGCTTGGATGTCGGGACAGTGAGGGAGGCAGTGGAGGAGGACCGGAGGGAACGGGTGGGGCGGTAGGGAAGAAGGAGATCAGTCAGGTAGGGGAGGCCAGGCTGTGGAGGGCTTTGAAGGTGAGGAGTAGTGTTTTAAAGTTTATGCAGTGTTTGATCGGGAGCCAGTGGAGGGAGTGGAGGACAGGAGTGATGTGTTCGCGGGACCGGGTGTTAGTGAGGAGGCGGGCGGCTGAATTTTGGACCATTTGCAGTTTATGGAGGGAGCGGGAGGTAATACCAGTGAGGAGGGAGTTGCAGTAGTCCAGGCGGGAGGAGATGAAGGCGTGAATGAGGGATTCAGCAGCGGGGGGGAGAGGCAGTGACGGATTTTTGCGATGTTGCGGAGGTGAAAGTAGGATATTTTTACGATGGAGCGGACGTGGGGGTCAAAAGTGAGGGTGGGGTCAAGGAGGACACAAAGGTTTCGGACTAGGGGGGAGGGGGTGATGGTGGAGTCGTTGATGGTGAGTGTGATGGGTCCGGATCTGGTGAGGGTGGTTTTGGTGCCAATGATGAGAAGTTCAGTCTTGTCACTGTTCAGTTTGAGGAAGTTGTGAGTCATCCAAGTTTAGAGTTCGGTGATGCAGGATTCAATGTGACTGAGGGGTGAGCTGACACTGAACGACACATCAACTGGCAATGATGCAATGCTAGTGAGTGGTATTGTGAAACTTACTTTGGGAAAGGGATGGGCATGAGTAATGTTTTCCCAGATCGAGTACTTGCATGAATTACTTGAGTAGTGTTCAAGTAATTGTTTAGGGAAATGCTTAAATCTTAAAGCGCATGACAGCGGACATGACAGAACCAACCGATTTTATTAGCCTATGTCTCGCTCCACGGACATAACAATGCACAGCAATATGCACTAAGCAGTCAAAACAGTCAGTTACCATTTGTAATAATGAATTACCTCCCCTCTGTCTGCAGCAGGTCTCTCTAATCATGGAACAGCATGTCCGTATTAATACTATTCTATGAAAGCTACGCAAAGTGGGCGACAATTTGGCACAATTTGGAAATGCACAAACATGAACCGCTGTTTTTATCTTTTAGATAATAGATACTGTAGCACTAAGAGAGCTTTATTTTTTTTTAAACTTCATTTTTTAGCGTTTATCGCTTTTTTCTGGTCAAGCATGACCGACAGAAACAGGTTGAATGGGATATAGATCAGGGGAAGACACTCTGAGAAAATACGGCGAGTCCGGGAGTCGAACTTGTGTACCCCAGATCCGTGACGCGCACGGTTGTCCCCGACGCCGAAATAGCGCCGAGATACGCGGTGAGCTACTGGAGCTCCCCCTAAGAGAGCTTTCAACGCAACAAAGTTTTCACGGTACGCTCTCATGCTCCACAGCTGACCAGTGTTGTCTTCCTGCAACAACTCACGCCTCATGAGATTTGTTTCAGTGGCACAAAAATGCCCATCCCTACTTTGGGGTGGGATATTGACCATATTTACACTGTGGCTCTTATGTCATGCTCAGGTTGGGTTTCTTTCCACCCTGTTCCCACCTAGGTTTACAACGCGTCAATGTCATTCACTCTTTCGGGTGCAGTCTCACAAATGGCATTAGGATTATTATTATTATTATTATAAGATGTTGAGAACTGAACATTCTATTGATGATTTCACAATGGCTACTGGCCATGAAACCAGTCAAGAGAGTGAACAGTTTTAAGTACCTCTGAGTCCACATATCCGAGGACTTGACATGGACCACACTAGTGTTGTCAAAAATATCGAAGTATTGATACATATCGATACTGAATATTTAAAACGGCTTCGATACTCATTTCCCGAAATACCGATACTTTCTGCAGTATCGGTACCAGCTGGCGAGTGTTCTACAGCAAGTTGTTGACGCGCTGTTCAGAGCACGCTTGCCCCTCCACCTGCTCACAGAGTCGTCTTCAGTTTGTATTTGTAAACAAACATTTTAGCTGAAGAAGATGGCAAATGCAGAGCCTCCGCAACTTGTGCTTGTGGATAAAGAAAACAGCAGAAGTGCTGTTTGGAGGTACTTCGGGTTTGAAGTAAACAACGAAGGACAAGCTAAAGCTGCCCCAATGCTATTTGCAAGCAGTTAGAGCAGTGCCAGCGCGGATCTCCATTCTCCATAAAGAAATGAAAGAGGTTCGTGACAGCTGCTCTTTCAACGTCACTGTGACTGAAGCATTAAACCATTAACTCTAGTTTAATACATGATACGTTGTCTACTGATGGCGCATAATATCAACAGCTGATTCGTTGTAACGTTACAGCTACCAGCTAACGTTAGCTACTGCTAGCAGTTAGCTCCGTTAGCTTAGCTGCCCATTTATAATTACTGCATGGAAACGGAGTAACGTTAACGTTTAAACGTTATGTCAAGGTCATACAATACTACAGTCGACATAAGGTTAACGTTACCCCGTTTCCATCAAGTGTTTAAATAGCAGCAATCTTGTTGAAAATGTAACGTTACTAAAATGCTCCGAGCATAGCCTCTCTCTCTCTCTCTAAATAAAAATCAAAACTGTTACTAACTGTAATACAAACAGTTCAGTTCGTCAGGTACATGCAACACAGATTACAGTGTTTACATCTGTCTGCTTGAGAAAATACCATGTTCTGCATTTGCAATAAAAATGATTGAAGTGAGATGAACAGTTATTTTTAAATGTGTGATCTAAAGATAAACAAAGGGTTTTAAAAGTGTTATATTTATCTTCTCTTATAGTACCAGAGAGAAGCTGAGGAGAATCAACCAGCAACAAAAGCTAAATTTGTTTAAAAAAATATATATATATATATATTTTTTTTTTTTTTGGTATCGAAATGGTATCGAAGTATCGATACTTTTCAAGGTATCGTATCGAAGTCGAAATTCCAGTATCGTGACAACACTAGACCACACACATTGACAGTGTAGTCAAGAAGGCACGGCAACGCCTCTACTTCCTTCCTAAGGAAGTTCAAAGTGATCACACTTTGGTTGCCTAAGGTTAAATTCATGATATACCATAGATTGCCAGCGCTATTTGTCTATGGAGAAAGTCCCCTTCTTTGCAGGGCTATAACTTTTTAAATTCTATTGCTACATTGCCATTATTAGGGCCCATTCAAAGTCCTATATGTATTGTTCATTGTGTAGCAACGTTAAACTTTTTCATTCACATATTCATAGTAAAGTATGGTCTAATGTATAAGTATGTTTTCATCTCTTTCTGCAGATTTCTCCAGAACGTGATCTATAGCCCCAAATACATTATATTGATGATGCAATACAGTTTTATGGCAATCAGCGCGATATAAAAAATTACAACTAGACGTACTTCTAGAAGTTACTACACGTCATCTGATGTTGACCGGATGGGCTAGGGGCCGTTTATAATTCCGTGGGCAGCGTTATACCAATCATCTAATGTGGGTCAAATGTTGATAATAGCAGTTAGTATCGAAGACGGTAACGTTACACGCTGAAACTCACCCCAGTCTCCGCGCGCCGTTGGGCGATCATCGTAGAGTTGAAATCTTATCATTATGGGATGTAAATTTACCCGGTCCATCTCCAGCTTGTATAATGGTATATACGTCCAAATCATGTTGTTTATCGAGTTATTGGCAATCGATCACTGTGTAGCGTGACGAGCCAGAGTCGCGGGACCTATAGCGAGCACCCGGAAGTACTACGGACGTAGCACAACCTCTATGCCACTTCCTGTTAAAGCGATTGCGCCGATCGGCCACCAGATGGCGCTCCTGAACCGCCAGAGAGCTCAGTGGGTCCTGCTGGTGGATCTCAGGCCAGCGGAGGGGACATATGAATCCGATCGCAGATTTTTGAAATATTGATATAAGGACGCTGTACAGCGTCCCCCGGCAACTTGAGCATGGCCAGCAATGACGTCAAAACACGTTTCATGGCAGTCAAAGTGTTAAGAAGTTCTACTCATGCACAATAGAGAGCATCCTGACTGGCAATATCACCTCCTGGTTTGGGAATAGCACCGCACAAGACCATAGCAGACTACAGAGAGTGGCCCGTTCAGCCGAACGCACAATTGGAGGTGGGCTTCCCACTCTCCAAGACATTTACAACAAGCGTTGCAGGGGTAAGGCTAAGAGAATAATCAAAGACTCTAGCCACCCAAATAACTGCCTCTTTGAACTGCTGCGGTCAGGCAAGCGATACCGGAGTCTCATGGCAAGCACAGAGAGACTCAGGCCATGTTTAGATGGAGAGAGTCTGAACAGAAACCGCAAAAGTCGTCTTGCGGTCTCACTTTTAATGTTGCGTTTAGACTAGTGTTTTGGGATGGAATTCTGCGTGCAGACGAGGCTGTAACAACTCGAGACGACGGAGCCCCGCTGTCACACGATTGGCGCATATGTCACATGACGTGCTGTGAAGACCCGCCCTACTGTGCCTCTGATTCGCAGACTGTGGGTGGGGGAATGTGATTGGACCAAAGCAGAGTCACTCACAGACAGTGGCTCCAGTCACTAATAGTTGTGATAGCTGCGGGACAGATTCTTGTGTATTTAAAAGTACTGCCAATGTAGCCTTCAGGTGATCGCCATGGATAGAATCAGACATGCTTTGTTTACGCTTCTAGGCTACTGGCGCATGCCTGTGATGTAACTAGGCAGTACGCGACGAGAGCCTTGAGAACCATTTCGTCATAGTTTTATGCGGTTTGACTGTTCAGATGAGAGCGCAAAGGTTTATCGTTTCTAGGATTTCCACCCAGGAAGGTGGTCTCACTTTTTTGCGGATTCTCCCCGCAAAAACGCCGTTGCCATATAAACAAAAGGCACATTCGAAGAAATATTTTGCCGGTTTCACCAGCGAGCGTTCCCGTCTAAACATGGCCTCAGAAGGAGCTTCTATCCCCAGGCAATCAGGATGCTCAACAACAATAACACTATGTAACAAACCATCAAATACACTCACTCACAGCACACACATCCACACACTCACTTTAAATAAACAACTCACTGTAGCAGCACCCACTTTAACACACTTTATATTTATTGGTAGAGATTTGCACTACAACTCATACCTCATTGCACCTTACCCTAAGTTGTACCTCATCCCATTTCTGCATTGTACTGTATATTGTATTGTAACTCAGTTACAAATTTTTTCTACTCTGTATTGTGTATTGTATATGTATATTGAACACTTTTGTTTACACTTGTTTATGTACTTTTGACTTTCTATTTTATAATCTATTTTTATCTAGCACTCTCAGGAGCAAAACAAGAAAAAGCATTTCATATAAAAGTATTCAGTATTTTTGTATGACAACTAATAAAGAAACTTGAACAGCTACCAAGTGCGGGGCGGCTAAGTGGTGCAGTGGGCAAGGCGCTCGCCACTAACGCAGGAGATGCTGGGTTCGAGCCCAGCTCTCGGCGTTGCTACCAGCTTGGCTGGTCGTTCATACTAACACTTTTGGCAGTGTTAGGGGTGGGAAAGCTGGTGGGGGGGGATTGGACGTTGTGGACGGCGACTCCTACAGGTCGGTTGGTGCGCCTGTACAGCAGAATCAGGAAGTAACGGGGGCAGCGTGAGCCTCCCACGCGTTACTCCTCGCCACTGAGAGATCGCGCTGTACAGGTGAAAAGATGCGACAGCTGCCTCCTCGTGTACCGGAGGGGACACGTGATGCAAGGCTTGGTCCTCACTGCAGCCGACCAGTGGGAGGCATAGTTTAGCAACGTTCGAGACAGGGGAAGGGAGAATTGAAGGGAGAATTGGTGAGGCGAAATTGGGATGGGAGAAAAATAGAAAAAAAGGAGAAAAGGTGGATAAAAAAAAAGAAAAGCTACCAAGTGCTAAAATGTAAGAAGTACTGTAATTCTGAGAAAACATTCTAAAGAACGTAAGGGTAAGATCTGAAAGGCTTAAGTGTGAATCCCGCCTCTCAACAGGGACTGGTGGTCCCTCACCCAGAATGGTGTTGTTCCATAAGATATTAGGGGTATATACGACGATCAATCGATCTGGACCGAATATCGATTCAATGATCAACGATCTAATGTTATCGATCCAAATATATATATATTTTTTTTTATCTTTTAGCCCCCTTTCTTTTTCCGTTTTTCTCCCATCCCAATGTTAGTCGTTATGCCAATTCCCAATCCCCTTCCTGGTCGTTGCGCACTCTACCCCCTACCATCGGTCTAAGAATAATTCCAAGTGATCACATCGCCATCGCGATTACCAGTGTATATGATACACGTTTATATGGGAAATACGCTTCAGGCAACAACATTTTGAGGCGATCGCTGTGTGTCTCTGTTCAGGCAAGAGGAGGAGCCCTTGCCAAAAAAAAAAAAAAAAGGAAAACGTGTATCCACACCAAGCCATTCCAGTTCAACCGACGGTAGGCGATACTGCCACCTGGTAAATGGCTGCATTGATATAGTGATATGGTGATATTCGATCATCATTGCAATTCCAACATATGAATCAGAGACACCTAGATGGCTCCGGCTGACAGTATAGAACGGGGATCAAAGGAAAATATCAAAGGAAATCTCGGGTTTTGGCGTTCAACACATGACGAGATGGTATGGCAGAGAAAGAGTTAATTATTATTATTTATTTTTTTAGTCCGATGACATCAACGTTTAGTTTACCGCCAAGTTTACTGAAGTGTGCCGCACGTTCACATAAACGTTCACGCGCACAATACACACTTACCTAGGATTTGACTTGATTCAACAACAAAGCAGTCAGGGCAATGGCAAACAGAAAACGGTCGCAAGTGTGGTTACACTTTACAAAGCTAGATGGAGATAACGCTCGATACAATATTATATATATTAACAAATTGTTCTAAATAAATAATAATGATAATAAATAATTAGAAGTTTGAACACTTTTTACAACTGATGTAGGTAGATCAAATTTTTAGAGACTAAAGTACCAAAAAAAGGTACCGTTAGGTACCGGTATCGATACCCAACCCTAGAAATTGCCACGACACATCCGTACCTCCTTCCTTAACAGTGCCAACTACTAGCTAGTGGCACCAGGCAGATAAAGGCAAGCAGCCAAGAAAAGGAATGAGGAAATGAATCAGCTGTGTGGATTACAAGATAAAATACTCAGGAAACAACCATTTACCTAAAAAATAAATATGCAATCTCATAGAGAAGGCACTTCAGTGAAACTTTTTGATTGATTGAATGAAAATTTTATTAACAGATTGCAGAATGGGTACAATACAGTACGGCTCAATACACACAATTGTTAAGGGGATGCAGACCAGAGAAAGACTTTCGTCTTGTTTACATCAGGGTCCCCCTTTTCAATTCATAATGAATTTTAAGTAAGGGGTGCAACTTGCTCTGTGCAATCCATTCTTTGTGGATTTAGCCCTGAGTCTGTACAATCATGTTGAAGATGAGATTAAACGTGAGTAAATGAACGCAGAAAGAGTCGCTATCACTACAGATGTATGGACGTCATGTAATAGAAGCCTATGTTAACTGTGACCATATTGACACAGCTGGTGAGTTGATATAAATGTTTATAAACTGATTGTGTTAAAGCCTAGCTTAAGGTATTAGTTGGACAATACCTAGGCTAACCGGTACTGTCTGCTTCCATTCATAAGCTACGCTAGCGTGCAGCCGGATCGCTTTCTACTGAACACACAGAGAGGAAACTGGTATCTATCTTCTTGTATCACTCTGGAGAAGATGGTAAGTGAATTTCCCATAATGTTGGTGTGTTCCTTTGAATGGGCATATGATATTGTCTCATATTGATCGAAGGCCCCTGAATTGAATTTAAATTGTATTGTGGCAGACTGTGATATCAACAAATATTGTATTGCTGTCCAAAAAAACATATAATATTGTATTGAGATTAATCTTGCAATTTACTCCCATATGAAATATATGAATGAGACCAATGCACATGTGTATTTACTATGGGTGCCAGCCAGGGTACGGCTGCGTATAAATTGTTTAGCCTACACAGTACACGTCATTTTCTGAGGGGCCCATAGATATTACAAGAATGACATTAAAATCTAAAAGTCTGAAGCAACAGCAATACAATAGGCAAGTGTGGATGTTCAAATTCGTATTAGCCCATATAACTGTCTACAAACAAGTCAAGTTATTGAAAGGTAGGCAAACTATGAATATCATTGTTGTGTCTGGTTATAATAGTATAATAATGTGCATGCCTCGGTTACTTGATTATTCTAAGACCAAAGCTAAGACCAAAGCCAAACCATTATTCTACCCAAAGCTGTAAAGGAATGTGAATCACTACCCACTTTCAAAAGCACTCTGAAAGAACACCTACGGGAGACTGCAATTCAAAACTGGACCCTACAAATGTCCTAACCCAGTTGTACAGTAAATGACCAAGTATGGCTTTGTCAGTATTCCAATGTACAGTGTACAGTGTCACAAACAGTTCTGTATTTGCTAATCTGATATGTCATAAATGTATAGATGTAGCAGTACTGTCTATCTGTATGTCATGTATGTCATATATGTTATGATTAATTGAAAATGGGGGACCCTGATGTAAACAAGACGAAAGTCTTTCTCTGGTCTGCATCCCCTTAACAATTGTATGTATTGAGCTGTACTGTACTGTACCCATTCTGCAATCTGTTAATAAACTTTTCAATCAATCAATCAATCAATCAATCAACCATAAAGAGGATTATGCTCGTCCTAAATGAAGATACAGTAACAAGACTATGCCTGCTACACAGCATCGCTGCGTTTGTGTGGTGTCACTGGTGTGTGCATATAATATTATGATTTTCACTCCGTCTGCTTGGCTGGCGATGGTAGATCTCCCCAGCCTTGGAAAATGGCAAAGTAGATCGCATGCCCGAAAAGGTTGCCCACCCCACTACACTGAGTGACAGCACACGACAACAGTAGCCCCAATTATACAATACATAGTGTCTGCGTTTTTAATTGTCTGTCAAATGTAGTAGGCTACAAAACTAATATTTCCTTTTGCAAGGCTATTCAACGACCCACCCCGTAATCCTAGCCCGTTTCCTTCTACACCTACCGTATTTGGATCTAACCGCTTCCGACACCAAAGGCCTCGGTCTCTTGTAAATATACCAATAGTATGCTACACGAATCATTTTCTTATTAAGGTTTAATGTTTCACGTCTACCACTGAATATTCCGCAGACGTGTGCATACTGTTCTGTTCTGTTAATGTGGCGAGCGGCAGGGCAAGGCACTGGCAGCCATGACGTTGGCAAGGAATAATAATCGACGACGTCGGCAAGGAGGCTACAGAAAACAACAACTCCCGACATGATGATACACTGGAACAGCCTCGACATCTACCGGACTAAGTGCGTGTCCCGTGATTCCCGTTGGTTCTAGTTCATATAAATACACCTACATGATACGCGTCAATCTACACAGTTATTTGATTTCGCCACTTACTTTGGTCTGTTAGAAGTTTCTTCCCGGAACACGCAGCACTTGAATGATCCCCACCGGTCCTGAGTAGTAGTGTATGTATTTAGCTGAAGTGGGTGGGACTCATACTTTCCATGCAGAACCCACCCATCGTCATGACAGCGACGAGCAATGGGGCAGTGACGCGGCACTTACTGTTCAGTTTACTGTCAACTCAAACAACATGTGAGGAGGATGACACATGATCATCACACTAGTTTGGAAAATATGACAGCCAATCACCTGACCACCATTTCACAATAACGTTTATTGATTAGGGTATGTATAATACAAATAAAGATAATTAAAAAAAAAAAAAAAAAAAAAAGGTATAATGAATCTGTAAACCCTATTTGCACTGAACTAGTATTACCTTTAGTTTATATTGTCGTATATTTATCTAAATAAAACCTGTAAATGAAACAATAGAAATTATGCACATATATGAAACAGCAAAGAACTAGGTTATTTTCTCTTAGAAAAATAGAGACTCACAGCCATGCCAAATCACCTGTTAGGTTAACCATACATTTGAGTCAACAAGAAGGCTGTTAACTGGCCTCAGTCTAAATGGCAAACAGATGACACATCTTCCTCCACAACGAACAGGGATGGTGCGCCCAATAACTAACTTTTAAGTCAAGAAGTGACGGCCTGAAGGCCAACACCCGAGTTCTGTTTACTTTAGCTAAGCAGACCAAACAGGCCATTCTGTGATACCCACTGTTAGGTTGAGTGGGTACTATATTTCCATCTGTATGAGGGTCGCATTCAGGGACACTTGGGTAAATCATTCTAAAAGGAAACTAGTTCATATCCCCTCTGTAAGGTCACCTTGTAACGCTGTTTCGCAAGACCCAAATCACTGAGAGGGGAGACCTTCTAGCCAATAGGAAAGCAGGCTCTCTGGGGTGACGGCACTGGATGGCGCAAGGGCGGGGGGGGGGTTCTCTCTTCTCTATAAAACCTACAGGTTGAATGATGGAGGTGAGACAGAGACACGGAGACACCGAGACGCAGAGAGAACGGAGAAGCAGAGACGGAGAATCCACCCCACCAGTTCGAGAATAAGAGACGCCACTAAGAAGCCCTCCGGGAAAAGCTGATTAGAGATAGAAAATAATTGATGCTGTGAACCAGATAATTTAAGCTGTTGGATATTCCAATAAAACAACGGTCAGAACCGTTTTCACCCGCAGCGCTGTCTCCGCCTCCACGTGATTTCCAACGGACCATATTTGAATGAACTGTTACTTTAACGGGAAATACAACGAGCAGAGTAAGCTATTCCACTATACATTAGAGAACGAGCATATAGCTATAACATAGAATCATTGAGAAGATACATTAATCTGGCGCCGTGACTGCCGGTCTGTACATCCGAACGGAACCCAAGACAAAGACACAACAGAACTTCAAAAAACTCTCAGAGCAGAGCAACGACGCCTGACTACACCATCCTCGAGCAACAACAACCAGCAGAGGCCAAACGGTGAGTTGAAGATGTGTCTGTGTTGTCGGGGTTTGTTTGGGCAGATTTCGAACAGGGGTAGGGAATGGTTGCATTGGCGCGATCGAGTTAAACGATTGAGCGCACAGCCGTATCGGCACTAATGAAATGAAGGGGATTGGCGCGATCGGGTTGGACAATAATATAGTTCAGGTCGCGCACTGCTGAGGGGCTAGAGGATTGCGCCAGGTTAGGCGACAGAGACTCTTGTTTAGAATCGTAGGTTCAAATGCAATGACAATAACTGGAGACGTCTGGTTTGTACGTTGCTAAAGACAAATCGACGTCGTACGAATCCGTTTAGTTCTTACGGAACAAGAGATCTGGAGCGCGTAAGGTAGTCCTCTTAAACCTCGGAAAAATTAGCACTTGTGCACTGGGGGGTTATAAAGATCTGCGCTTATGTTCGAACTAAAAAACTGCACTTAGAAGCGATGAGGCATTATATAAGGACTTTGGTATGTAACAATGTATATATGTTGTTTAGATGAAATAGGATGACACATGCATGGTATCATAGCTATGATCAAACGTACGTCATCATAACGCTAAACGTCGCGGATTACTATATTGTTGCAGTATACGGAATAGAGCCGTTTTATACCCGGGAAGCTACTGCTATACAAAGCAGGGCTAATACATGCTAAGCTACGTTGCAAGCTAACGGGGAATGCTTGGGGCTAATAATGTTTAGTACGACTGATGTGTTGAGATGACGGAACTTATAGCTTCATCCATGGTGGCTGAAAGGCTACCAAATGATGCTGCATGATGTACAAGGTTAACCAGTGCTAAGAATAATTATGTTGCTGAATGGAAGTATGAGTGTAACTGTGTGGATGAGAGAGGATGTGTGTGAATGAGTCTGCTAGAGGTTATGGAGTGGATGCCGGTATTTTTTGTATCATTATGATAACTCTAGGGACGGGTACGGCCGCGGGGACACCATAGCACTGTCCGCAAGAACGTCGTACATACCGTATGGACGCTGCGTTGCGATGTCGAATGAATTGAGTGAATGACGAGTGAGATGGAACCAAAAGGATGTGTCACGTTATTTGAATTTTTTTTAAATCAGTGGTAATGAGGTCGTGGTTTAATGTGGTAAAGATCAAAGAAAGCAGGGTTCTTCTTCTGCTTCGAGGAATAAATGGCAGATCGCGGCCACCACTGATGACGTCACTAGGAGCATCTGCTTGGTGGGGGCCTAGAGGGGGTGCGTTAGATTTGAAATACGGGGCTGGATCGGGAGCGTTAGATTTAAAATACGGAGCCGGCCGGGGCCGGACGGGCGGGCAAACGAGAAAATGATACTGTAGGATTTATAAACGAATGCTTAATAAAGTTAAAATTATGTTATAAAGTATGACTGGGTTGTGCAAAACGTCGCGATGTGTTGTGCCGCTCAAATCAACAGGATAGTGGGCCGTATAGGAAACGCTATTGTAAGGGGCTAGGCTAAGCTAACTAGCCGTGCTAGGCTAATCGAGCGATAGCAACATTGAGCTAAGCTAATGGGGCTAACAGTATTAAACTAATGGTGTTAGCAGTGGACAGCTAACTATGCTAAAAATGCTAAGCTAACTATGCTAACATGCTAAAGCTACCTGTGCTAACAATGTTGCATGCTGGGAGTCTCGGGGAATATCGCGTGATACTATTTTGGCTGACAGCGAGACCTTGTGTGTGTAAACGTGACGTAAGCCTGTGGCGACGTCTCGCGGGAAGCCATCCTTGATGGCGGACTACGATTCGGTACAGGGAATTCTGGGAATTGGGGTTCATGTTGTGTGAGCACGTCGGCTGACGTCATGGGAGGAGTGGCGGCGTGATGACGCAGTTGTATTAGGAGGGTGAGGGCTCCTCCTATAGGGCGTTGGGGGTACTGTAGTGCAATAGAGGTGATGTGCAAACAAATGCACCAGAGGGCGGTGCTGCCTAGTAGATTGTTCCACCTCTCCTAGTAGATTGTTCCACCTCTCCTTCACATGCTGTGCTGTGACGGGACTTGCGTGAACCCCCCCCCCACCCCTCTGTGTCTCCTCTCTGTGCTCCCTCCCTCCCTCCCTCTCTCTCTCTCTCTCTCTCTCCCTCCCTCCTTCTCCTCTCCTCTCCTCTCCTCTCTCTCTCTCCCTCCCACACCTCCTTTTCTTTCTCCATCCCTCCCTCCCATTTCCACTCCCTCCCTCCTTTTTTCCCCTTTTATGGCTAAACTGGTACAGTGTATGAGAGGATACTAGAAGTTTCATCAGGGCCCCCCCTCCCCACTGTAGCCTTCCCTATAGGGTGTGCCCCCTCCTGCACTATTATAATGGGTGCCATCCTGCACTATTATAATGGGTGCCATCCTGCACTATTATAATGGGTGCCATCCTGCATTATCATAGTGTGTGCCCCCTTCCCCTCCCCCCTTCCATCCATCCTGCACTATCATAGTGGGTACCACATTCCATTCCATTCTTCCATTTATTATATGGTGTGAGCTCCCTATGGTACAGCTCCTTCCCTGGAATACTTCCTTTCTTTCATAGTCTCTCCCTTCATAGCGTCTATGATGTGTGCCCCCCCCCCCGCCCCACTGTAGAGATGAGATATCATCTCCCTCTATACCATAGTGTGTGCCCCCCCATGCAGATATAGTACTCTTTTCCCTCCCTCCCTCCCTCCCTCCCTCCCTCCCTCCCTCCCTCCCTCCCTCCCTCCCTCCCTCCCTCCCTCCCTCCCTCCCCTCTCTCTCCCTCCCTCCTTCCCTCCCTCCCTCCCTCTCCTCTCTTTCCCTCCCTCCCTCCCTCCGTCCCTCTCTCCCTCCCTCCCTGCCACCCTCTCTCCCTCCCTATCTCCCTCCCTCCCTCTCTCCCGTTCCTGTGTGCGTATGAGTCACGTGTCCGTTCTAATGTTTGCAAACAATGCACCTTTAGATGTAGTTGTGATGCGCTCTGCTCACGAGGACAAGTTTGTAACATGGGACGCACATGAGGTCTTGTTTCGCATTTAATTTAACCAGATGTGTGGAGGCTTATTTCCTGATACGGGTTTGAAGATAACTTCACAGTTATTGGCAATTTGTTTCCTTATATCGCTTCCTCCAGGGTTCCAACTTGTGTTGACAGACGGCAACCTCAAATACGGAGCGTCAGCGCTCTCGCTGGACTAGAAGGGTGCACTCAGTAGAGCACGGATGTCCGCCAGGACGGCAGCCACACATGATAGTGATAATAATGGATTGGATTTGTGATGCGCTATTTGTTCGATGGGATCCCAGAGTGCTACGCTACAGGTTTAAAACAGTTATAGGGAAGAAATAGAACATGGTTAATTAGAAACATAGAATATACGGAGGATTTAAAAAACGAGGGCGATAAAGTTAAAATAGGAGGCTGACAGTCGAAGGCCTTTTTGAACAGGTGGGGTTTCGGCCTGCCTTCTCCCTCCCCCCGTCCCCCCCTCCTCCCTTCGTCTCGCCGTCTCTCTTTTTCTCTCCCTCCCTCCCTCCCTCTCTCCCTGCATCCCTCCCTCCCCCATTCCCTTCTCCCTCCATCCGTCCCTTGGGGTATAGTGGTGGCTTTTAGGAACTCCATGCAAAGACCATTAGTTGTATTAAGCTGTGGGTTAACTGGACCAGGCTATACGGTGAAGTCTGCTGGTTGATTCTGGAAATGGAAGGAAAATAAATAAATCTCCCTTCATAGCATCCCCCCCTCCTTCCCTCTCTGTGCCCCCCCTCACGTCATAGCGCCCCCCCTCCCTTCATCTGTCCTCCCTCTCTCCCTCCCTGTCTTCCTCCCGCTCTCTCTCCCTCCCTCCCTCCCGGTATCTCCCCTTCCCTCTGTCTATCCCTCTCTCCCAGATGGACTCTGTTGATTGATTGGTTGATTGAAAACTTTATCAGAAAGGGTGCAATACAGTACGGCTCAATACACACGATTGTTAAGGGGATGCAGACCAGGGAAAGACTTTCGTCTTGTTTACATCAGGGTCCCCCATTTTCGGTTCATCAGGACATACATGACATGCAGTTAGTTAGAGTATTCGAGTTAGGTTGCCCTTATGGTGGGCTTGAGGCAGTGGTTGTGTTAAAATAGTGTTTACTTTACGGGAGGATAAGTTAATATTCATGGTCGTTTGGGAACTCCTCTTCCGTGTGTATGTTTCTCCTCCCTGTGTCTCTCCTTCTCTCCCTCCCTTCATTTCTCCACGTGCGCCCCCCCCCTCGATGCCTTGCCTTCGGATGGATTGTGGGTACGTTACGGACCGTTTCTAGTTGGGGTCCCTCCAACCCCCAGACTGGCCCTCTTGAGTGTGGCGTGTGTGTTTGGGCTGGGGGCAAGGAGTTTGAGCATTTGTTATAAGGGAGATGGGTTTTACATTAGGTTGGTTTTGGTTAGAGACGGTTGTGGCGTGTTTTTTGTTTTTCATTTTAGGGAAGGTGCCAGTCCCCTAGTTTCCCCCTTCGGTTGGGGTCCTTGGAGGCAGGGTTGGCTTTGCGTCTTGTTGTGTGCTATTGGTTGGGTGGTTGTTTTAAACTACGTAGCTGTTATGTATGTGAAATAGGTGCCGGTACAGGTGATGGTTGGACGAGTTGTGATATTCCTTGGAAGGGGGCTTGGGGTGTTTTCGTTCAGGTTCGAAACTGAGGGAAGATGCTTTGGGCTGTGAAATGACGGGTCTCTGTGGATTCAGGGATCATGGGAAATGTTGCGGTGGGTATAGTACTGGGGTTCATGAATTTAATAACGTGGACAACTGGGCTATGTAACGGTCAGGGGTTTAGTGACCTAAGTTGCTAAAGATAAATTTTTTCCCGTGATAGTGGTTGGAGGCAGTGACGCCACCAAAAGGTTTTTTTGGTGGTGTGAGGGGGCATGTGTGGAAAAATAATGTAGAATGATGTTGTATGAAGAATGTGATGAAGGCGTGAGATGAAAATGTGGTGAGAAATGTAGGAAGAAGTATAGTTTTTGATTTTCATAGTAGAAAGCAAGTAGGGAAGTTAATATTACATTTATACATAGTTAATACGCGGAGCAGTCATTTAAAGTATAAATTATGACAATTTCAACAAGGCAAAAAGAAATTGGAACAGATGGCTAACCAAGTTTACCATTTGTTAGAATTGATAGGTTGTGTGGAACTTAATGATTATGTTCCCCAGAGAACCAAAGGTAAAAGGAACACACAAAGGATTGGAACCTCCAGTTTCCGGTTGGACAAACGGACAAAAACAAGTAAAGCCGTATCGTTATATTCAAGTAGATCACACCGAATCTCTCTAGAGGAATTAGTATAGGAATGCCCGACATTTCCAATGCATAAATATTGAGGAAATGACAAGGGAAATGCCACTGTATTAAGTGTTATGTTTTTGCTTTCTTTTTGCACAGGCTCGGCGAGGACTGGGGCTCTGACGATTTCAATACCAATTGGGGAAATGGCTATATGAGCCTTGGTATAGTATGAATGATAAGAAAATTGTCAATCCCTGTCTGCACCGGTATAAATCTGATAGTGTGGGTGAATTTTAACTCAAGTAGCGAAAAATAGGTTTAGACGCAGAGAAACTTGTTCTTCCAAACGGTGATTGCAGGTGTGTTTGGAAGTGGTGAGAATGTCGGGTACACAGGAAGTTCACCTTAGTGGAACATTGATAGAAACAACTGAAGGTTTAGAAGCAATAACGATAGCAAAAGTAGACAATCTGTCTATGTCAATGACTGGAAATATCACAATAGAAGTGAAGAAGCCATGGACAAAGAGATTCAGGCCTTTACAAAACCTTGTATTTAAGTATAAAAAAGGAGGCCGTTATAGATTGAGAAACAAAAATAAAAAACAGAAAAAGAGAGCACGAAGAGCGATGAAAAGAAGTAATGCCGACAATAGCAATAGGCTGACAACCTTTGCAGACACTCCCGTAGAAAGATTGATATCTGAAGTTAATCTGATTGAGTGGGATGTGATGGAATTTCCTCAGGTGACCAGTATAACAGAGGGACTGGAAATAATGACTTTGATTCCAATACAGGAGGTCTTACAGGAGAGAGAACCAGAGACAACGGTTTTACTCCAACCAGAACCGAGCCACACTGGGGTGTCCATTGCAGGCGACTGCAGTTTAACCAAGGGACAGAGAAAGAGACTGAGAAGAGCGGCGTTGTCACAGCAGTCCCACGAAGTCTATTCTGGCCGTACGGCTGGTACAGAGACCGACAGCAGGTATGGAACTATACATGAACAGTTTCTACAGCCCACCCGTTTCCCATGTCCAGTCGTCCCTCGAGACCAAAGCCGGGATGAGAGGCGTGGGCCGGTGACGAGGAGCCAGCCAGCGAGGGCCAGGGTGGAGGAGGAGGAGAGAATGACGTGCCTCTCTCCAGAAAGACAAAGAGCATTCACGGAAGCGTCCGAAAGACATGAGACAGTCCGTAGAAAACTGGTGGAGAAGCAGCTGGCGGTTGACCAAGTCACACGCGAGAGGGAGGTGCTAGAACAAGAGCTGGTGAAACAGACTGTGATCATGAGTGATGTAATTTTGGAAATCATGTTTCGTACTGCAGAACAAGGACTCAGTGAACAAGAGAAGTCACCTGCCCTGTTACCTGAACAGGGAGCGGAGCAGCGAGGGAATGATGACAGCCGCAGGGGGGGTGAGTTTCCAGGCCCCTCCCAACAACAAAAGGCCCAAGGTGCGGCGGCTGGGAAGAACAGGTATGTCCCTCTCTCATCCAGACAACAGAACTGGCAGCCCCAAGGAGGGAATGGACGACAAAGAGGGGGACCGCTTGGATGGCTGGCATCGACTGAGTGCTGGCAATGTGGAGAAATCGGCCATCTCGCTCGATCATGTGGCAAAGGGTGGCGGGCTCAGCAAGAGTCCAATAGACAGCAAGAGTCCATCAGAAAACAGAGTTGCTGGACATGTGGAATGTTGGGACATTTTCAGAAGGGGTGTAAAGAGGGTGTGTCTGCAAAGGCCATAGGTTGAATAAGAACAAAGCAGGAATGCACAAGCGAAGCTAATAGTGCTCGGGAAAATAGAGTTATTAATAAGTAAAAATGGGAAAAAGGACTGATTGGAATAAAAATAGAATAAAAAATATATAGAAGCGTTGGTACATTAGATTATGAGTGGAAGCGACTAAGATGGATGTGCAACTAACAGGGAGAGATGAAATGACTGACAGATGCATGAGCCAATCGTACTAACAGTTAATTAATAGACCAATCATGGGTTTTCCTTTTTGCTACAGTGTGTCTGATCAACTCTTGCTGTGGCAGTGAGGAAAACGTAAGGGAGAATGGTATGGTGGACGATTTTTGGTATCTCCCACCTGTGCAGCCTGGCCCGGCTGCACAGATTGGAGAGAGAGAGAAAAATGGTCACCGCAATGGCTCTTGTGGTCATGTGAACTCTGACCCAGACGGTGTCAGAGAAGGGTTAAACAGTTGATATTAGACATAATATTAAACAGAGTTAATAACAAAGGACTATTTTAGTAGTGATTATACATACTTGATCCAAGGGTGGTCAAAGAGACTTAAAAAAAAAAAAAAAAAAAAAAAAAAAAATTAATTTCTTTACTTAATTTCTTTTTAATTTTTATTTCTTAGTGATTATGCGGGGGTATTTATGCCTCTAGCTGATCGTTTAATTCTGTTGATGGGTGTGTTGCATGAAGGCACTCACGAATTTTTGTTTATGTTTGTTTGCAATTTTCTTTGTTTTTGTTTGAC
Organism: Notolepis coatsorum; assembly: GCF_963971535.1. Classification (NCBI taxonomy): domain Eukaryota; kingdom Metazoa; phylum Chordata; class Actinopteri; order Aulopiformes; family Paralepididae; genus Notolepis; species Notolepis coatsorum. Next base: position 118,586,258 of record NC_140173.1, on the reverse strand, counting down.
ACTCTATTTTTTTAGGAACTGACTGGCTGGGAGGGATCTCTCGCCGGTCAGGGATAGCAGGTGGTGGTGACACAGCGGGACTAGTAGGAATGTCTAATATAATGGGCTGGAAACTAAGGGTGGACGGGAGCTGGTTCATGATTTGGTTTTCCGCTCATTGAGAGTCCAGGAGTAGTATCTGGGGAGTTGTGTCACGTTTTTGGGTTTGGTAAGTGTTGGGCGAACGTGTTTCTCTGTTTATAGGTAAGCTCTGTAGATTTTGGTCGCCATTGGCCAAATAGTTTACAAGTAGGGTGCAGACGTGTGAAATTGATAATTGGCTTATGGGGGACTCTGCACCGGCTTGTTGAGGGCTGGCAGAGTGTGTGGGATGTGTGTTTAAAGGGACTGTGGTTTGTTACCATGCACATAGGTTCTGTTGGTGGTTGACCTCGTCTAGAGCTGGCTGTCCGGACCGAGGAGGCTGTCTGGAAACAAGGTATTGATAGTGTAATAAATGGTTATTCCACTTTCAAGGGTGGAGTGGTGATTGTGTTGAACTTGAGGTATTTGATCTAGTAAGATAGTACAGCACAAAAATGAATGAGACAAAGGTGATTTGATTGAATATTAACAATTGAAGCTGTGGAATATATAGATAACGAATTTGGAAAAAGAGTGTTGTCAAATACAGAACAGTAAAAATGTATCTGTGCGAAAACGAGACCTTCCAATCCATTGTGTGTTTGTAAATAACAATCCAAAATGCAAAAAAGGACAGAGGGAAAATCGTTTCCTTCTGTGGAAAATCGGAGCAGTACCAAAAACTGCATACAACAAAGAAGAGGCTGTGGTTAGCACAAAATACAACAAGAAGAAAACAGTCAAAACGAGGTAGCCGTAAAGACCTCAGGAGGTTTAAACAGGGATAACTGACAGGGATGAAAGCGAAGAATAATTGAGGCCTCAGTGGTATTTTCAAGGAGAAGAGATGATTTATGTTTGCTTGTTTGAATCTCCCTCGATGTTTAGAGTGTTAATCTTTTGGGTAGGATGTATTAATCTTTTCTTGCAGAGTCAATTACACAAAACAGACACATTGAAGCTAAGTAAACATGGATAAAATAGTCTAAACAAAAAAGCTGTTATTGAAAGAGTGTTTCCTTGTAAAAACAGGAACAGCTTTCTTAGTCTAAAGTCATAGTAATAACTGATATTGTGTGTGACTGGGGAAGAAGCCAACGGAAAGAGTGAATGATGATTTTGTAACTGTACAGACGGAAATGGGTTTGGTAGTTCGATTTGTGTAAAGTTTTGGATTTTTTGAATTTTTTGAAAATATTAGCAAAAATGATAATTATGGTTTAACATGTTTAATTTAGAACATATTGGTGCTATATAGTGGGTTATGAAACCCACTAAGGGTGGATTGTCGTATATTTATCTAAATAAAACCTGTAAATGAAACAATAGAAATTATGCACATATATGAAACAGCAAAGAACTAGGTTATTTTCTCTTAGAAAAATAGAGACTCACAGCCATGCCAAATCACCTGTTAGGTTAACCATACATTTGAGTCAACAAGAAGGCTGTTAACTGGCCTCAGTCTAAATGGCAAACAGATGACACATCTTCCTCCACAACGAACAGGGATGGTGCGCCCAATAACTAACTTTTAAGTCAAGAAGTGACGGCCTGAAGGCCAACACCCGAGTTCTGTTTACTTTAGCTAAGCAGACCAAACAGGCCATTCTGTGATACCCACTGTTAGGTTGAGTGGGTACTATATTTCCATCTGTATGAGGGTCGCATTCAGGGACACTTGGGTAAATCATTCTAAAAGGAAACTAGTTCATATCCCCTCTGTAAGGTCACCTTGTAACGCTGTTTCGCAAGACCCAAATCACTGAGAGGGGAGACCTTCTAGCCAATAGGAAAGCAGGCTCTCTGGGGTGACGGCACTGGATGGCGCAAGGGCGGGGGGGGGGTTCTCTCTTCTCTATAAAACCTACAGGTTGAATGATGGAGGTGAGACAGAGACACGGAGACACCGAGACGCAGAGAGAACGGAGAAGCAGAGACGGAGAATCCACCCCACCAGTTCGAGAATAAGAGACGCCACTAAGAAGCCCTCCGGGAAAAGCTGATTAGAGATAGAAAATAATTGATGCTGTGAACCAGATAATTTAAGCTGTTGGATATTCCAATAAAACAACGGTCAGAACCGTTTTCACCCGCAGCGCTGTCTCCGCCTCCACGTGATTTCCAACGGACCATATTTGAATGAACTGTTACTTTAACGGGAAATACAACGAGCAGAGTAAGCTATTCCACTATACATTAGAGAACGAGCATATAGCTATAACATAGAATCATTGAGAAGATACATTAATATACTAAGTAAAAAGTAATGAGTATGCCTATACTAAGTAAAAAGTAATGAGTATGCGGGTCAATATCGCTGTAGGGTGCCTTTTGGTGTCCTGTACATAAATAATACATTTGTCATGTCAATTTAACATAAAGATTATTATGAAAGGGTTTGGTATATTGGGCTAAGTCTTTATATTAATAAAAAAGCATTACCTGGCTCTTTAAATACATTTTCCAGATTTTTTTTCAGTTTTGTATGAGAGGATGCATGCTGTTTTGCTATGTCCCATGCACTGCTCATTCAATTTCAATGTGCGTAAAAAATAGTCAAATCCAAAAAAATAATTATTTTGTTTTCATAATATTATTTAGTTAAATAAGATATTACTCAACTTAAGTGTATTATCTTATTTAACAAAATTAATATTTGTATTTATACTAAAAAAATAAGAGTTTGTGTGTGTCCTTTAAATGATTGAGCTGGGTAGGGTCGTTTTTCAAAATTTGAAAGCCCTGCGTCTCTTCCTTCAAAAGACTACACTCACTTTTGGCTGAGCCACTTCCTCCTGTCAATATGCGCCGGTTTCCGACTCAATGCCCTGAGATTTCTATAATCTTATATTTCACTAATAACAGTTAAAATAATTGGTAAACAAACGTAATGCTGAAAATATACACTTTTACTGTATATCTCGGGCTTAAGAGTAACCCTGTGAGGCCCAAATTAAAAAGACATTAGCAACTTCAGAGGCCAGAGGGTGGGACATAATAAACACATTTACTATCAAATAGCATTGTGAGGCTGAACAACAGGACCAATTGACTATACATGTGCTTAAATGGGAACTATCTTATAAATGGCCTTTTCAGCGTTTAGCATTGTTTCCTAGCTATGTGGACTTATATTAATATGATCTATGTCTCTAATTCTCATATTCTTCCAATTCTCCTCTCACAATATTCACCCTCACTGAACTGAGTCATCTGAAAATTTGCATATCTGTGATGTCAGAGATTTCTCAGCTGCATAATAATGTGGCAGTTGATGTGGCAGGCCACACAGTGGTTGGAGCCCAGCCTGAGTCAAAACGGCTTAAGATCTTGAGATAGAAAAATGCGGTTTTTGAGTACTTGATTAGAAATACAAACCGTACGTTAAATCTAGAGGAAGGAAGGACGTGGTACTTACCTCACCATTTGAAAAAAACCTAGGTGTTCCATAGACTCACAGGAATTGTGTAAAAGTGCCCAAATAGTGAAAGAAATAGTCAAATAGTTCCCCTTTAACATTTTTTAAATAAACATTCTTTTTTTAAATGGCTAAAAGTGATTTTGTAATTTTGCAACCGTGGGTCTCACAGGGTACTTTTAACCCTGTGAGGCCCAAATAAAAAAGACATTAGCAACTTCAGAGGCCAGAGGTGGCCATCGGCGTATTTAGACCACTATCAGTAGGGCACGTGCCCTACTGATGATCATCTGTGCCCCACTGATTAAAAAAAAATATATATATATATATATATTTTTTTTTACAAATGTTTTTTATTTCCCCTTTTTTAACATGATCAAATAATTATTATAATATTTTTTACTTCACTTTGAAATATTATAGTGAAATATTTTGCAATGTTGTCGCATTTATCTTGTTGAAATCCTCCAACAGGCTGTTTTTTGTAAGTTGACTGGTTTGCACACCAATAATACAGTGCAATAATAGAATAGTAGAATAGATAGTAAAATTATGCAATAGAATGGCCAGAGTAAAATAGTGCTACAGTACAATCAACAGCGGGGTGTATTAGAAGGCTATGGTGAAGAGGTACGTTTTTAGCTTATTTCTGAAAATATTAAGAGATCTAGCTTCCCTAATGTCCATAGGTAGTGTGTTCCATAACTTTGGTGCATAGTTAGCAAAGGCTGCATCCCCGATTTTCTTTAGACTGTGGCTTGGAACCTTCAATAGTAGATGATCGCAATGTTTATACTTTGTATATAAGGAGGAGGACCTTGAAATCAATTCTAAATGTTACCGGAAGCCAGTGTAGGTTATTTACTTGTAACTTTGGGTTTGATCCAAGGAGTAAGTTGCCCCATATTGCTCTGTAACATTTCTGTTACGAAGGATCAGATTAAACCGAATATATATATTTATTAATTGATATATATTGCATAATATTTGTATATCGTTTGATATACCTTGTGTATTCCTTGTACATATACACGGAATATCCCTTTAACCCAGTACAGACCATAATATTTCGTTCTCCTATTGGACAGCGGTCCCCTAGGCGCCAGTGCCATACCCCCAAGGTCTGGTTCAAAGTCACCGTCAAAGACATGCCTGGGCATGAACGGCTCTGCGCAAGGATACGAGACAGGAATAGGGCTGGGACTAGTTTGTTCACCTAACGTATAAATACGGCGCAGGTGAATACAGAAGCATTTAGAAAGTTACCCAATAAGTTGAAGCCTCACCCACGATACAACGTGCAGTGAAGTATGGCCTGTTTGGCCCCAAATAGAGCATTGAGACCGCGTGCGAATTAATAACTGAAGTATCAGAGTTTAACGCTGTACCGTCGAGTTCGACCTATTCTATTAATTCAGTAATAGTCTATTTATGTATAGTGTATCGTGCGGCTACCGTTCTACCGTGACCAGCATCACCAACGTTTCCTCGTACCAGCTAGTGTGCTTATCCAGGCTGGGCTGCTTACCCTGGCGCTTTCACCCGAGGAGCCCTAGACGAGGACCGTGTGGATTATGTACACTGGATAACCTACCGACGACTACATAGCCCTTTTCGGCTGGATTATATTTTGCTTTGGTCCTGTAATTGATGGAGCGGAGAATCGCCTACACCCACAATTGTGTGGGATTTACCCTGTGAGGAGCAACGTCGAGCCCGCCTCTCAGAAGCCTGAGGCTGGCTAGCTTTCTTCCATGCGGAGCTGCATGCCACGGAGAACAGCTGTATTCGTCTGCGTATCAAGAGATTATTGCACCGTCTCCTGTACTTGGAGTCTCTTTATCATCGTTGACCCAGACTCTACTACCGACAAATCCTCTCCCCTTGCTGGCTTACAACCGGAGGGACCCTACCAGTATCCCGCTACCTTACTAGAGTACCATAGATATAATTCCTAAGATTCAGGTTGTATTTATTATCTCCTGCGTAATATGAGAATGGACATACGTTATTGATTTGCCTACGCACATTCCTTTGCCTTATAAGCGCACCCTACGTAAAGTATATTATGTACTATCATTGCTGCTAATAAATACTCTTAAACCCAGTTTTGTGTGGAACCGAGTCATTGTGGGAAGTGTTCATCTAAAGATACCTGTGTACTGTATGGCCAGTAGTAATGTACATAAGACAGTAGTGGTTTAATGATACCATACTTATTAATACAGTCAGGGAATTGTACCCCTCAGTTACAATTGGTCCTTCGAGCCGGAGGGTAACTAGCGTAATATTAATATAGTGGTATTAATATTGACATGGCCAATGATGAACACTCCACAAACGGTTCTCCTAAAAATAGATCGCCCGCAGCGTAGACGGCAGACACCTCAGTACTTAGAGGAACTAGTTGCCAGTATACTACCTAGCTTTCTACAGACGTTAAACGCGGAAAAAGTAGATAGTAAAATTATGTCCAACCCTACCGACCAGGCTACCCCGCCAGTAGAGACCCTAGTGGGTTCTAACGTAACTGACCAAGCTCACGGTGGGGACCAGGAGGGACCTGACATGACTTTACCCCCCGCCAAGACCGAAGAAGTAGTCCCCGGAGAGCTCCAGGATAAAGAAAGCCCTCCAGGGATGGAACCCGACCCACAAGAAGAGACGCGCACCCCGGAGATGGATCTCCCCGGTACGCGACAGGAGAACGGATCTCCAACGAGTACTACCAGGAGCCGATCACCTCAACCAGCGTCTTCCCCCAGCGAGGCGGACAAGATGCTGGCGCAGGCCTTCGTCGCCAGCCTGGCAGCCTCAACCGAGCGCGATCGACTCCAAGCACAGACGCTTAGAGAGCGCGAACATTCTTCCATGGAACAAGAACGCTTCCACGCGAAACTCCAAGCGCAAGCCCTTAGTGAACGTGAACATTCCGCGACCGAACGAGAGCGCTTTCAGGCGCAGCAACGGAGTGACGAAGACCGCATACGCCTAGAGACTAGACGCCTCCAGACGGAAGAGAATATGGAAAGAGACCGCGCCGAAGCCCAGCGCGCCGCCGCCGGTGCCCAACGCGAAGCAGAGCGCGACCTCGCTCTCACCAAGCGCGAAGCCGAGCGCGACCGATTACAAGCGCGGATGATGGAGCAGCTGATTGCCAGGGTAACCCCACCTCCCTCCGCCCGGGGCTCCAGGGCCTCGTCAAGACAAGGGTCAAGGGCACCCTCCCCTACCCGATCAAGCGACCCTGAGCCCGGCGACCAGAGAGAGCCTATACCCCTCTCCGAACCCCTTCCCCGACCGGTCCAAGCGAGACCCAGCAACAGGGAAGAATCGGCCTATACCGCGGAGAGGCTAAATAGACGACTACAGGATCTAGATGACCTGCCAGAGGAAGAAGAAGAGGGAGAGGAGGAGAGTCAAGCCCAACAGCATCACAGTACTCCACAGGACCAGGAGGTCCAGTACAGCCCAGACTTTACCCCCGCGGCTCTGCGCTACAGACCCCCGACTCAATTCACGGGTGAGCTTGACGCACGACCAGCCCCGAGGAACAGCACCTGGGTACGCGGGCCTTGGTACCCAGCAGGTACCAGCCCACCATGACACGTAAGAGGAGACTCGCCTAGGAGGCCTCTCCTCCAACGCTCACCGATGTGCCAGCCATCCATGGCATCGTACCTTGGCACACCGACGTTCCCGGACTTCACACACGAGAACAGAGCACAGTACACAGAGCTACGAATGTGCTTAGAGACAATGATGTCCGATGTAGCTGATGAACCGTACAAATATGCTATCCTACTCAAGCACCTCAAGGTGCCCCGAGCGCACAATATAGCGCTGGCATATTCCACCTCTACTACCCCCTACACCGCGGCTCTAGCAGCACTCGACCAAAGATATGGACGCATATGGGACTACGTAATACAAGAGATAAGGAATATTGACCGTCTACCCCCAGCCACAGACAATCGCTCACTAGATGACCTGTCTATCAAGGTACAATCCCTGGTAGGGATGCTGGGGGCGCAAAAGGAAAAGGGTATGCACGAACTGTACGCGAACTCTAATGTTGAGAGGATTTTAGAGAAGCTTCCGCCCGCCCGACAAGAGCGCTTCAGGCGGCAAAGAGACCACCGTGATCCTAACGGTCCCGAGCCATCCCTCCTAGACCTAGCCGACTTCCTGGCGAGAGAAGTCAACAGCCTACGGTTGGATACGTTCGTGCGGAGCACACCAAGCTCCAGAGAGGGACCTAGGAGAGCAAACGATGGCCGCAGACTGGTGACCGTCATGCACCAAGCAGAATCAGTACCGAGCAACAAGACCCACAGTACCCCCTCGATGAAAGAGAAGTGGAAGATTGTGTGCCCGTACTGCGAAAAGGAACACTGGCTGTCACACTGTGACACGTTCAAGAAGATGACCGCCGACGAGGTGAGTCAATGGATAAAATCCAACCGACGCTGTTACCGATGTGCGCGCAGTCACATGGCAGCCGATTGCCGCTTAAAGAAGAGGTGTAGTCGGTGTGACGGAGCCCACTTGGACGTCCTACATGACAGTAACAGAAGAAAGCCTGCACCCTCAAGCAGCACAAAGGCAAGTGTTATGTACATTGACCCCGCCAGCCGCGGGGGCGCCCGGGTGCTCTTGAAGGTGGTCCGCGTAACATTGAGTTACGAAGACAAGGTCATGGACACCTACGCCGTCCTTGACGACGGGTCAGAGAAGACCCTTCTCCTCGCGTCCGCTGCGGCCCAGCTGGGGCTGCGGGGGAGCGAAGAAACGATGACGATTCGGACAATAAGAAGAGACCTAAAGACAATAAAGGGCGAGAATGTCTCCTTCACTATCGCAGCAAGCGGGCAGCCAGAGAGACGGTATAGGATCACTAACGCTTTCACCAGCCAAGACATAGGCCTGTCGCAGTACACCTACCCCATCGCCAAGCTGATGGATAAATATGTGCACCTGCGTCAACTACCTATACCGCTCATAGACGGTGCCACCCCGACCCTGCTGATAGGATCCGACCATGCACACCTCATCGTCCCGATGGACCGGGTCCACACTGGGCCCAGAGGCTGTCCTGCAGCAGTCGAGACCCGCCTAGGATGGACACTACAAGGCCCCCTCTCTAGGTCTCCTAACCGAACAGCAGCCACTAGCTGCCTCCACTCCAGAGTGACAGAAGAAGACACCACCCTCCTACAGCATGTCGAGAGGCTATGGACACTATGAAACACATTCGTTCCAAGGAAGACATTTATGCCATAGCCCTCCTCGAGCGGGGGACAAAGAGAGTCAAAGTCAACGGAGTGATGAGATACGCAACTCCACTCCTGAGGCGAGAGGGTATGCCTACCTTCCACGCCCCAAAAGAAGCGACGGAGCGGTATCTACTGAACACAGAGCGGCGCCTAGCCAGAGACCCCGCTCAAGCGACTGTGTACCGCGCTGAGATTGACAAGCTAATCACAGCGGGACACATAAAGAAAATTGACATTAAAGAGGCCGATCAGACGACCGAATCATGGTACGTGCCGCACCACAAAGTCCACCACAACGGCAAGGATCGTATTGTGTTCAACTGCAGCTACCAGATCGGATCACAAAATCTGAATAAAGAGCTCTTGCCCGGCCCAACACTCGGCCCCTCTCTACTAGGCGTGTTACTACGTTTCCGCCAAGACAAGGTGGCCATCAGCGGCGACATCAAAGGGATGTTCCTGCAGGTGCGACTAGTGGAGGAGGACAAGCCCCTGCTGCGGTTCCTATGGAGAGAGAGGATCGGGGATGAGCAACCATCCATCTATCAATGGGAAGTCCTCCCTTTCGGAACCACATGCAGCCCATGCTGTGCTACGTTTGCACTGCAAAAACACGTCGCAGAGGACCCAGCAGCTGATGAAGAGGTCCGACAAAGTGTAGGAAATAGTTTCTACGTGGACAACTGTCTGCAAAGCGTCTCAACGCCAGAAGAAGCCGAGGCCCTCCTACTCAAGCTCCGCGCCTCCCGGATCAAAGGCGGCTTTGATCTCCGGCAGTGGGCCAGCAGCGACCCTCAAGTATTGCGTAGCCTCTCCCCAGAGGACAAGGCAGCAAGCAGCGAGACCTGGATGGCGACCATCCCAGGAGAAGCCCAAGAAATGACATTAGGACTAGTCTGGCGCTTCAAAACAGACTCGCTCCATTATAAACACACACCCCTGACCAAGGAGCAGGGAAGGTCGACTGCACTACCGACCACAAGACGGAGTGTATACAGAACACTCGCCAGACAATATGACCCGTTGGGATGTATTCTACCTTACACCACCAGGGCAAAGATGATTGTAAGAGCGTTATGGGACAAGGACCAGGGCTGGGATGACCCCATACCCGAACACCTTGCCTCCACATGGAGAGAGTGGGAGACAGAACTCAGCTCACTCCCAGGTGTCAACATACGCCGCAGCTACTTCCCACCCACAGTGAGGCCGGAGACGTGCCAGATGGACCTGCACGTCTTCAGCGACGCCTCCGAAGTAGCCTACGGTTCGGTGGCCTACTTGCGTGCCCGAGAGGAGGGAGGAGAAATACATACTGCCTTCATCCTGGCTCGCTCAAGAATAGCCCCCCGCAAGCAACAATCTATCCCGCGTCTAGAGCTCTGCGCAGCCTTAGCAGGAGCGCAACTCGCCACGTTAATCCAACGTGAACTCACCATCCCGGTGCAAAGAACAATCCTGTGGTCAGACTCCATGACCGTACTCACATGGATCCAGTCTGATTCGTGTAGATACAAGGTCTTCGTGGGAGTCAGAATCACAGAGATCCAAGATTTAACAGAAGCAGCAAGCTGGAGGTATGTGGACACAAAACACAACCCAGCTGACGTCATCACCCGGGGAATGTCCCTGGATGACCTCACCCGTCACAATCTATATAGTGACGGGCCCGAGTTCCTCAAGCTCCCGGAAGAAGAGTGGCCTACACCCACCCCACGGGAGGCGAGTGAAGAGGAGGCAGAGAACAAGAAATCTATGTTCTGTGGGTTGACACACACACTCGTCCCCACAGACCCCAACATAGACGACTGCCTCACCCTTGAGAGTGCGCAGCTAAAGACATTCCTGTGGCACCACCCAGAGGTTCAGCCCACTACTGACCTTACTGCAGCTAACTACGAAGAAGCAGAACTCCTTCTGCTACAGCGAGCCCAGAGAGACTCGTTCCCCGACGAGCTAGACTGTCTACAGGGATCAAAGCCAGTCCCGTCAGACAGCAGATTGCTCCACCTAGCCCCTGAGAGCGACGCCCATAATCTCATCAGAGTGGGTGGTCGTCTGAGGAGAGCCCCAGACTTACCGGACGACGTCAAGTACCCGATAGTCTTAAACAGCCGACACAAGGTCACAGAGCTTATCATAAAGAAATACGACGAGGACGTGCATCACGCCGGGGCAGAGAGTCTTCGCGGAGATCAGACGTCGTTATTGGATACTGCAAGGGAGAGAAGCAGTACGACGCTTCCAGCGGACTTGTCTAGACTGTCGTAAGTGGCGAGCACAGCCCAGTATACCCCGGATGGCTGACCTACCCCCCTGTCGCCCCCGACTCGGCGACAAGCCCTTTCACTCCACCGGTATGGACTGTTTCGGCCCGCTGTATGTAAAGAAAGGAAGAGGGACTGAGAAGCGGTGGGGTATTGTATTCAAATGCATGACCACCCGAGCGATACACATAGAACTCCTTCCAACCATGAGCACACTCATTCCTTATGGCCTTCCGAAGATTCACATCGCGGAAAGAGAAACCGTCTATATTATTGTCTGATCACGGGACAAACTTCAAAGGCGGAGAAAGAGAGCTGAGAGAGAGCTTCCAAGCTATGGGCCCAGAACTTAAGACCCACCTCGCTCTATATCAGATTGATTTCCAGTTTAATCCCCCGAATGCACCTCACTTCGGTGGAACTTGGGAACGAGAAGTACGTTCAATAAAGACAGCCCTGTACGCCGTGCTTGGGGCCCAGACCGTGGCGGAAGAAGTCCTCACGACAGTCCTCATGGAAATCGAGGGAGTATTGAACTCAAAGCCCCTCGGTTACGTCTCAAGTGATGTAGCAGATGTCGACCCAGTCACCCCCAACACTCTCTTGATGGAGCGGCTGGACCCCGCGCTACCACAGACAGTGTACCGGCCTGAAGAAGCGAACGGCCGAAGAATGTGGAGGTACAGTCAAGTATTGGCTGACAAGTTTTGGAACAGTTTCCTACTCCACTATCTACCGTCTCTACAGACCCGTCAGAAATGGGTGAAAGAAAGAGACAATTTGACAGAAGGAACAGTCGTCATGATTATCGACCAGTCACTACCCCGAGCTATGTGGCCGGCCGGCCGCGTAAGCAGAGTGATCACTGGTGCCGACGGAAAGGTCAGAGCGGCAGAAGTGCTCGTCCAAGGGCGGACATACACCCGGCCCGTGGCGAGGCTAATAGAGTTGCCAAGGCTCCCCGACACTCTTGATGACGACCATAACCCCCTGACTTTGTGAACTGCCTACCCTCACAACAGACATTGAGTAGTGGACAGTGCGGTTAATCTGTCTCTGCTTATCTAATTAGGTGGGACTAATTAGGAGGCGGCTGTTACGAAGGATCAGATTAAACCGAATATATATATTTATTAATTGATATATATTGCATAATATTTGTATATCGTTTGATATCCCTTGTGTATTCCTTGTACATATACACGGAATATCCCTTTAACCCAGTACAGACCATAATATTTCGTTCTCCTATTGGACAGCGGTCCCCTAGGCGCCAGTGCCATACCCCCAAGTTCTGGTTCAAAGTCACCGTCAAAGACATACCTGGGCATGAACGGCTCTGCGCAAGGATACGAGACAGGAATAGGGCTGGGACTAGTTTGTTCACCTAACGTATAAATACGGCGCAGGTGAATACAGAAGCATTTAGAAAGTTACCCAATAAGTTGAAGCCTCACCCACGATACAACGTGCGGTGAAGTATGGCCTGTTTGGCCCCAAATAGAGCATTGAGACCGCGTGCGAATTAATAACTGAAGTATCAGAGTTTAACGCTGTACCGTCGAGTTCGACCTATTCTATTAATTCAGTAATAGTCTATTTATGTATAGTGTATCGTGCGGCTACCGTTCTACCGTGACCAGCATCACCAACGTTTCCTCGTACCAGCTAGTGTGCTTATCCAGGCTGGGCTGCTTACCCTGGCGCTTTCACCCGAGGAGCCCTAGACGAGGACCGTGTGGATTATGTACACTGGATAACCTACCGACGACTACATAGCCCTTTTCGGCTGGATTATATTTTGCTTTGGTCCTGTAATTGATGGAGCGGAGAATCGCCTACACCCACAATTGTGTGAGATTTACCCTGTGAGGAGCAACGTCGAGCCCGCCTCTCAGAAGCCTGAGGCTGGCTAGCTTTCTTCCATGCGGAGCTGCATGCCACGGAGAACAGCTGTATTCGTCTGCGGATCAAGAGATTATTGCACCGTCTCCTGTACTTGGAGTCTCTTTATCATCGTTGACCCAGACTCTACTACCGACAAATCCTCTCCCCTTGCTGGCTTACAACCGGAGGGACCCTACCAGTATCCCGCTACCTTACTAGAGTACCATAGATATAATTCCTAAGATTCAGGTTGTATTTATTATCTCCTGCGTAATATGAGAATGGACATACGTTATTGATTTGCCTACGCACATTCCTTTGCCTTATAAGCGCACCCTACGTAAAGTATATTATGTACTATCATTGCTGCTAATAAATACTCTTAAACCCAGTTTTGTGTGGAACCGAGTCATTGTGGGAAGTGTTCATCTAAAGATACCTGTGTACTGTATGGCCAGTAGTAATGTACATAAGACAGTAGTGGTTTAATGATACCATACTTATTAATACAGTCAGGGAATTGTACCCCTCAGTTACAATTTCTCTTTTTGTTATAGGACCGACTAGTAGGATTTCAGTTTTGCCCTCATTTAATTTTAGGAAGTTGTTCGTCATCCATTTGTTTATTGCTAAGAGACAGGCGGAAATGGAGTTTATAGCTGTGTGATAATTTGGTTCAGCGGAGATGTACAATTGTGTGTAATCTGCGTAACTATGGAAACATACATTGTGCTTTCTAATGATGTCTCCTCAATGTTCAATGTTCAATGCAATGTTCAATGCAAGTAAAGCACTTTAAAGTATGACTAAATGCTTTCTTGACTATATATATAGTAACTGTTCCAAAATGCATAGATTTCTATGTATTTTAGGGGTTTGGGGGGCTAGCTCTTTTTAATATAAATGTCAGATTGTTTTATTTATTTCATAGATTTCTATGCATTTCAGGAGTTTGGGGGGCTGGCTCCCCCAAATAATTAAATAACATAACCCTAACCTAACCCTAAAACCGAAATAAAGTTTAAAAAAAATAGTTACAAAATCCACCCATTTTCGCCCACAAACCGGCCAAAACCGGCCAAATTTTTGGTGCCGTGACTGAAAAAAAGGTTGAGAAACGCTGGTATATGGTGTGGCTCTTTGTGGTACCACAGTAATTTTTGTGGCTCTTAGTCTCTGACTGGTTGGCCACCCCTGTTCTATGGTATGTGGTATATTCTATGGTGTGTGGTATATTCTATGGGATTTGGTATGTTCTATGGTATGTTCTATGGTGTGTGGTATATTCTATGGTGTGTGGTATGTTCTATGGTATGTGCTATGTTCTATGGTATGTGGTATGTTCTATGGTATGTGATATGTTCTATGGTATGTTCTATGGTGTGTGGTATGTTCTATGGTATGTGCTATGTTCTATGGTATGTGGTATGTTCTATGGTGTGTGGTATGTTCTATGGTATGTGATATGTTCTATGGTATGTTCTATGGTGTGTGGTATGTTCTATGGTATGTGCTATGTTCTATGGTATGTGGTATGTTCTATGGTGTGTGGTATGTTCTATGGTATGTGATATGTTCTATGGTATGTTCTATGGTGTGTGGTATGTTCTATGGTAAATTATTTATTTCAAATAGATTGAGAATGTACCCATTTTCAAAGTTGAATAAATGTTTCATTTTCATATTTTGTGATGCTTTGTGTGTTCTGCTTTATGTGTCCACCCCGTCATGTGCTGGTCCACCCTGTCATGCACTGGTCCACCGTGTCATCTTGATATTTTTTAATAATAATTCAATCATACTGTGAGATATGTTTAAATAATCTAGTGTGTTCAATAGCTAAGTGGGGGGCAATAATATGCAAATAAAAAACTGCATCCAAATATCACAGTTTTCTCCTAATTATAAAATATATATGTGCGAATTGTATGTGTGTCTTTTAAAAACAGATGGTTTACATAAATTTTTTTATTTATTTATAATTTAAAGCAAACAAATAACCCTGTTCAGGAAAGGGACATCATACCTTTCTGAAAAAGTAATTTTCATCTTAATATTGCAATGAAAACATATTTAACAGTCATGTATTATGTCCATGACAGGGTGGACATATCTCATGGTTTATTCTGCGAATATATGCCCATAATTATCTGAAAATATGTGTGGGAGCTCAGCTTATATATATTTCTACAACTTGAGTATCTACTATTTATGATAAGACATAAAGGGAATGGGAAATTAAGATAAACATTTCTGAGTATTGTGAGGGTTGAAAGGCACTCTATGGTGATATTGACCCATGCCTGAATTTCCCCAAGGGGATCAATAAAGGAATATCTTAGCTTATCTTATGAGTAGGGCCAGCCTGATACATAAGCAAACTAAGCACCTGCTTAGGGCCCAGTGGCCACCAGAAAGCCTTTGGCCTGCCCTGGTCATAAGTGGCACAAGTAAAATATAAAGTGCAACACTACATTATGTGAAAAAGGATTTGTGTGTAGAGTAAAGTGACATGTGTGTAGTGATCAGTAGATTGCACAAATGGAATGGGAGAAGATAATGAAATATGAGAACGGAATAGCTATAGCACTATGTACATACATGAAAAGGGGATTTGTGTGAAAAAGTGACAATGTATACAACAGTATTGCACATTAGTGTGTAGCAGTCCAGGTTCAATAGCAGTTGTGGTTTCATAGTGCATTTTTATGTAAACATTACAGGTTTATGAGTTGCAGCCATACTCAGACAGGAAGGAATGGAACTCACTAGCTACTTCCGTCACCTCTGGGAAAATAAGCAGACAATGGACTCTACCAAATGAATAGAATTAATCGTAAAATTGCTTATACCAGTAATAGTAGAGGAGGCTTATTTGATTGAGCAACAAATGTGTCATGTTTAGGGTCTGGGGTTTGACATTTTAAACTCGGAATGTCATTCAGTGGATATTCTATAAAAGAGATATTTGTTATATTCTGGGTGCATACTGACGAGATGACGCATATCACCTTTGTTGATGATTTACAAGAGGGTACAAGGGTAAACTAGGCAAACGATTGAACTACTTTTGATAATAAGAAAATATTTGATTTACAATATTGAAATTGACATGCCTGCTATTTAAGCAGTTTATTGCTATTGCATGAGTCAGTTTTGCGAATGATGTGAATGATCCCATTCCTTTTCCCACCTGTCTTCCCTCTTTGCCATGCTCCGGTATAGTCTGTCAGACGGTAACAAAGAGAATTGAGTGCTGGGTGGCCGCTGATGAAAGATGTCCTGAATGGCCGGCGGGAATTTGTTGCCAGGCAGTGATGCGTGCCAAATGGGACAGTGGTGACAGCCAGTCAGGTGCGCTGTGGATGTGTACAATTGTGACCCGTCACCCCTGTATATATAATGTTGCACATATTTAATAAAACTGTCTGTATTGAAGATATAATGTGTGTGATGTTTGTGCTGGAGCCACTTGATCCAGAACGGCAACTCCGGTCAGAGAGCGAACACAGAGACAGAGAACACAGTCCTTTGTATTTTAATGTTGTACAAAAGGATTGAGTGATTAGGAGGGGCGGCTACGTGGCGTAGTGGGCAAGGCGCTCGCCACGAATGACGGAGACGCTGGGCTTGCCTGTTCGAGCCCAGCGCTCCACATTGCTTTCAGTTTAAGCTGGTCGTTCATACTAATACACATTGGCCGTATTAGGGGGTGGGAAACTGATGGGTGGGGATCGGGCGTTGTGGACAGCGACTCCTACAGGTCGGTTGGTGCGCCTGCGCAGTAGAATCAGGAAGTGTCGGGGGCAGCGTGAGCCTCCCACGCGTTACTTGTGTATGTCATAAATGTCTATATGAATTGAAAATGGGGGACCCTGATCATGGAAACAAGACAAACGTCTTTCTCAGGTCTGCATCCCCTTAACAATTGTGTGTATTGAGCCGTACTATATTGTACCCATTCTGCAATCTGTTAAATAAAGTTTTCATTCATTCACTGTCTACAAACAAGTCAAGTCAAGATATTGAAAGGTAGGCAAACTATGAATATCCACATTGCTTTCAGTTTAAGCTGGTCGTTCATACTAATACACATTGGCCGTATTAGGGGGTGGGAAACTGATGGGTGGGGATCGGGCGTTGTGGACAGCGACTCCTACAGGTCGGTTGGTGCGCCTGCGCAGTAGAATCAGGAAGTGTCGGGGGCAGCGTGAGCCTCCCACGCGTTACTCCTCGCCACTGAGAGATCGAGCTGCGCAGGTGAAAAGATGCGACTGCTGTTACCTCAAGTACCGGAGGGGACTTGTGCTATGTATGACTTAGTCCACATTGCAGCCGGCTTGTGGGAGGCAAGAAACAGCATTCGTGACAGGGGAGGGTTGAATTGGATGATACGAAATTGGGATGGGAGAAAATATATAGAAAATGGGAGAAAAAGTGGATAAAAAAAAAAAAGGATTGAGTGATTAGGCGAGAATGGTATCTCAAAGTGAGTGATTGAGTGAGAATGGCCTCTCTAAAAGAGCTAGCTACAACTTGTGAGTTTGGGGTGATGGAAGAGGAAATGATCCGGGACCAGCTGGTCGAAAAAACCAACTCTGCACGCATCAGGGAGCGACTACTACTGGAAGTTCCACTGACACTGACCAAGGCTGTACTGATCGCTGGTCAGATTGAAATTGCGTGTGTCGGAGGCAAAAGTCATGCTTCATGGACAGCCGGAGAGCATGGTAGACAGCACAGATCACAGCGGGGTAATTTTAATGCATCACCGCAACCCTTGCCTGGGTAAGACATGTTACAGATGTGGCTCTCCTCAACACATTGCCAGCTTTGATGGATGCCCTGCTAGGGATGCACTGTGCAACACATGTAAAAAGAAGGGAAATTTTTCAAAAGTTTGTCGGGGTTCTAACAGAGTGAGTGAGGTAACCGAGTCTGAGAGTGTACCGTCCGGAAGTGACTGTATTGTGCATGGTAGATGGTGCACGCTCTGTTGAAAAGATAGTGTGTACAGTTCAGGTTAGCACAAATGAACGATACGGTCAGGACATTGAGCTCATGCTAGATGCAGGTTCAGCTGTGTCTATTCTGCCCAGAGTGAGTTACATGCAATTATTCCCTAATGCATCTCTTACAACACCAAAGCTAAGTCTTGTCAGCTACGGAGGTAATGCAATCCCGTCCATGGATGCTTAAAGGCTAGCGTAGCGTTTGGTGACTGCTGCACTGATGCAGATATTTACATTGTGCAAAATAGGTCTCCAGTGTTAGGGAGGGACCGGTTTACTGCGTTACATATGCAGATACTAGACGGCAAGGTCACGTCAGCTCAGTGCAACCAGACAAATTCAGTTGCGACCAGTGTTGAGAAAAACACACTTGGGTGCGCAAAAGCATTCACACATCTGGTGAAAATGTGTCCGGAAGTCAGACCTGCATGTACAACAACCACTACGTAGGTTGCCATTCTCAGTTAGAGCAGCTGTATCCCAGGAGATAAAGAGACTGGTAGAACAGGACATAATCAAGCCTGTAGAGCCATCTGAATGGATCTCACCCATAGTCGTTACTAAAAAGAAAGATGGAGGATTACGCCTCTGTGTAGACTTGAGGGAGCCAAATAAGGCAGTAGTCATAGATGGGTTTCCACTACCACATGGAGGAACTGTTTACAGAATTGAGGGGCGCAACACTGTTTTCGACATTAGACCTTCAGAGTGCTTATCACCAGGTTACACTACACGATGACAGCCGTAGCTTGACAACATTCATTACTCATGATGGACTGTTTCGCGAGAGTGTCGTACGGACTGGCGTCGGCACCCAGCTGCTTCCAACGAATGATGTCAATAATCCTCAAAGGTCAGTCAGGGGTCCAGTGCTATCTCGATGACATCATTGTCACAGGTACATCAGTGGAGGAGCACGACAGGAACCTGACTGCGGTGCTGCGAAGCATAGACAGGAGTAGTGGGGCTCAAGCTCAGCTACTCCAAGTGCCACGTCAGGAAAACAGAGCTGACTTTCCTAGGGCACACGGTGTCAGCAAAGGGACTACAACCTGACGCATCTCACGCTGCTGCCGTGTCTGAATTACCCCCACCTACAGATCTCATCAGGCTGAGGTCATTCCTGGGGCTCACATGGTGGTATTCAAAATTCATTCCAGACTACGCCGTTGTCGTGGAGCCGCTGCGAGCCCTGCTCCGAGGGTCAGCAACATTCGACTGGACTCCTGAGGCTCAGCAGAGTTTTGAGGCAGTTAAAGGACTCATAGTTGATAGCCCTGCACTCTCACTCTTTGACCCTGAGCTGCCCACGGTCGTCACTACAGACGCATCAGACTACGATCTGGGCGCCGCCCTCACCCAGATGCATCCGGACGCCTCAGAGAGGACTGTGGCGTTCGCCTCCCACACACTGTCCCAGGCAGAGAGAAAATATTCTACTGTAGAAAAAGAGGCGCTGGGCTGTGTGTGGGCAACGGAAAAGTGGAGGACATACCTGTGGGGGAGACACTTCACACTACGCACAGATCACAGTCCCCTGACCACACTGCTCTCTTCAAAAGGTCAAGGTAGAGCGGGCATGCGCATAGCCAAGTGGTCCGCTAGGTTAATGTCATTCTGCTATGACATTCAGTACAAGCCCGGTCGAGAGAACGTTACTGCTGACTGCCTGTCCCGTCTCCCACTACCCAGCTCAGAACCTAACCAGGAGGAGGATGTGGAAGTGGTAGCCCTTGTCTCTAATCTCTCAGCTATCACTGCGGCTGAGTTCAAAGCTGCATGCACTGCCTGCCCGGTGCAACTGAAACTACGTGAGATACTCACCTCCAGATGGCCTAAATCTGAAAAGGATCTAGACCCGGCCCTACGGATGTTCTTCAAACTACAGAACTCTCTCTCTCTACAGGATGACTGTGTCGTGCGAAGCACATATAGACTGCTCGTCCCAGAGAGTCTACAGCCCAAACTGATCGCCGTGGCTCACGACACTCACCAGGGAATCATGAGGACAAAACAGAGACTCAGAGAAGTATACAGGTGGCCTGGCATGGATGCCCAGGTTGAGTCGGCTATCAAAGCATGCACCACATGCCAGTCACATGACAAGTCAGCAGTCACACGCACCTCTCCACTGCAGTCTGTGCCCTATCCTACTGGGGCTTGGGAGAAACTGGCAATTGATGTGGTGGGGCCCTTTGATAGGGCGCCCCTGGACTGTCGCTTTGCAATCACACTAATAGACTACTACAGTAAGTGGCCTGAGATAGCTTTTGTGCCACAGGTCACATCACGGACTGTGACAATATTCCTATCTACAGTTTTGAGCAGAGAGGGCAACCCAAAAGAGCTCATCTCTGACAATGGCTCTCAGTTTGTGTCTCAGGAGTTTGAAGCGTTTTTCCAAGACAGGGGCATAGTGCACAGGAAGTCATCTGTGTATTATCCACGTGCAAATGGTGGAATAGAATGCTTTAACCGCAGTTTGAAAGACAGTTTGCAGACTGCCTCGCTGGAAGGCAAGCAATGGAAGGAGTTTACAACAGACTTCTTACAGGCCTACCGGTCTACTCCTCACTCTGCAACACAGCACTCACCAGCAGAACTGTTGCATGGTAGGCCTATGCGCACCAAACTCCATGTGGCTGGATTTCAAATTCCACAAGCCACACCACACTCGTCGGAGGACATCGCAGCCAGAGTAGCGGTGCAACAGGACAGAAGCAAGGCGTACACGGATCAAAGGCGAGGTGCGAAGAGTGTATCATTCCCATGTGGCTCATACGTTCAGGTTAAGAAACCTGGCATTCTTCCTAAGACTCGGTGCAAGTTCTCCAAACCACTCAAGGTGTCAATGTTACTGAGGCAGATAACGTTAGCGAAGTTAGCACACGCACATACACACACACGCACATAGTAAGCCATCACTGGGAACGCTCAGAGGAAAGGGGGGCTGAGAATATCTGTGTCTATCTGTGTGTGTGTGTGTGTGTGTGTGTGTGTGTGTGTGTGTGTCTCGCTCTCTCTCCCTCTCCCTCTCTACATATCTCTCTCCTGAACCTATTTCATTCAAAAGGAAGACATTGATGGACAGTAGCGTATACGTATAAATAATAGCTCAGTTGACATTACACACACTTCTGCAGTCCCTCCCGCCGTCCCTCTCTCTCTCTATCTATCTCTCTCCCTCTCTCTCCCTCCCTCTCCTCGCTAGTTCTCTGCCTGTCAAACCCCGTTTGAGGAAGTGTCGGGTTACACTGCACTACAACCATAGAGGGGGGCGTTACTGCAGATCAATGCTATGTCGACGTCACAGAAACCGTCAAATCAGAACAGTTTAGTTGAGTGAGGGAAGATCTTGTGAACTCGAGACTAGACTGATGAGTCAATATGGTAATTAGAGCCACAGACCCATTGATACTAACCTGTATTACTATAAAACCATGCTAAACACAGAAAAAAGGCATTTATAATGCATGTCCCCTTTAAATCAACTTTCCAGTCCCCTGTCAACTGTCAAATGATGTCAACTGTCAACCTGAATTAACATTCAGTATTCAATGGTCTGATATTAACATTCAGTATTCAATATTGTCTGATTCAATATTAACATTCAGTATTCAAGTAGAACAGCTAGCTAGCTGTTGTGGACACTCACCTTTCCACAGCAAAACGGTAGGCAAGGCACCTTGGTTGAGAAATGCAGGCTTCAATCTATGTTGTTTAGTCTATCTGTTCAGTACTGTTCAGTCCTGTTTCAAGATGCACAATGAGATCTTCTGAGAGAATAGTTGAATATACAGACTTTAGTCACTTTGGATAAAAGCGTCAGCTAAATGACTAAATGTAAATGTATATATATAACCCACAAATGTTCTAGAATGTTCTATTATGACATCATACTGTGAGATCACAAATGTTCTAGAATGATCTATTATGACATCATACTGTGACATCACAAATGTTCTAGAATGTTTGATTATGAGTTATGTCATCATACTGTGACATCACAAATGTTCTAGAATGTTCTATTATGACATCATACTGTGCCATCACGAATGTTCGATTATGACATCATACTGTGACATCACAAATGGTCTAGAATGTTCTATTATGACATCATACTGTGACATCACAACGGAACATGTTTGAGTTCCATTTTGAGTAATATAAATAATATGTTTGGTAAGGCTGTCCCCGAAGCCTGTTTTTGGGATTCAAACTTCATCAGGGTTCTTCGAACGGACGTTCGACCCTTCGTTTTTAATTAAAAAATTTAAATTTATTTTTTTTATTTTTTATTATCCTCAAACTAAATCCTCAATTTGAAGTGATTCAAACTTCGTCAGGGTTTTTCGAACAGACTTTCGAACCTTCGTTTTTAATTAAAAAAAATTGTATATCCTCAAACTAAATCATCAATTTGAATAAAGTGATTAATCTGATTAAATTCGTCTTTTTACTTTTATTAAATCTACTTTCCAGCCCGCTGTCAACTGTCAAATGATGTCAACTTTGTCTGATTCAATATTAACATTCAGTATTCAAGTAGAACAGCTAGCTAGCCGTTGTGGACACTCACCTTTCCACAGCAAAACGGTAGGCAAGGCACCTTGGTTGAGAAATGCAGGCTTCAGTCTATGTTGTTTAGTCTATCTGTTCAGTACTGTTTCAAGATGCACAATGAGATCTTCTGAGAGAATTGTTGAATATACAGACTTACAGAACTTGTAAGTCGCTTTGGATAAAAGCGTCAGCTAAATGACTAAATGTAAATGTATATATAACCCACAAATGTTCTAGAATGTTCTATTATGACATCATACTGTGAGATCACAAATCTTCTAGAATGTTTGATTATGACATCATACTGTGACATCACAAATGTTCGAGAATGTTCGATTATGACATCATACTGTGACATCACAAATGTTCTAGAATGTTCTATTATGACATCATACTGTGACATCACAACGGAACATGTTTGAGTTCCATTTTGAGTAATATAAATAATATGTTTGGTAAGGCTGTCCCCGAAGCCTGTTTTTGGGATTCAAACTTCGTCAGGGTTCTTCGAACGGACGTTCGAACCTTCGTTTTTAATAAAAAAAATGTAAATAAAAAAAGAATATATATAATTTTTTTTCTTTTTTCCTCAAACTAAATCCTCAATTTGAATAAAGTGATTCAAACTTAGTCAGGGTTTTTCGAACGGACGTTCGAACCTTCGTTTTTAATTTAAAAATTAAAATGCAATTAAAATCATTTTTAATTTTTTTTTCTCAAACTAAATCCTCAATTTGAATAAAGTGATTCAAACTTCGTCAGGGTTTTTCGAACGGACATTCGAACCTTCGCTTTTAATTACATTTTTTTTTATATTCTCAAACTAAATCCTCAATTTGAATAAAGTGATTAATCTGATTAAATTAGTCTTTTCTTTTATTATTTTGTTAGTGATGTAATAAAAATTAACACTTGGAACAAAAAAAAACGATAATATAAAGTAAACACTCTGATTAACCAAAACTGGATGAATTATTATAATAATATGTGGTTGGCACTTCTTTATCGTTGCTATTGTAGATAACTGTGGCAATTCTAGAGTTAATACATGTAAAAATTTGTATTCATTGATAGCCCAAAAAAACAGGAGAGAATGTATATATCTGTGTTTTAACTTTGTGTACACACTTACCGCCCATAATGGGAGTAGGTCGAAAAGTACCTTGCGGAAAAAAATCTAATCTACGAATTCCATTCTGGCTTCAGAACATCCCACTCCACTGACACATGCCTTCTCTATTTGAACGACCACATCAAACAAGAGGTGGACGCGGGCAAATACTGCGGCATGGTCATGCTGGACCTACAAAATGCCTTCGACACCGTCAATCACACCATTCTGATTGACAAGCTAAAAGCAATTGGTTTTGATAGTCTATCAGTGAGCTGGATACAATCCTACCTGGAGGGGAGAGAACAGATGGTGGAGGTAAACGGTACCCTATCCCCTCCCCCCTCCCAGTGAGCTGTGGTGTTCCACAAGGAAGCATACTAGGACCGCTACTGTTCCTAATTTATGCAAATGACATGTCGTCAGCTTGTGACTGCAACTTGTTCCTGTTTGCGGACGACTCAGCCCTGCTGGTCTCTGACAAGAACAAGTTAAAGGTTGAAAAAACCCTCAGCTCGGAACAAGGCAAAATCTGCATATGGCTCGCCGATAACAAACTATCATTACACATGGGCAAAACAGAGTCCATTCTCTTCGGTTCAAATAACAAACTCAGCAAGACCGACGGTTACAGTGGCCGTGGGTGACAATATTGTCAATCAATCAATCAATCAAATTTATTTATAAAGCACATTTCACATGACGCGTGTCAACCAAAGTGCTGTACAGAGGGTAAATACACAAGATACATATAGACAACAATCACACTCCGTTTTATGGGAGGGCACACAGGCAAACACATAGAAAAACAGGGCATGAGTCAGTGAACGGGAAAGGCTAGTAGGTAGAAGTGGGTTTTGAGCCTCGATTTGAAGGCATCTATCGAGGGGGCGAGCCTAATGGAGGTGGGGATGCTGTTCCACAGTTCAGGGGCTGCGATAGCAAAGGCACGGCCCCCCCTGAGCTTGAGGTTAGACCTCCGGACTGTCAGGAGCCTCTGATCGGCTGACCTGAGGGACCTGGTGTTGGAATAGGGGGATAGGAGGTCTGAGATGTAGGAGGGTGTGTGACCATTAAGGGCTTTAAAAACAAATAGGAGAACCTTAAAATCTATCCTGTAGCGTACTGGGAGCCAATGAAGGGAGGCAAGGACAGGGGTGATGTGGTCTCTCTTGCGGGTTCCGGTCAACAGTCTGGCAGCAGCGTTTTGTACCAGTTGTAAGCGGGACAGGGAAGACTGGTTAATGCCTATATAGAGGGAGTTGCAGTAGTCTAATCTAGATGAAATGAAGGCGTGGATGACTCTCTGAAGGTCTGCAGGGGAGAGAAGGGCTTTGAGTTTGGCAATGGTGCGTAGTTGGAAAAAACATGCCTTTACCACTGAGTTTACTTGTCTGTCAAATTTAAATTGTGGATCAAAAATGACCCCTAGGTTCTTGACATACGGCTTGACCAGGGAGGACAGGTTGCCAAGGCTGTTGGTAAGGGTGGTGACAGCGTCTGGGGGACCGAAGAGGATTATTTCGGATTTGTTTTGATTTAGTTGTAGAGAGTTTTGTGCCATCCAACATTTAACATCATCCAGGCAGGATATGAGACTGTTAAGTAGAGACTGGTTGTTGGGTTTCAGGGAAACATAAAGCTGTGTGTCGTCAGCATAACAGTGAAAAGAGATGTTGTGCTTCTGAATGATTGGACCAAGGGGTAGCATGTAAAGGGAGAACAGGATCGGGCCAAGGATGGACCCTTGTGGGACCCCACAGGAGAGGGAGGTTGAGGGGGAGGAGCAGTTGGCGATGTTGACAGCAAAGCTTCTATTTGTGAGATAGGAGGAAAACCATGCTAATGCAGTGTCACTGACACCAACCCCATGTTGGAGACGATCTAATAAAATGGTGTGATCAACAGTGTCGAAGGCTGCACTGAGGTCAAGCAGCATTAAAATAGAGCAGTCACGGTTGTCAGCGGCGAGGAGTAGGTCATTTGACACTTTAAGGAGGGCTGATTCTGTGCTATGGCCAGTCCTGAATCCTGACTGAAATGTCTCCAGGATGCTGTTCTGGTGCAGGTAGGGAGACAATTGGCACAGAACAACCTTTTCAAGTATTTTTGACAGAAAATTGTCACAAGGAAAGATGAAATTACCTACCTGGGTTCCATCCTAGAGGCTAATCTTTCCTGTGACAAAATGGCATCCAATGTAATCAAAAAAGTCAACCAACAAACTAGATTCTTGTACCGGATCTCCTCTCTGGTAAACAAGAATACCCTGAAGACTCTGGCAGGAACACTCATTCAAGGGTACTACGACTATGCTTGCACCTCATGGTACCAAAGCACCTCAAAGGCACTAAAAACCAAATTACAAACATCTCAAAACAAACTAGTCAGACTACTGCTTGACCTGACTCCTAGAACCCACCTCACCCTGCCCACTTTGACAACCTAGGATGGCTTAGAGTAGACGACAGAGTACAGCAACTTGCAATGGGCCTGGTCTACAAGATACACTACACGACCAAGGTACCCATGTACATGTCAAAATACTTTCCAAAGGTCAGTGAATACCACGATCACAACACCAGAGGGAGCTCCACAAATCATGTTAAACCCATATTCGACTCAAACAAGGGACTAAACACGTTTCGCAATTATGCCACATCAATGTGGAACGCCCTACCCAAAGCTGTAAAGGAATGTGAATCACTACCCACTTTCAAAAACACTCTCAAAGAACACCTACGGTAGACTGCAATTCGAAACTGGCCTCTACAAATGTCCTAACCCAGTTGTACAGTAAATTACCAAGTATGGCTTTGTCAGTATTCCAATGTACCCACCCCCTACTCAAGCCCCCCCCCCCCCCCCCCACCCACCCAACCCCACCCCACCTACCCAACCTCCCCCAATGTACAGTTTCTACATCAAATGTATATACACTCTTTTTCTGGACACTTTTTGTATCACAAACAGTACTGTATTTGCAAATCTAAATCATTATCATCTATCATAAATGTATAGATGTAGCAGTACTGTCTATCTGTATGTTGTGTGTGTCATATATGTTATGATGAATTGAAAATGGGGGACCCTGATGTAAACAAGACGAAAGTCTTTCTCTGGTCTGCATCCCCTTAACAATTGTATGTATTGGGCGGCTACGTGGCGTAGTGGGCAAGGCGCTCGCCACGAATGCGGAGACGCTGGGCTCGCCTGTTCGAGCCCAGCCAGCGCTCCACATTGCTTTCAGTTTAGCTGGTCGTTCATACTAATACACATTGGCCGTATTAGGGGGTGGGAAACTGATGGGTGGGGATCGGGCGGCGTGAATATTTTAGGCAACCAACTTGTGTTTAGCGTTTCTCTGATTGACCAATACGCCCATGTGACCACGGCAGCGCGAGAGAGCGGCAGCGTGGAAATAGGCTGTCTATTGCCTCGCGCTGCAGCGCGGAAATAGGCTGTCTATTGCCATTCTCTAAGTCAAACTCTAACCTTAAGGCCGTCTTAAGAAGCTTCAAACAAAGTTTTGTCGTGGAAAACTCTGTCAGAATTTTAAATCAAATCAGGGGTGCTTTGAGCCTACCAGATGTTTCTATCCATGCACCAATCTGTTTTAATCACACTTTTTCGGCTCCATGGACAGACAGGGGTTACCTTGCCTGGAGTGGGAAGGGGCTAGCTTCCATTAAGGACTTATACATAGACGGTCACTTTGCATCCTTCGATCTACTAAAGAGGAAGTTTGAGTTGCCCGGCACCAACTGGCTCAGATTTTTACAAGTCAGAAATTATGTTAGATCCAAAGTTCAGGCTTTCGAAGAGCTCCCAATTGAACATTCTTTCTTTGATATATTGCTGAGCCCTCCCCACTCCAAGCACCTCATCTCTAGGTTTGTGTGTCTGTTTGACAACTGTAATATGGCCTCTACTGAGAAGATTAAAGAACAATGGCAGGAGGAACTCGGTATTGATCTATCTGATATTGTATGGGATAGGAGTCTGTCTATAGTACAACTTGGCTCAGTCAATAGTAGACACCAGCTGATCCAATTTAAAGTTGTGCATCGTCTCCACTACTCCAAGCATAGATTGCACAAGATCTACCCCTCTGTTTCACCTCTGTGCGACAGGTGCCAGGTATCAGAGGGTACACTTTCTCATGCCTTCTGGTTTTGCCCTTCACTAACAGGATTCTGGGCCAAAATATTTGACTGGTACTCTAAGGCCTACAAGATAACTATACAGCCGGGGGCAGAGCTCGCCATCTTCGGCTGCTCTGAGTCCTCTCTGAGCTTTCCTACAGCTGTACAACAATATTTGACACTGGGGACAACGGTTGCTAAAAAACAAATACTGATGGAGTGGAAGTCCTCCTCAGCACCTTCTTTCCAACTGTGGATGGCGGACATGACCTCTGTCATACGGATGGAGAGACTAAGGTTCACACGTCCAACAATTTAATATTCAACTTCCGTTTCACTACTATAGCTACACCACAGGATTTGGTGCCAAAGGAGGAGTAGCTTATGTTTTGATATACTTTATCGGCCAGCTTTACATTGTCAGCCAATAAAAGATGCGTTTCACTTAAAAGAGCCACATCAACCTGTTGTCTTTTCATCCATGTTAAGATATTTAAATTAGCCATAGTCTAAACAGGTTGCAGTATGCCTGAGTGTAATTCGTCTGGAGTAGCATTTCATAATAGATATATATCCAACTGTTAAGGTCCTGTTGAGATCCGAGCTTGAGCATAAAAACAAACATATAAAACAAAAAAACATATAATCCCCTATTCCCACCCCCCTCCCACCCTTTAAAATACTTATCCAGTATCCCCATATCGAGCATATCAACCATAACAACCCTATGCAAATTGCCATAGGGTCTAAAACTCTCAAATCTACCATAAGTAGATTATTCTCTCAGTGGCTGCTGGCCACACTCCCTTAAAATAAAAAAATAAAAAGATATAAAATGCCTCAAAAAGTAGAGTACATTCACTTAAACCTTATATGAACATGGCTAAGTTTAAACAAGAAGAAGAAAGAGTAAAAAGAAAAAAGCCTAGAATAGGAATTATTGCAAAAGAAAGGGGTGGGGGGTGCTTATAATACGTGTGCAGTGCGTCCACCAGGCCAGGGGAGGGCGATGTTCAGCTGTGAAGTCTGTTGTTTCCTATGATTCATAGAGTAGAGGTTACAAAATATTCCAGAATATTCCAGCATTGTCATAGTGTAATTAGACCGCCGTGTCAGAAGAGGCACTGTACAACAGTTCGTCTTATTTATTTTTTTATCGACTAGTAGGTCAACAGCATATGAACCAGATGATGACATATGCCATATGTGTGGTTAGCAGAATGTATCTAGAGGTCACAGAACATTCTAGCTTAGTAAAAGTGCAATTAGACCATCGTGTCAGGAGAGGGCGCTGTGCAACAGTTTCTCTGACATTTTAGCATCTTCTCTGTGTAGTTCCAATTTTAGTATATGTCTAGCCAGAGTTTCTAGTATGTCCACAACAAGTGAATAGTAGATGATGATGCTGGTGGTGGACGCCACTATATTCCGAGTCAGTGGCTGGTGGAACGTGTCTGAAACGTTAATGGATCTTGAAGTCCAATAAAAATATGTACACACAAAGAATACAAAAAAAAACAAAAAAACTTCACGGACCCACATAGGTATTAAGCCAAGTCATGGCTCGACGTAAATGACAATGCATAAAAGTCATAGATAATTTAAACAGAGCTAACGTTTATCTCCCCAGCCTTAGTGGACGTTCAATGGTTATCAAAATAAAACCGACCAAACCCCCCTTATATCAGATGTAGCGAAACATTTAAATAAAGTATCTAGGCGATATCCAGCGTCACATAGTTAACCTATTTATAAAAACAAAGTTAAATTGCGCTGATCTCTGCATACGCCCCTAATTTGTATGACGCTAACTTTTATGCTGTACTAACTTCAGCTATGTTGAAACTACCTGATTACTCTTTAATAGTAGGAGCTGATTTTAATGCAGTTTGGGATCCATTGATCGATAGATCCAATCATGCGGAAAACTCTGATCAGAAGCAAGCTACCACAGCCCTACAGGCCTGGTCTAAGGACACAGGGGTAATTGATATGTGGCGTTCGCTCAACCCATCTGCGAGGGATTACTCCTTCTTCTCGTCGAGACATAAGACCTCTTCCAGAATTGATTATGTTTTTTCTTCCCCACATCTCTTTGATAGCTTTGATGTTGACTTGGTGCCCATAGCACTCTCAGACCACAAAGGTATCCTCCTCAAAGGTTCACTCAGTAAAATAACATCCCGTGCCCCTAGATGGCGTTTTAACTCAACACTTCTGAAAAACGGAGAGTTTAACTTGCAATTTAAAGAGAAGCTCACTGAATTCCTACAGTTTAATGTTGGCTCTGTACAGGACCCCAGAATCATATGGAATTTGGTTAAGGGATTTATCAGAAGTAACACTACTCTCTTTGCATCTAATCTCCGCAAGGGACGTCTCTCCAAGCTAGAGGAACTGGAAAAGCTTCAAGCCATGTTGATCTCTTCCTTGCAGCACAACTACTCTAATCGACTGGAGCTTCAAATTAAGGTAGTGAAAAAAGAGATTAACTCCATTTTAAGACAACAATCTGAATTTCAGATGCACAGAACAAGACAGCACTACTACTTTCACGCCTCCAGGCCTAGTCACCTATTAGCTATGAAGATACGTGCCAGTGAGCAATTTGCGGATATCCCTTCCATTAAGAACCAACAGGGGGAGGTAACCACCAACCCAAAAAAGATTAATGATACATTTAGCTGTTTTTATTCCAATCTGTACAAGTCAGAGGTGGTCTTTGATCATACCAAGCTGGAGGATTTTCTTGATCAAATCAATCTACCACAGATCTCAGAAGATAGTGCTAGGTTGTTAGCTGCACCTATCACGCTGGTTGAACTTAGAGAGGCGATTGCGGATATGCAACGGGGCAAGGCTCCCGGATGGGACGGCATTCCACCAGAACTCTATCTTGCATTCTGGGATGTACTCGGCCCCTTATTACTCTCAATGATCTTACACTCAATCAAAGAGGGCAATTTTTCTAGAGATGTCAATATGGCGCTTATATCTGTTTTACTCAAGAAGGATAAGGACCCCACCGAATGTGGCAGCTACAGGCCCCTAAGTCTCCTCGGAGCCGATCTTAAGCTATATGCCAAGGTTCTAGCCACCAGACTTCAAAAGCACATGACATCTCTAGTTCACCCTGATCAGACCAGCTTCATAAGAGGCCGCCTGGTTACTGACAACATCAGACGGTTACTGCACGTGATTAATGCCAGCAAGGATATTGCAGCCCCTACAGCGGTCATATCCTTGGACGCAATGAAGGCATTTGACAGATTGGAGTGGTCTTACTTATGGGCAGTTCTCAGAAGGATGGGGTTGGGTGAGGGTTTCATTCATATGATCAAAGTTCTATACACTGAGCCTTCGGCCATGATCTTAACGGGAAAGTTCTGTTCGCCACTCTTCTCTGTCTCGCGTTCTTCCAGACAGGGTTGTCGTCTTAGTCCCGGACTCTTCGCTTTATCCCTCGAACCCCTAGCTCAATACATAAGACAATCCCAAATTATGTCTCCTATTTCAATTCAGGGCACACATCATCATATTAGCTTATACGCAGATGATGTACTCCTGTTTATGCAAAATCCCTCCGTCTCTCTACCTCATCTGCTCGGCGTGATAGATGAATTCGGCAGCCTGTCCGGCTTTAAGATCAACTGGCCAAAATCTGCTTTTCTTCCACTTAATGAGCCTGCGAAGGCTACCATCTTACCGGCAAACATGCTTATGGTGGAGCACTTTAAATGTCTCGGGATTGAAATATTCCCCACTATTGGCCAGACGGTAAAGTATAATTACTCCAGCTTGGGTGACAGGATTACGAATGACTTTAACAGATGGTCCAAATTAAAAAATTCATTACAGGCCCGTGCGTCAATAATTAAAATGAATATTTTACCCAGAATTAACTTTATCAGCTCCATGCTCCCGTTACCTCCTCCTGTTGGTTACTGGCAGAAATTGCACTCTGCCTCGTATAAATTCGTTTGGAACAATAAACGCCTGCGCTTGAAGAGATCAACTGCCCAAAGGAGTAAACTCGATGGGGGCTTAGCATTTCCAGACTTTAAATATTATTTTCAGGCTTTCTCTCTGAGACCTTTGATCACTTGGTTTGATGCTCAAGCAGCTGTATCTTGGCGACCATTGGAGGAGAAGTTGGTGTCCCCATATAGACTTCAGGATATTGTGTATACCAACATATCAATTAAACAATGTAAATTAAGATTTGGCCCTTTAATCACACATGTGATCCAAACTTGGCGTGACACTCAGAAAGTGGGTACAAACCGCCATCAATGGCACACGCATTCCCCTCTATTTAATAACAATTTTCTCCTTATTGGACAACAACCTATTAGGTATCCTAGATGGGAAAAGAAAGGCATCCACACATTGGGGGATATCTTTGATAACTCTGGCCTCCGATCTTTCCAGGATATATCCAACGGATATGATCTCCCCGGAACCTCCTTTTTCTTTTATTTACAAATAAGAGCAGCTCTGAAGGCTCATGGCGTGCCATGGGATGCTCCACTAGTGCATCACCGCTTTCACAAGTTCTTTTATGACAAGGAGACATCGAGAGGCTTTGTCTCTGACTTTTATCGCCATTTACTCATGACCTCGTATAAAGAGCTCCCCCTGGATACGATTTGGAGAAAGGATGTTCCGGAGTTGGATGTAGATTTTGATTGGGATGCAGTCTGGGAAAATGTTCGGTTATCCTCACACAACCCAGATCACCAACAGATTCATCTAAATTTTATTCACAGGACTTATTTAACCCCTAGACGATTGAATTCAATGGGTCTCAGACCTGACTCTCTATGTACCTTGTGTCCAAATGGCGCCACAGGTACATTTATGCATATGTACTGGGAATGCCCTCCTGTTGTGATTTTTTGGGAAAATGTTACATATCAGCTCTCAGACATTTTCTCTCTAACCATACCTGCATCTCCTTCTGTATTATTACTGAATGATCTCTCTAAATTACCGACCTCTATACAGGTGAAAAAACTCATTTTGGCCGGCCTCACAGCCGCAAAAATTTTTATTGCCTCACGTTGGTTTCATCCAGATAGACTCTGTCCAAAGGTATGGTTTCTCACCTACCTTGACGTGATCTATTTGGAGATATCCACGGCACGTGTTATAGGGGTTAGGGAATCTGATATCGTAATTTGGATGGCTACAGTGGCAAAGTTGAGGGAACGCATATAAGTTTGGAAATGTTTGTTTTGATTCTTGTTTTTTTTTGCTGAGTGATGTATTGTGATGTATTGTGAGTGTGACTCATGTTGAGGTCCTGGGGTGAGCGGGGGGAGGGGGGGAGAGAACGAGCGAGTGTCCATGTTAGGATGATCACTGTACAGTTGTATCAGTTGTTGTCTTGTCATGTGGTGTTGAGTTACTGTCTTGGGAAGTATTTTTATGTATTGTTGTTGTTGTATTGTGATATGTTTTGTTTCATGTTGGAAAAAAGAAAAGAAAAATAAAATAAAAATATTTGATAAAAAAAGAAAAGAAAAAAAATCGAAATCAAATTATATGACGCCGCTTGGCGTTTAAGCCATAACGAAGTGCTAACTGCACAAAAACAGTATACTGTAGCCTATAACGTGGCGTCCTCTTGGGTCTTGAAGAAGGTTGTGGCTTCCTTAGGCGAGGGAATATGTCTCCTCGCACCGTCTTTGGTAATGAACAGCTTCGCAGGGTACTGGAGAGACGGTTTGAAACCTAGATTGTAGAGTGAGGCCATGACGGCCTTGTAGCGGGAACGCTGCTCCACGACTTCGGGGCAGTAATCTTAATAGATTTGGACTGTGTTCCCTCCGTATACCAGTTTACCCCTCCTCTTCCGTGCCTCTCGAACAATAATTTCTTTTATTCCAATTTGACGTAAGCTAGCAATAACTACTCTAGGCCTGGAGTTATTTGCAGCTTTGGCCCCGATTCTGTAACACTGATCCAATTCGGGTGTCGTAGGGCGCATCACCACCCCCAGAATATCAACCAGTACCTTTGCAAACAAGACATTGGGTTGGTCGCAATTCACAGACTCATCCAGTCCTATTATGCGAATATTAGGTTGACGGATTCGGTATTCGACGTCAGTTAGCTTAGCCATTAGCTTATCGTTGATTCCTTCTAGATCCCCACATCTAGCATCTATCACTTCCACCTTGTCAGCACAAGTACTCAAGCCGGTTTTCCATATCGTTTAGACGACCGGTCTGTACACCAACCGTTTCCCAGAGGTTGTCGACTTTGGATTCGATAGATTCTTTGTTAGAGGCAGCCTGGTTGGTTAGGGAGTGTAAACCGTCCGTTAAGGTGCGCTCGAGCTTGAGCTGGGATTGCGTGAGCTTGATCTGGGATTGCGTGAGTTCTTCGGTTAGCTTAGCAATGGATTCCATATCGGTGGAAGTGTCATCTTTCTTTGTTTCGCTTGTTTTCTTCGGTGCCATTGTGGTTCTTTCAGTCAATATAGTTAGTTGGAAACCTAAGGTGATGTATACATACAGGTTTAACCGAGTTGAGAGTATAAAAAGAGGCTTTTAAAGTAAAATATAAAAAAGGGAGTAGCAGCTTAGCAGAATGCGACCTCACATCCTCGACCCGGAACCGGAAACCACCAACTTTTTATTTTATCTTTTTTTAGAAACAAGTTCAGAGGAAAGAGACATTCACATCAGCATTTCATATTAATTCCCACAGTGGCATAAAAAAGTGTCTTCAGATTGTCCGTCAATATAGTCATATACTGTGTAGCCTGCCTGTTTGCAGTTGTGACAGTCTTTTCCTCCGTTCTGGCGGTCCTGTGGCTGCAAGACAGCCCAGGTCGCTTCTTAACCCCCCTCCCAGCCCCCCGGGTTTGCGTAGACATTTTAGGGAAAGGGGGAAACCATGATGCATACATGTATAGGATACAATTAAATCATAATTGTGTTTGTTAGATAACCTCTAATCCTGTTACAAAGTAATAGGGAAAAATACAATAAAAAAAAAAAAAAAAAAATACAACAATATATATATATTTTTTAAACAACAGATGTATGTTTATTTTGCAGCAATTCTTTGTCGTTGCCGCCATTTTTTTTTTTTAACCTTCATTTTTTAGCGTTTATCGCTTTTCTGGTCAAGCATGACCGACAGTCGACAGATGTAGGGTGAAACGGGAGAGAGAGCAGGGGAAGACATTCGGCAAATGACGGCGAGTCCGGGAATCGAACTCGGAGTCAACCAGATCCGTGACGCAGCACGGTATTCCGCGACGCAGCGCGGTACATGGTGTGCTCATGGCCGCCTAGTTATAGTTGAAAGTGGGGGTGCAAGAATTTAATTTTTATTAAATGTTTTTTTTCTTTTTGGACAGGCAAGGGGTAGTTTGGATGTCACTTTTTTTTTTTTTAATTTAATGAACCTGTACGTGCAATTTCCTGCAATATAGAGCCTTCAATCTTGACCAATAAAGCTGCTCTTTTCACTATAAAACTCAGTTTATATTGCAGTATGATAGCCAATTACTATAATAATAATATATTATACTGTATATACACTGTATATTCATTTTTATTAAATCAATCTCCTTTCAAATAGGCCAAGTTTTTAATAAGAAAGAGAAAAAAGATATATTTCCATTACCTGTAAATCTTGTGTCTCTTTCTCTCCTTCTCTGCCTCCTCCCTGAGTCTGCAGTGCACAATCATGACATCGATCTAAAAAAAAAAAAAAAAAAAAATGGAGGCCCCTCGTCACTATAGGCCCACGGGCCGCGGCCGTCGTTAATCTGGCCCTGCTCGTCTGCCATATAGATAGCGTTAACGTTTGGAAATGAAGTCAACGTCATCCAGCTCACACCACATATCTAGATAACGTTAGCTAGCGGCTAGCACTAAAGCTAACGCCAACCAGAGAGGGAAACGTTATTATTATTTATTCGAGGAAACCGTATGACCAGATCGCAATTCGGGACGTGAAACACTTTTATTGTATTGCGTGGTAGAACCGTAGAAGTTCTACTACCACTCAATAGTAACTTATGTCTAACATAATCCTTTTATTTGAACAACTTACTGGAAAAGCCTGCCTGCCTGCCACCAATATTATGACACACTCTGTGGGCTTTGATATTTACACTGACTCAGCCTACCTGCAGCGCTGTGCCGCCAAGGTCTACGCGCTGGAGATGGGAGGAACTGGATCAAACCATAATGGGGCAGGGGGGGGGGGGTTCGCAATCATTGGAAACTTAAAAACGTGTTATTAAGTGTCATTGCGCATTATTAATTTGATTGAAATTACGTAGTTATGGTTAGATTTATATATTGGGGGGGGGGGTATATCATATTTTTCATAAGTGGTGGAGCAAGATCATACCCTTGCTCCCCCAAGTTCAATAGTGAGAGAGCAGCTGCTCCGCATGCTCTTAAGGCCAGGCGCCTATGGGTGTGCTACTGGAGCACCCCGTTGCTGCCATCTTTAGTGTTACAGCCCCTCACACTCCAGTTCTCAGGCTGCAGCTGGTTTGAAAGCCAAAGTAAACAGGCTTCTCTGCTGGCTGTGGCACCAGGGGAGTTGAACAGTTCTGGTGTGGTAACATTGACGGTGGATTTCATAATCCATATGTCTATAATTAGAGAAACCATATGCAATACACTGGGGTGCTCTAAGGAACTGTTTTGAACCCAGATGAAACCCCAGCGGTTGTTGAAACTGTATTTAGATAAGCCATTCTCAACCCCCACTCAAGCAAATGCGGTCAACCGCTAGAAACAAAGGAACTCGAAAGTCACACCCCACAGATGGAACGGTCACTCACCCTACTAACAGAGATCAGAGACAGCTGGTCTAGCAGAGACCAGCACAAACTGGTGTCGTATATTTCTAAATGAAAACATGAATAAATGCAAGTGAAATGTACAAGGAAAATGATTAGAAAGACAAATGCTGATTGATAGAAGGGCCATTTAGAGTACACCATGTGAAGTTATTTCTGAGACCCTAGGCTTGAGAGGGTAGAGGCGGTTGACTCCCCAGAAACAGATGGCTGACCTTAAGACAATAAAACTGACCCCTCAGGACTATAGTAAGACGGGCCGAAAGGAGTGGTAAAAAGAGCCTCTCAGATAGATGAGTCAGCAGCACTCAAGTGAGGCCAAGTGTTCAAAATGCATCAAGGTTTAGCAAATCAGAAAAACGGAAGAAACAATAAGAAATGCAGTTAATTGGTAAATATCAGAGATGAAGGGTTAGACCATTTGCAAAATGTGGTGTTTCAATGGAGACTAGTAAATCGTCCTACGAGATGGAAATCAAATAACATGTGGTGAAATGCTAATGCTAAAAATAAAATAATGAACCCAATAGGCATATGGTTTGTTGTCTGGGCACTGTCTGAAAAAGTAGTCTGTTTCTTATCTAGACTATGTAAACATTTTGTCACAAGCATGATGATGTATTTCTCAGTGAAACGGATCCCTTCATCAAGTAAAGTGTCAGCAGATTCAAACTGTGAAAACCGTTGTCACCAGACCCAAACGGTTGTGTCAGCAGAAGAAATTGTGTAACATGTTGTCACCAGACCCGCAGACAAGTTCCTGCTGGAATGTGACCAAAATAAGGCAGATCATGGACGTGAATAGGCAGGCAGGGTCTCCCCCTCCCTCTCGCTCTCTGTCTCCCCCTCCCCCTCTCTCTCTCTCTCTCTTCCTCTGATAAAAAGGGCTGATGGCGACACACTAGAGAGACTCACACCCAGAAGGGACCTGGGGAAGCGCTGACACAGACCCGGAGACACACAGGGGACGGACCCCTGAGAGGCAGAGCCACACAGAACTCGAGAGCCGAGCAAGACACTCAGAGGAGACGGAAAAGGATCCTGAGAGCCAAGCAGTGACACAGAGGGACTGAGACCCGATGACAGACGAAATCGCTTCGCAGCAGGAGAAGCCTACCACCAAAGGAGAGACGACAAACGAGCGCTCTCTGCTGAGCACCGATACTCACGGAGACCAGGTTGCCTTAACAACCAGACCAGCAAACCACTAAGAGAGGACGCGTTGTTGCCATGGACAACCAGAGAACAGCACCGAGAGACGATTAGACTGAATGAAAGAGACAATTAGATTGAACCAAAGAGACGATGTACTTGTTGATTCCTAAGCTGTGGTATTAATAAAACACCGCAGTTGTATTTTGACCATGTTGTCAGCTCCTCTCTTCACTTGAAACCGAACATCTGAAAATACCTAAAACAATGCAGAGGAAAGGGTGATATAGAAAACTATACGATCATTTAGATAGAGATGAATGAAGCCAGAAAGATACTTCAATTGGTCCGTGACCCGTGCTACATTCGACCAGAACCGGTTGAAGACGACGGCAGCCACTTCTCAAGGACACGGAGAGGTTCTCCCCCCATCATCGAAGCCCTCTGCGACTGAATGATCGTCCACTTCAGCCAAGGCCAGCGGGACTAGGTAAGTGATGATGGTGCGTTTAAGATTGGTAATGGTCGAAGCAGTCTCGCATTTTGGGGTTGCTATTGCATTAGGTAGAAATGAGTTGTAAATGGACCAGGATAATGTTGGTGTTGGAGGAGTACCGGGGTCCAGGGTTCACAACCTGGCTCTGGTCTCAGTCACACGCCGGCGCTGCACTTAGGAAGCGTAGGGGTTAGGGGATGTTCAGTTAGGATGCCTATAATTGGTACAAGGCCAAGTGAGGAGAGGAAATAGATGTCTGTATTTAGTTATATCAGCTTAGGGGATAGGCTAGGGATTAGGTAAATTATTTGAGGGGACCGGCGTAGGAGCAGTAGAACGGAGATTAGTCACAGATAGCGGGAAGTGGGACTGTGCGTGACGTAGTGGTTCATTAAAGGGTAAAGAGGAGTAGTCAGATCTTAAAGAGTAGAATAAGAGGACCGTGGTGAAGTACAGGGGTAGCCTGGTTCCGCGAAGAGAGACAGAGAACAGGGAGATGAGAAGAGGTTAGGGTTCGGGCTAGGATGCTGTAGAAACCACACTTAGAATCGGTGCGACGGAGTAATGGACTTTGGAAGACGTTCCATAAGCGAATTACCAATTCTAATCCGACGTCATTTAGGCTCAGATTGGCTAAAGTCGATATCTGAAGAACATCAGCCGCGTGGAGGAATGAGGGAATGTAGAAGAAATCAAGCCGACAAGGGGCTCTACGGGTAGCGGGGACACGGTCGAACACACGATTTGGCCATATAACACTCCGATACAAGCCAACAAGGGGCGCTATTAAAACTCTTCACGGGCTACTATACATGAATGGAGTGGGTTTCTCAGGGGTATAGCAACGCGGACTCAGTAGATATATGAAGCACTTTGGAAGTAGATACTGCACAGGGGATTAGAACATAGGAGGATATTGTGTGAAAAAAGCAAGCAAATGCGTTTAGGATAAATGTGTGCTAATGAATGGTATGCTTATGAATGGGACATTGTTTTGCTAAGTATATGTGTTTAAATGGATGAATGTTAGGAGCTCTGAGTGAATGTCAAAGGTATTTTTTATATTATTATGAACCAGGTGGCCAAGGCTGCAGCGGGGAGAAACCACACCCCTGTCCTGCCAGCATTAGCTGAGCGCGACGGGACTAGCGTGTGGTCGCTGTGTTGCGTTTTCGAGTGAATTGAATGAATGGCAAGTGTGATGGAACCTAGGAGATGTGTAGTGTGCGTTGAAATTTTTCAAAACGGTGGTGTGGAAGTCTAAAATTAATGTAGTAACGATCAAAGAAAACGGGGATTTTGGAGCTGATGACGTCACTGGAAGCGTCGGAGCTTGGGGTGCGTTTGATATACTGTGTATTTCGGTCAGGCGGGGCCAATCGGGCGAGCGTGCTGGAATAGGGATAATGATATATGTTCTGTGAACGGGGGCTAAATAGGATTAAAGTTGTGTTACGGGGTATAGCTGGGGTTGTGTAAACGTCGCGATGTGTTGTGCCGCTCGGATCAACAGGAGACTGGGCCGTTTAGGAGGAGTGATGTTGGGTGCTAGGCTAAGCTGGTGCTAGCGGTACTGAGCTAACGAAGCTAAGATGCTAAGCTACCTGTGCTAACAATATAGCATGATTGAACTCTCGGAGGATCTCGCGTGTTGCTACTCTTTGCTGGCGCGGGATCTTAGAGGGGCGGAGGACAGGGACTTCCGGTGTAGAGGATTCTGGGAATTGTTGTTTTGTGGTTGAGGTGGAACGTCGAGTTCCCGTCTGGGTGTGGTGTTACCGTTACGTGATGACGCACTTGCGGGGGAGGGCGTGGGCGCCTCCTACAGGGAGTGGTGAGTGCTGTAGTGCAATGGTGGTGATGGACAAGACGTTCCAGCGGAGGGCGCTGTTGCCTCTTTTATAGTTTCACCTTTACAGGTGGAACGAGGTGCAGTAAACAATAGAGAACAGTTGTGATTATTATAGGTTTTGAAGCGCGGCAATCTGTGGGAATTTGTGAGTTCTTTTTATCGGTTTTTTCTGTTGTTGATGATGGGTGTGTTTACTGGTTTGATTATAGGTCTGTATTTGTTATGGGCCAGGGGTAATGGCGCTGGTGGGATAGTATGGGATAGATGTGTGAGTTTGTTTGTGACTTTGGTTGCGTGAAACCCCCCCCCCCCCTTTTTTCCCTCTGTCTCTTCCTCCCTCGTTCACACTCTCCCCTTCCTCCTTCCCTCCCTCCCTCCCTGTCCCTCCCTCCCTCCCTCCCTCCCTCCCTCTCTCCCTCCCTCCCTCCCTCCCTCTCTCCCTCCTTCCCTCCCTCCCTCCCTCCCTCCTCCACCCCCGCCCCCTTCCGCTCCATCCCTGTCTCCCAGCTTAACTTTGTGAGATGGCGGGTGCACAAAGGGAGTTTTGTTTAGGATAGATTGCCTGATTGATTGATTGATTGAAAAATGTTATTAACAGATTGTAGAATGGGTACAATACGGTACAGCTCAATACACACAATTGTTAAGGGGATGAAGACCGGAGAAAGACTTTCGTCTTGTTTACATCAGGGTCCCCCATTTTCAATTCATCATGGGCGTGGAGTATTGGTTATGTTAAAATTGGTTATATTGGTTATATTAGAATAATGTTACTTGCTAAAATAGGATTACATAGGATAAATAGAATATTCATGGTCATTCTTTTGGTCTGATTAAAGTTAAGGTTGATTTAGACGGTTTTGGTAATAGTTAATGTTGCATTGTGTGCCCCCCCCCCCCCCCTTCCTCCCCTTAGTCCCTGTATCCCTGTATCCCTCCCTCCTTTTTTCTCTTCCCTCCGCCCCCCCCTCTGTCTCTCCTTGTATTTCGCCATCCCTAGATTGCGGCGTGTGTTGTGGGCATTTGGTTGTAGGTTTGTTTGAGCTGCGTTGTTATTGTGTATGTGAAGTAGGTACCGGATGGGCGTTGGCCTGTCTAGGTGCTGGTGGTGGTAGGATGATTTGTGATATTCCTTGGTGGGAAGCTTGGGGTGTTTTCGTTCAGATTCGCGACTGGAGGAAAACGCTTTGGGCTGTAGGATGACGGTTCTTTGTGTATTCAAGGATCTGAAGGATATTGCGGTGGCATGGTGCGGGTGTCCGTGAATTTATTAACGTGGCCAGCTGTACTATGTGTCGGTCAGGGTTTTAGTGATCTAAGTTGCTAAAAGTTTATTGTTTTCCCTGATTGGTGGTTGGTAGCAGTAACAACACTGATTGATTTTTATTAAGTGTTGTGAGGGGGTATGGTTGTGTGTAAGTATGAATGAAATGGATGTTGTATGAGGAATGTGAAGCAAAAGCAAATAATACATTTAGTCGATACGCTAATCGGGCATTTAAAAGTAAGAAATAAGGTTAGGATGAACAGATTCATCAAGCAAAGAGAGGTTAGAATCAGATGAAGGACCAGGTTTACAAAGGATTATTAGACAATGGATAGGAAGGGGATTAATGATTATATTTCCCAGGAAATCAGGTGGAGAGAGCACACAGGGGATTGGAAACCTCCAGTGTTCCTGTTGAGGGAACGGACCAAAAAACAAGATAAGCTGTATCGTTATTTTTTCAAACAAATCACACTGTGTCTCTCTAAATATTTTAGTATAGTGTTGCCCGACATTTCCAATGCATAACGAATGGTGGGAATAACAGGGAAATGCCACTGTATTAAGTCTGGATGTTTTTGCTTTCTTTCTGTACAGGTGCTCGGCCGGACAGGAGCTCTAACGACTTCCATAACCATCTAGGAAAACGGCTGTAATGAGCCTTGGTATAAGTATGAATGATAAGCCAGTTATCAATCCTTGTCTGCACAGTAAAATTTTGACAGTGTGAGTGTTTTAACTCAAGTAAGTGGTAATAGTGAAAGACAGAGGAACTTGTTTTTTCAAACAGTGTTACAGGAGTGTTTGAAAGAGTGAAGTGAATGACAGTAACATAGGAAGTTCACCTTAGTGGAACATTAATAGGAACGACTGAAGCGTTAGATGCAAAAACAATAGAATAACAGTGACAACAATATGGAAAAGGGCCTTAGTGATCGGGCCATTGGGGGGAGTAGGCCGAGAGCCTCTGCAGACATTTCCCAGATAGACTTTACCAGTGATGATCTGATTGGTTGGGACTTCTCTCATGTGACCAGTACGACAGAAGGACTTGAAATGTTGACTTTGGTTCCGATACAGGGGAGTGAACCAGTGACAACGGTGTTACTCCAACCAGAACCGATTCAAGCTGGAGTGTCCATTGCAGGCGACTGCGGTTTAACCAAGGGGCAGAAAAAGAGACTGAGGTTACAGCCGTCCCACGAAGTCCACTCTGGCCGGAGGGCTGGAACTGAGACCGACAGCAGGTATGGAATACACGAACAGTTTCTACAGCCCACCCGTTTCCCATGTCCACCCTGCCCTCAGCACCAAAGCCAAGATGAGAGGCGGAGCCCAACGATGGGACGTCAAACCGCCAGTGCTGAGATGGGGGAAGAGGCAGCATACGATAGACAACAGAGAGCGTTTGTGACAGCGTTCGAACAACACGAGGCAGTTCATCGAGATCTGATGAAGACACAGCTGGAGATCGGTCAAGCCGCACACGAGACTCAGAGATTGGAACGAGAACTGGCAAGAAAGGCTGCGCTGCTAGAAGCGACAGCTGTTGAGATCATGCTTCGGGCGTCTGACCTAGGCCGCTGTGATCAAAGAGTGCCCTGTGCCCCGTTGCCCGGACAGGGAACTGGGCCGCGACAGGGTGAACAGAACCGCAGGAGGGGTGAGTTTCCAGGCCCCTCCCAACAAGAGAAGGCCCGAGGAGAGGCAGCAGAAAAGGACAGGTATGCCCCTCTCTCCTCCAGGCAACAGGACATGCAACCAGAGGACAGGAGAGGGGTGGACCTGGCGAGGACTGTGGGATGCCAGCAGAGAGACTGTGGGAGTCG
The DNA here is from genome assembly GCF_963971535.1 of Notolepis coatsorum. Classification (NCBI taxonomy): domain Eukaryota; kingdom Metazoa; phylum Chordata; class Actinopteri; order Aulopiformes; family Paralepididae; genus Notolepis; species Notolepis coatsorum. The sequence continues at coordinate 118,543,018 of NC_140173.1, read as the reverse complement.
TGGTAAACTGGGTAAACTGGAACCCCTGGGATGGCCGACGTCGGCTGTGTGCTGGAATTGTGGGGAGGTTGGCCATTTCGCTCGGTCATGTTACAAAGGGTGGCGGACTCAGCGAACGTCCAGTAAGAAGCGAGAGTCCAAACAGGGTTGCTGGGAATGTGGAGAGTTGGGACATTTTCAGAGGGGGTGTCTGCATAGGTCATAGGTTAATTAAGAGCAAAGCGGAAATGCACAAACAAAGCCTATTGGGTGCTCGAGTAAATAGAGTTATTGATAAATTAAAATGGGAAATGAGGCTGATTAGAATGAGGATAGAGATGAGGATACATAGATAAGGTTTGATTAGGTGTGCAAGTTACTAAAATGGTTTGGAAGACTAACCAGGGTAAGTTGGGGCTGTTGATGGGATGAAGTAACTGGGAAAATTGCATGGGTTAATCTAAACTAACAAAATTTATGGTTTTAGACAGGAACAATGGAACAGATTAGGGAGGGGGTAGGCACCCCGAACCTCTAGTCTGTAACAGGCGGCAGTGGGCTCGCAAGAGTCTGGGCGCACGTTAAACACAATCCATATAGTGCTGGGGAGAAACTGAAGGCCCTCGTGCGTAACGAGGTATGAAATAACATACCACTGTGGTACCGTCTAGTCGGCCCAGGAAACGTCGCACGTAAGTTGGTGTGGGCACTGGGTGGTACGTGGACGACAGTCCACACTTAGGAGCAGGGCGGTGCACCGGAAGGGGCACAGCTCCTGCCGTGAACAGGCAAGGCTGGCGAAAACGGTCAATATTTCCATGCCCGGAGCAAGCGGGGTGGGGACAAGACCGTCGGTTTCTAAACTGAGTGGCTGATAGGTACTACGGACAGTCAGCCGCTTGGGGTCCTGACTTGATGACGGACTATGAGGTCGCTATCGACTGGGTCGCCAGCCGGTTGGGAGAGCGTTATGACCCTGTTTATAGTCACAGACACGCGGGATGTGGGACCGTGAGTGACTGGACAACAGTGGCATGAATGCACCTGGCTCAATGTACAGTCAGGCCACAGTAACCTTACTAACCGATACAGGGTTAGTAGGCGAGTTGTGCTTCTGTGATCAGCAGGTTTGAAAAGAACCACTGGGAAGCAGAAGGGTAAGGGGTGTCAATTCAGAGGAATCTGGATTGTCTCTCCTAAGGTTGGAAAGGGACCCAGCCTTAAACTGCACCTGAAGGTAAAATAAGGGGACTGCTTCCGTTCATGAGAGGAGACCTTACCGCCGGAAGTGGAGACCTGCATCTCTGTTGGGGGAGAGGGGCCGACGTCGGACAAGGCAGTCCTAAGAAAGGAGCTGGTTGTTGCGTCGTAGCGGACTGCCTAAACCTTACGGGGAGAGGTGCATCTAAGTAGGGGAAGGAGTGCATCCGAACGGGAGGAGGGTACTCTTAACTGGAAGGAGGTTAAAAGGGTCAAAGCGAATATTAGACAGAGTTAGAAACAAAGGACTATTTATAGTAGTGATTACAATACTTGATCAAAGGGTGGTCAAAGTTGAAAAAAAAAAAAAAAAAAAAAAAAATATATATATATATAAAAAACCACAATTATTATTTCATTACTTATTTTATTTCTTTTTGGATTTCTAATTTTGCTGTCTTAGTTTTGCGGGGGTAGTTATGCCTCTAGATGATTGTTAAGTTCTGTTTGATGGGTGTGTAGCATGTAGGCACTCACAATTTTTTTGTTAATTTGTTTGTTTTTGTTTGGTACTCTAATAGTTATAGGAACTGGCTGGCTGGGGGAGTTCTCTCGCCGGTCAGGGATAGCAGGTGGTGGTGACACAGCGGGACTGGTAGGAAGTCTGATATAATGAGCTGGGAACTGAGAATGGACGGGAGCTGGTTCATGGTTTGTTTTCCGCTCATTAAGGCTCCAGATGTAGAATCTGGAGGGTTGTGTCACTTTTTGGGTTATGATAAGTGTTGGGGAAACATATTTCTCTGTCTATAGAAAGCTCTGTAGGTTTTTGGTCGCAAATTGGCCGAAATAGTGTTCATGTAGGGTGCAGACATGTGAATTTGATGATTGACTTATGGAGGACTCTGCACCGGCTTGTTGAAAGCTGGCGGAGTGTGTGTGATGTGTGTTTAAAGGGACTGTGGTTTGTTGACCATGCACATAGGTTCTGTTGGTGATTGGCCTCGTCTAGAGCTGGCTGTCCGGACCGAGGAGCTGTCGGGAAACGAGGTATTTGATAGTGAAATAATGGATATTCCACTGTCAAGGGTGGAAGTGGTAGTTGTGTTGATCTTAAGATATTTGATCTAGTAAAACAGTACAGCACAAAAAGAAATGAGACGAAGGTGATTTGATTGAATGCTAACGTAAGAAGCTGTGAAATACATAGATAATTGAATTGGAGAAAAATGTATTGTCAAAATGCAGAACAGTAAAGATGTATCTGCGAAAATAAAAGTTTCCAATCTATTGTGTGTTTTGTAAATAATAATCCAAAATGCAAAAAGGACAGAGGGAAAATCGTTTCCTTCTGTGGAAAATCGGAGCAGTACCAGAGACATGCATACAACGAAGAGGCGGTGACTAGCACAAGAGACAACAAGAACAAAACGGTCAAAAACAAGTTAGCAGTAAAGGCCTCAGGAGGTTGAAATAGGGATAACTGAGGCCTCAGTGGTCTTTTCAAGGAGAAGAAATAATTTATGTTGCTTGTTTGAATTTCCCTCAAATGTTTAGAGAGTTAATCTTTTAGTGGTGTGATGTATTAATCTTTTCTTGCAGAGTCCATTACACAAAATAGACATTTAAGCTAATTACACGGATAAAAAATAGTCTAAACAACAAAGCTATTATTGAAAGAGTGTTTCTTGTAAAAACAGGAACAGCTTTCTTAGACTGGATGTCATAATAATAACTGATAATGTGTATAAACTGTGAAAGGAGGAAAAGGTAGGTAAAATGATGATTTTGTAACTGTACAGATGGAAAGGGGGTTGTAGTTCGATTTGGGTAAATTTTGGATTTTTTTGAAAATTTTAGAAAATATTAGCAAAAATTATGATTATGATTTTTAACATGTTTAATTTAGAAAATTAATGTTGTATAGTGGGTTATTAATTCTAAATGAAATTTCTAAATGAAAACATGAATAAATGCAAGTGAAATGTACAAGGAAAATGATTAGAAAGACAAATGCTGATTGATAGAAGGGCCATTTAGAGTACACCATGTGAAGTTATTTCTGAGACCCTAGGCTTGAGAGGGTAGAGGCGGTTGACTCCCCAGAAACAGATGGCTGACCTTAAGACAATAAAACTGACCCCTCAGGACTATAGTAAGACGGGCCGAAAGGAGTGGTAAAAAGAGCCTCTCAGATAGATGAGTCAGCAGCACTCAAGTGAGGCCAAGTGTTCAAAATGCATCAAGGTTTAGCAAATCAGAAAAACGGAAGAAACAATAAGAAATGCAGTTAATTGGTAAATATCAGAGATGAAGGGTTAGACCATTTGCAAAATGTGGTGTTTCAATGGAGACTAGTAAATCGTCCTACGAGATGGAAATCAAATAACATGTGGTGAAATGCTAATGCTAAAAATAAAATAATGAACCCAATAGGCATATGGTTTGTTGTCTGGGCACTGTCTGAAAAAGTAGTCTGTTTCTTATCTAGACTATGTAAACATTTTGTCACAAGCATGATGATGTATTTCTCAGTGAAACGGATCCCTTCATCAAGTAAAGTGTCAGCAGATTCAAACTGTGAAAACCGTTGTCACCAGACCCAAACGGTTGTGTCAGCAGAAGAAATTGTGTAACATGTTGTCACCAGACCCGCAGACAAGTTCCTGCTGGAATGTGACCAAAATAAGGCAGATCATGGACGTGAATAGGCAGGCAGGGTCTCCCCCTCCCTCTCGCTCTCTGTCTCCCCCTCCCCCTCTCTCTCTCTCTCTCTTCCTCTGATAAAAAGGGCTGATGGCGACACACTAGAGAGACTCACACCCAGAAGGGACCTGGGGAAGCGCTGACACAGACCCGGAGACACACAGGGGACGGACCCCTGAGAGGCAGAGCCACACAGAACTCGAGAGCCGAGCAAGACACTCAGAGGAGACGGAAAAGGATCCTGAGAGCCAAGCAGTGACACAGAGGGACTGAGACCCGATGACAGACGAAATCGCTTCGCAGCAGGAGAAGCCTACCACCAAAGGAGAGACGACAAACGAGCGCTCTCTGCTGAGCACCGATACTCACGGAGACCAGGTTGCCTTAACAACCAGACCAGCAAACCACTAAGAGAGGACGCGTTGTTGCCATGGACAACCAGAGAACAGCACCGAGAGACGATTAGACTGAATGAAAGAGACAATTAGATTGAACCAAAGAGACGATGTACTTGTTGATTCCTAAGCTGTGGTATTAATAAAACACCGCAGTTGTATTTTGACCATGTTGTCAGCTCCTCTCTTCACTTGAAACCGAACATCTGAAAATACCTAAAACAATGCAGAGGAAAGGGTGATATAGAAAACTATACGATCATTTAGATAGAGATGAATGAAGCCAGAAAGATACTTCACTGGCTAAGGAAAATATAATTACATTATATTAGATTAGAATGAAAAACAATATTGGAATAATAACAAGATCATAGTAACCTATCTGAGGTATTAAAGCAAAGAAGATTTGAATACCATTGAGGAATGTCAAACTGGTTAAGTAATAAAGCTATTTCACTCTGGTTGTAAAGCTTGCTAGAATCTAAAACCAAGGAACTATTAATTCAGTATACTTTATATAGGAAATCTGGTATTAAAATATTAAAAACTCCACATTGGGTAAATGCTGAATATATATAACTTATTACATTAACCATACAAATATAGAAAAGGTTTTAGAGTTAAGACTCTGTGCTCTTCAAGAAACCACAGCACACACCCCGAGGAGAGACAGGGGCGGGACGCCCCCCAGAAGATCATCTAATTGGGACCCAAGGAACAGAGAAAACTCCATATATAGAATCAAGAAATCTAATTGGACCAAACGTATTATTAGAATGTGCTAGGATTGGTGGGAAATCAGAGTATTTAAGACAGAACACAGTGTTAATTCAGGAGGCCAGCCAGACGCACCCACCCACCCCAGGGGGTCTGCTGGTCTCCACCGCTGCCACAAACTGTACTGCTATTTGCCGCTACGTGAGTAAATTGTGTCACATAGCAATGTCCAATGACAATATAAAATATAAGCTGAAGCGGGCTGTATGTGAAAACCAGCCCCTTCAGTAGTGCACTAAGCACGGTCCCGAGCAGGTAAGAAATAAACAAAGGCGTTTTCAAATGGCAAATGATATTTATTATAGCGGGGCTTGAAACCCACTGTTCCCAAAGGAAAAATGATATTTATTATAGTGGGGATTTAAACCCACAGCACACACAAAGGGCAAAGGGTAATGGAGAACAAACAGGGAATATATAAATAAGACAAACAAACACTAAGCAAAATATAGACGTGTCATAAGACACAAAGCTATTAAGCAAAGGTAAGCACTGGGAACCACCCAGCAATAAAGCACTACAGTATATATCCCCCTTGATGGAGGGAGATGGCGCAGAGGCCAACAATATATACAATAATAATCCCACCTGTTAGGGAAGCACACAAAGTGGAAGATAAGACCAACACAATAAGATTGCTCACACACAGTGGTTAATGGCTTTTACAATTAGGCTACAAAAGTATCCACTCAATAGTGGCAAATAGCGGCCACCTCCACACTCCACTCTGGTCGGTGGCAGTGATTCAATGAGGCATCTCCACTGCCTGTTCGAAGGTGCACCAATCAGATGCAACCAATCCAATCAGGGAGATGAGTGGCATCTGCGGAACAGAAACAGGCGATTAGGAGACGACACAACATCACACATAGAAAACAACACAAATAATATATTACCCTGATGTTACATGGTGTTAAAATATATGGCAATAATGATAATGCACAACCCACGTACGTGACAACTGTATATGGAATAATCACTGTTTGTGATAACTAGAGTAAAATGCCTATCTTAGACCAGGTTTAATCATGTGGTGGCAAAGAGTAAGATAGTCTATTCCATTGATAAACATGACTACTTGTATGTGCAAACCTGTCTTGATGTGAAGAGCCACCATGAATGGGCTATATGATTATGTAAACCTCATCAATCCTTTTGTACAATCATGTCTTATGAAAAATGATGAATAATCCCTGTATGTAACTGATGCATTTTCACCTTTTGGCCTCTCGGCAATAAATACATGAGTTTGAATTCGAACTCTGTGGTCTGGACTGCACGTTTATTCCTTGCTGGCTATATTGGAAGTCAGATGAGGAGACCAAATTCTATCACTTATGATCTTTTCCTCCTTCCAGATAACAACCTCATTGTACTGTGATTAATCTAATGTATTGATTTAAGAATATACCACAAAGTGGTGCCGTGACCCGTTCTGCGCTGCCCCCCCAAAAAGATGTGCGGTGGGTTTGGTGTGGCCAGCTGCTCAGTGCCGCACAGCCCCTGCCTGCACGTTGGGGGCATGCAGAATAAAGCCGGGGTTGGTACGTTCATTACAAGGGGTTTACAGTGCAGAGTTTGCTGTCTGGATGGAGGAACGAGGGATGGATAGAAAGTTGGTCGTGTGGCCACAAGTTGGGGCCCAGGGTGAATATAGTCTTTGCGTACATGAATAGTGGAGCGGTGATTAGATAGACTGTCCAAAGATAAAGGGGGCGCGCTTGTTGTTCAGTAAATATGCAGTCATGAGCTTTAATGAATGTGTGATTATTCAGAGACAGGAGGCCGCTTTCGGCCCGCTTGCTTGGGGTTTAGGGCAGTGAATACGGGCAGCGTGTTTATGCCAAGCCTTTGTGAGCAGGGGGATAGAACTTTTTAAATTTTTTGTTGTTGTTTAAAAGTGGCGGCCCGACGATTAGTTATTAGTCATATTTAGGGACAGGCTAGGGCTGATGGTAGAGGCGCTGAAGATATGGTGTCACAGGGTGTCACGGTTAGGAGGTTGCGTCGGATTGAGCAGACCTAAGATGAGGGAAAGTACACGAATTTGTATGATTGACTGGTGAACGTAATAGCTGAAGGTGATCCAAGCACATAATGTAGGGACAGATAATTACTTGAGAGGGGAGTAAGTGAGGCGTGGAGCGGTAGAACGTGGATAAGAGGGGACTCTGGGGAAAGAATTTGGCTATTTTGATTTGTTTAGTTCTAGTGCTAGGTATGCGGGAATTTCGACCGAGAGGCCAACTAGGACGGCGAGATGATTAGCTTGAAGAATGTTGTCAGGGTCTGGAAGTTTTGATAGTCACAAAAAGGCAGGAAGACTGGGACTGTGAAGGACTATGGACGGTGGTTGTTAATGCAGTGTAGTCAAAGATCTTAATGAGAAGATTATAGGGTTAGGTAAAAAGTATGAGGAGAGTGTGAAAGTGGGGAGCTATACCCGGCTAGTGGGTCGAAATTTTATTATTTAAATATATGACTGGGCTTGCCGCTATGAGACTGTGTATGCCGCGGTAGTTTAGGAGAAATATGGGGTTTTGGCTTGTGAACACCAGAGGATGTTCGGAGAATAAATTTGGGATATTGGTTTTGTTCTATAACTTCAGGGCGAACGACGGTCGGTCATGGGGAAAGACGGTCAATATGCATTTAGGAAGTCGGCTTGCACAGGGTCTTGTATGTTATAAGTGTTGCGCCATGTGTAATATGTGTAAATATATTTGTATAAATGTATGTGATCATAGCAAGCTTGGCCGGTTTGTTATGTTGTTAAACGTGGATCAGAACGGTATACGAGTCTGTGGCGAATCATTGGAAGTTGGGAATAGCTAGGGTTAGCTCTGTGGGGGTAGCCACGGTAATCTATGGACGTTACGGCGGTGATGTTAAAGATTTGACGGAAGGTGGTGTGAGGTATGGGTGTCGAGAAGCGAGTCGAGTGGTACGCTGATGTAATTGTGGCCGTATTAATGTTTATATTTAATGTGGTAATAATTGTGTACGGTGTTGTTGTGGAAACGGGTGTCGCCGGTTGATGACGTGGTTGTGTTGAGAGGAGTGTTTGAACAGCCTGGCACTGTGGGGCCAGGCGGAGAAAGGGTAGGAGCAGTGGTTTATGATTTATTTTGGACTGTGGTACGGCACTTGTTATCATAGGATGTTTTAATTTCTTTTAATATAGTTTGTTGTTTGAACATGTGTAAGTTGTTTAGAGTTAGATTGGTACTGAGCGGACTGAATGAATGTGCGGATCTCGAACGCGTGTGGAACATCACATAACGCGCGGATCTTGGAGTGTTGAACCATCACATCAGGCTGGCTAGCTACTTAGCTGGTATGAGCGTTTGGGGGATAACGCCGTGAAAAGGGCTTGTGCAATATTATGATTAGAAGCGGCGTAGTGGCGTTGGGTGAGGGATGTTTGTGTATGGAGCGATTGTTTAATAATAACGTTGATTGAGAGTTATTTGCAAAAGTAGGTAGCTTCTGATGTCATATTGTGGGAGCTAGGAAGGGGAGGACAGTAGGGCTGGCTAGGCTATTAGCTTGCATGCAGCTGTTTTGTGAAATTGCGGGCGGCATGTATGTGTGGCAGAGTTTTGGAAGTGACGGTTAGGAAGTGTTAGAGTGTGCGGTGGATGTCGTTGCATTGTATTAGGACGAAACGGAGTGTTTTGTGATGATAGTTGTACTTTGTCGCGATACACATCGTTTGATCTGTGTGCACCGTTTGCGCTAGTGCGCATGCGCGTTGGTACAATGTATGGGGCGCGACACGCTGTTTTCATTAATTCGCTCAAGGGAAAAAGGGTGAGGTTATATTTTTGCTTTGTGTTATATATTTGTATTCTGGAAGTGGGTCCGTATGTGTTTGTGTTTGCTATAGGTTGTATTTTTGTGTAAACAAGGGGAAGAGATGTAACATGTATGATGATTAGATTATGGGAGATAGTCAATGGGGGAGGAAGTCAATAAGGGTTTAGGCTGCAAACAATGCAGTGAGCCTATTAAGGGGAAATGATTTAATGGATACATTGCCTGTAAAAAGTTAGAATTCACAAGTTAGCTGTTATGGGTAAGTGTATCATTTAATAAGGGGAACAATATATATCACATAAACATATGTGTACAGAGTGTCCTTCGGGGCAGACCTGGCTTAAGCACATTTGAAACCACTTCTGGGTATGTTGTTTTATTTCTTGAATGAGTGGCCTTTGATGAAATGTTGTGTTTATAAGATTACTTGAAAGATGTGTTAAGATGTGATTTTAAATCTGTTTAGAGTGCAATTATTCTGAGATAAATGAGGTTGTGTTTATGCTTGTTTTAGATTGTTAAATCTTTAATACACTGTTAATATGGTTACGACATTTAATGCTTGATACAAGCCTCTGAATCGTAGGGAATTATAGTTTATTGATGGAGGCTTGCTGTCTGTGTTGGAAAACAATTTTATTGCTGCAATGACAATTTTTGATAATGATTGTGTTTTTGCAGTAGTTGTGATAATGTGCTATTCAGTCCGGGGTTTCTCTCTGTTTGGCTGTTGAGAGAACAGGCAAATATGTGTTAATTAACCTCTGGGGGAGGGGAGATTAGCCTTCTCCCTAGAAGTGTGGAATGTGTGATTATTCAAAACTCCAGGGGACAGCTGCCTCTGGGGGATGAAATGTGTAATTAACTCGTTGTTGTTTGCAGGAAATGATAGAGAATGTGGGCTCAGGTCACGGGAGGCCACGGGGGATGGTAAACCTGTTGTTTATGGTCACTGTTACACTCACAAAAGGGATCTAGCCTATCTTTACAACAGGAAGACAGGTCAGAGGTGAAGATTGCAGAGCACAGTTGGAGAGGAGATAACAGATGGAGTTATTTTTACAACTGGGAAAGGGGTTGTATGGGGACAATACAGGATCAAAGGCAGCATGAGGGAGATAGGAAGTGGCAGGAAGTGGAGAAAGGGGGGCTGATACAGAAAGCAGCTGGGTGAGTGAGTGAGGAAATCAATAAGGTAATCATTCAATTGGTTTATGACTTTTGAATGGTGACTATTTGGTGAGGGAATAATTTGGGTCTGTCTGTGCACTGGAAGGCATGGATAGGTTTGAATTAAAGATGGATTCCAGTCCATCTTTGAAGTGAGGGTAGGAGTGCAGATGTCGGTGTAGATTGTGTTAGCCTGAAATGAGTGTAGACTGAGTTGGAAGCAGGAGAGGAAGGGCAACTAACAACATTGTCTGCGGACCTGAGTGATGATTAATGAGTTAAATGTGTGTGTTGAATGAGAGTTTTGATGCATGAGTGAAGCAAGCGTGAATGGCTTTGTCTTTGAGTGTTTACCTAGAAATGTGAGGATGAGTTGAGTGGCGTGTGAGTGCGTGTCTGTGTGTTTTTTTTATTTCAGTGAGTGATTGAGGCTGTTGATGGCGGGTCATAACATGATTCTGTTATCTGGTTAAAGCCTAACAATAGCATACCAAGCTCACTACAGGATGTTAATTCTTGTGTCAGGATCGTGAACCAGCAGACCACTTTTAGTATAAACCATATCTAGTTATAGTTAAACAATAAGAACGCTAATAAGTAGTAAGGCTGTTATCTTGTCAATCTGAATAGAAAATCAGAAAACTTGGTTTATATTACAACTGGAATTATAATTATTTGATTCAGTATATACAACGGGCTGAAAACATTACGCCAACACTATGACATAATTTCTAAAAATGCTGTTATAGTCCACCTACTTACACAAGAGTATTTTAATCAATCAAGGACAAAATGTGACCAGAACACTTACATTAACTTAAAGGTTTCCTACTTTAAAGGGGGTGTGGTAATTTTGATTTTATTTCTTTTATTTGATTTTATTTCTTTTGAATCACTGCCTGAGAACTCAATATATGTATGAATGATATTGAATTAGAATGTTTGATTTATTTTTATTTTTATTTTCTTTCTAAAAACTTAAATTTTCAGGACTGAATGTATTGTATGACAGTGATGAAAGGGACCAGTATAGAGACTGCTGGAATCAGAGGTGTCAGATTAGGGCATGACTGATTTGTTCCATGTGTGTGTGTGTGAGGGAATGTGTGTGTGTGAGGGTCGCCACAGGAGTAATAGAGCGGAGTGGATGGTTTTGAAGCTTGTTATTTTTATTCCTTTGATGGTTTTAAATATGCGTGGATATTTTATGAGTGTGAATGCCACAACTAAGTGGTGTGTGTTTATTGGCGTGTTTAATTTGTGTCTTTTTCTTTTGTGTTTAAATCTATTTTTTCATGATCTGGTGGGAGAGAACTGGTGAAAGCTGAAATACGTCAGAACAGGATGTCAAAGGGAGCTAAGTAGTTCATTTTCACATTTGCATATGGATTGTCAAGATGGCTTCTCTTAAAAGTATGTTGAAATATTGTGTAAGAGAATTTGCAGTGTGCTTCGTCTCTTCACAGCTCAGTTGAGGGGGGGAATGCAGATCAACTCAGAGGACGCATGGAATACATTACATTAGAGTATATGGCACGGTAACGTAGAATTTCATCTTCCCTGCTTCTCTGCAGTCCAAATGGTGGTCAATTACCAAATTTTGGTGAGAGAATTCTTGTACGCGGAGACCCCCGTCTCTACAGAACCCCATACAGGGGGGGCCAGGTTGTAATAACTGAACAGATGTGGTTTGGAGAAATGTCCAGGCTAAAAGAATCATCTGACGACAGGTTGTCATGGGGTAATAGATGACTAGACCTGGGGCATGTGACCTGGCCTGAGGGTGCGGAGCCGGTCTGGGGGCTGAGCAGGAAAAAATGTGGACAAGATTCTCTGAGGTATTATGAAGTTTTGGTTGGACTGTAGGGGACAGGGAAATGACTGAACAATAGCTACTGATGGTCTCTGTTTGTGCACATTTGATTTGGTAAGACGCGCAAACAGAGGGCGGATAAATTAAGACACAACGCAGGGTAAGGACACACACATCGATTAGGGTCAAAGTGAGGATGGATAGTGACATTTTTTTCTCGTGGAATGTCTGCTTTCCCCGACCGAACTGAAGCTGTGGAGACCAAGGTGGTAAGATTATGACCAGTATATGGTCATAAGGGGGGAGGATAGATGAGAAAGCCAATTGATTAATTATGCAAACGTGATTGTACTATTTTAAGAAAGCATTAACAGGAAGAAAAAAAATGAATGAAAAATGAATATTGTGATACTAATGTATGTTTTCTCTCAACCAGATCATCTAAAAGAGTGTGGGAACAACTTCCTGTAGATTAAGAAAATTGGGTTTTAAATTTGTGATTTATTATATTTTAATTTGTAATTTTTAGATTAAAAATAGTTTTAATTGTTTTCAACAAATCCAAAGTTGTTGGTTAAAAGGTGGGCCTCTGGCTATGAGCCTTGAGGAGCAAAAGCTCATTGATGATATGTACCAAAGAATAATGAGAAAAATTTGGGAAAAAAAAGAAATTGAAAAAAATGTATGATTTTTATGTTTAATGTGAAAAATATTGTATGGTTAGTATGTCTAGAAATCAAGTCAATGTACTGTTTATGACAATGTGAATTGTCAAAGTGAGGAATGTGGTAACATTGACGGTGGATTTCATAATCCATATGTCTATAATTAGAGAAACCATATGCAATACACTGGGGTGCTCTAAGTAACTGTTTTGAACCCAGATGAAACCCCAGCGGTTGTTGAAACTGTATTTAGATAAGCCATTCTCAACCCCCACTCAAGCAAATGCGGTCAACCGCTAGAAACAAAGGAACTCGAAAGTCACACCCCGGGGGACGGGACGCCCCCCAGAAGATCATCTAATTGGGACCCAAGGAACAGAGAAAACTCCATATATAGAATCAAGAAATCTAATTGGACCAAACGTATTATTAGAATGTGCTAGGATTGGTGGGAAATCAGAGTATTTAAGACAGAACACAGTGTTAATTCAGGAGGCCAGCCAGACGCACCCACCCACCCCAGGGGGTCTGCTGGTCTCCACCGCTGCCACAGACTGTACTGCTATTTGCCGCTACTTGAGTAAACTGTATATGGAATAATCACTGTTTGTGATAACTAGAGTAAAATGCCTATCTTAGACCAGGTTTAATCATGTGGTGGCAAAGAGTAAGATAGTCTATTGATCTATTCCATTGATAAACATGACTACTTGTATGTGCAAACCTGTCTTGATGTGAAGAGCCACCGTGAATGGGCTATATGATTATGTAAACCTCATCAATCCTTTTGTACAATCATGTCTTATGAAAAATGATGAATAATCCCTGTATGTAACTGATGCATTTTCACCTTTTGGCCTCTCGGCAATAAATACATGAGTTTGAATTCGAACTCTGTGGTCTGGACTGCACGTTTATTCCTTGCTGGCTATATTGGAAGTCAGATGAGGAGACCAAATTCTATCACTTATGATCTTTTCCTCCTTCCAGATAACAACCTCATTGTACTGTGATTAATCTAATGTATTGATTTAAGAATATACCACACTGGCTCTACTAGTTTCTTTTCTATCTTTTGGCGCTTTTTTGGTGGACAAACCACTGCACATGTGCACCGTGACTCGTGACTGGAGACTAGCTCTGCTAGCACACATAGCCTACTGTGTACAGATGGTTTCAAACTGTATTTTACATTAGAAAGCAACTAAATAAATGGACAAGAGAAAAATAAATCTCAATTTGGTCAGTATTATCATTTGGACAAGCAAAGCCATTACTTTAAGTTGTAGGCAAGAAAGACAAGTCTGTCCACTGTCTCTGGGTAAAAATATATTGCGATAATTATCGTTATCGTTATATCGCCCAGCCCTAACCACTTGAATGTGTAAACACCATGTCTTATGCCTCACCATAGTGTGAACAATATGTATATATTTACCATCTTATATATCTTTACATATTGTTTTCAAAGGCATTTTTTTTGGTCTCATGATTGTTTTACAAAGGTGTGAGAGAGAGAGAGAGAGAGAGAGAGAGAGAGAGAGAGAGAGAGAGAGAGAGAGAGAGAGAGAGAGAGAAAGAGAGAGAGAGAAACAGACACGATATAGACAGACAAATGATCAATCATATATCCTTTGCTATTTTAAGCTTGTTCTGGAAGAAATTACTGTGAGTGTCAACAGTAAAAAAGTCCTATCTTTAGTTATCCTAAATAAATCTTATACAATTGATATCTTAATTATAACTTATTAACCTTAGTTGTATAGTGCATAATGAAATGTTTGTCAATCTGTATTGTTCTAGCTATTCTGCCCCCTTAGCGACTATTTTGTGTTTTTTGCCTATATTTTTTTGTGTTTCTGTGTACAACGATGGCTGTGTTGATTATTACGTCATGAAATTGTGTCTGTTTGCTTATTTTCCATATATTCACAGAATTTGAAAAGATTAGATTTTGAAACCCTCTAACACAAAAGTTAACAATATTAGCTTTCAACACGTCCATAGTGGTTTATTTCTTGCCATTAGGGGGTTAGGGTTAGGGTTAGGGTTACCCAGACAGAAAGATTAGGAGAAGGTAAAATCTCATCCCTGTGCCCGTGCCCACCCCAACACTTGCTCAACAGTCCCCTAACCTAACCCTAACCCCAACCCCAACCCTAACCCTAACCCTAACCCTAACCCCAACCCTAACCCTAACCCTAACCCTAACCCCAACCCGAACCCTAACCCTAACCATAACCCTACAAACGGAAATATTTGGAATCTTTGATAGATATGTTGAGTTAGGTTCATAGTGGTATTCATGAAAAAAGAATTGGAACGAAATATTACAAATTAAGTTTTTTATGACCTTGAACGTGATGCAATCTTTTCATGCACTAACGTGACAACTCTGTCAGTTACTTAACAAGGCACAAGGGCTAGAGAAAGAATGGGCATTCATTCATTCCAAGCTGTTGAGAGAGAGAGAGAGAGAGAGAGATCTGGAAAGCGAACAGGCTCTTGGAATGGGTGTCTGGGAGGAAGTGGTGGGTCTTTCGATGTTGATTAAACGGCAAGCAACTAATGTCATGAGTGCAAAATTAAAGGACAATAAATCTAATCTAACTGAAATTGTGTAGCACAGACCTTTCTATGGATCAAAACCTCAATATTATTATGGTGTAGTTAATACTGCATGTATCCTTAATCCCTAGGCTAATGAGGCACTAAGATGTTAGTAAAAAAAAAAGAACGTATGCCAATGACAGGAAGTAACGGTATATATGTGTGTGTGTGTGTGTGCGTGCACTGTGCACGAGTGCACATCTAGGGGCGGGGTGTAGATTTGGTCTCCCTGATGTTGACTCCTTAGCCACAGCCTTGGGTTGTTTAATACTGGACGAGTGTTTCATAACGGCCGGTGTGTGGGCCGGTTTCGGGGCCGGTGCGTGGGCCGGTGCGTGGGCTGGTGCGTCTGAATGTCCCGGGCTGAATTTGTGTCCCAGTCCGCCCCTGGTTGTAGCTGTAACAGAATAATTGTATTAACTATTATTCAATAGCGTTTCAATTATAATGAATAAAATAATTGTATAAAGAATTTTCCATGTTCTGTCATCTAATAATATATTCCATTGCCTTTCCTATCTGTATCAAAGTCGAAATGTTGGTATCGTGACAAGACTACAACATACAAAAGCAGCTTGACAACTGATATCCTTTGCGTCTAGTGGGCCAATTGTTGATTTTGGTGGTATGTGCTATTTGCACAGATGTTTAACCCTTAGTATGCACACGCACAGTATAACACCCCTTCCTGACAGGGAGCGACGCGAGCGAGCGTGATTGAGAAAATGATTAAAATGTATTCGTTTCAATCAGACTATCCTGACCTACCGCGAGCGACAGCGAACTGAGCGGCGATGTCGCTCCCCCCTCAAATATTCGCTCGCTGTGTCTCTAGTTGAGCGATTACGCGGCCGAGTCCCTCCCCTAAACACTTTTTATTGGTCGAGAATTTCAGGCTGCTTTGCCCCTGTGCTTCCAGGTAAATACACACACACAGACACACTCGGACAAGCGCCGCGTCATATCAGGACAGTGTCGCGCGCGATTTCGTCTCCAGTTCGCTCGCTCGCTGCCTGTCAGGAACCGGTGTAATATGCATGTAATAAATAGTTTGTTAATAAACTCTGTTACTTGAACAATTTTCACTGTGCTCCTAAATTTCTTTGTGTGCTCCTAAATGTTTATTAAATTTGATTTAGGAGCGAATTCCAAAGCGCTTCCGGTATGGTAACCATGGCGTGAGACGCGCTTTCCCTCTCTCCCTCATGTTTTATTTTATTTCCATGTTTAAGACTCCAAACCTTCACAGTTCTTTTTATATACCAGTAGCGATACAGCTAACTAACTAAAAGGCTTCACAAAGATGACATCCAAGACTCCAAAACAAAAAAGGGGCGATGTTCACAGAGAAGAGGAAACAGACAACATTGTTAGCAAGGCCTGGCTAGCTACCCTGCTTGAAGACCACAAAGTGGCTATCACTTCCGAGTTTAGAAAAGCCATTACCACTCTGGAAAATAAACTTGATCAAATTCAGTCGGACGTGGCCGACAACAGACAGAGGGTCAAGTCAATGGAGGAGAATGCGGAACTTGTAAGCGAGAGAATGGTGTCGCTGAAAGCTACATGTGCCGAACTGAGTGCTAGCCATGCTAGGCTAAAAGCTAAAGCTGAGGACCTGGAGGCTACCTGCGAGGCTACGCCGACTCCAAGATTGACATCGTTGGCTCCCTCCAGCTGCCGGTGAGGTACGGAGAAAAGACACTGCCTGCCTTCAATTTCAACATCACGCGCCGGGGGACCAACCTCCTCGGCCTCGACCTCTTCAGTGGCCTCGGTTTCTCTCTGCTGGACACCACAGGCTCAGAGATCCACACCGTCACCGCTGTCTCCTGGCAGCAACAGTGGCCGGCACTGTTCAACGGCGTGGGCTGCCTCCAGGTCTTCGCTCACCAGCCCCTGCTAGACCAAAAAGTGACTCCGGTCATCCAGCCCCTTCGCCGCTCCCCCCTGGCTCTCCGTGAGAACATCGCCACCGAGTTACAGAAGATGCTGGACGACGACATCATCGAACAGGTGAACGCGTCACCCTGGATCTCCAACTTGGTGGTAGCGAAGAAGTTAGGGGGGCTGCGACTCTGCGTGGACATGAGAGCGGTAAACAAGGCCATCGTCCCTGATAAATACCCCCTGCCAACCACAGAGGAGCTCACCCCTCAGTTCCACGGGTCCAAGGTGTTCTCTAAGCTGGACCTTCGTCAGGGGTACCTCCAGGTGCCGCTACACCCAGAGAGCCGCAACCTCACCGCGTTCATCACCCACAGGGGGGTCTTCCGTTACAAACGCATGGCTTTTGGATTAAGCTCCGCCCCCAGCTGCTTCCAAAAGATCATGGCCTTCGTCTTCGCCGGGATCCCCGGGGTGGCCATCTACCTCGATGACATTGTGGTGCA
The DNA here is from genome assembly GCF_963971535.1 of Notolepis coatsorum. Classification (NCBI taxonomy): domain Eukaryota; kingdom Metazoa; phylum Chordata; class Actinopteri; order Aulopiformes; family Paralepididae; genus Notolepis; species Notolepis coatsorum. The sequence continues at coordinate 118,525,491 of NC_140173.1, read as the reverse complement.
CGGGGCCAACGCCGAGAGTCACGACGCGAGCCTCCACAGTGTTTTAAGTGCGATGGCGAAGCACCACCTCACACTCAACGGCGAGAAGTGTGTCTTTGCCACCACGACCATTGACTTTGTTGGGTTCCGCCTCTCGGCTGACGGCATGTACCCGCTCCAGTCAAACACAGAGGCCATACACAGTATCCCAGAGCCCACCTCAGCGGCCCAGGTGGCCTTTTTCCTGGGCATGACGGCGTACTAGCTCCGCTTCCTGCCACACTACTCCGACACAACTGCACCGCTGCGGAAGCTGTTGAAGCAGGACGAGCCCTGGCTCTGGACGCCTGCCTGCTCGAATGCTGTGCGCCTCCTCAAGTCCCAGCTCACCTCATCACCAGTCCTGGCGTTTTTCGACCTAGACAGCACCACCCTCGTCACGTGTGATGCCTCCGCCGCAGCCGTTGGCACGGTACTGTCACAGCTGCACGGGGTGTGGAGAGGCCGGTCGCTTTCGCTTCACGGGCCCTTAGCCCCACAGAACAGAGGTACTCAGTGGGGGAGCGAGAGGCCCTGGCCTGCATCTGGGCATGTGAGCGCTGGCATATGTACCTCTACAGCCGCTCATTCACGCTTAGGACGGACCACCAGGCTCTCACTACCCTCCTCGCCACATCAGGCACTGGCCACAAACCGCTCCGCCTCCACCGCTGGGCTGACCGCCTGCAGCAGTACAACTTCGGTTTGCAGTTCACGCCGGGCCGGGACAACGTAGTAGCTGACCTGATCGGGATCAGGCTGAGCATGACCTGGTCCAGCTCCTCCACACTCCCCTCCAAGAGACAGTGTCACTGCAGGAGCTCCAGGACGCCTCGTCTGCTGACCCTGTCCTCTCTGCGCTCTCAACCTACATCAGGCAGGGTTGGCCGGCGAGGACACCTGACGAGCTGCTTCCCTATAGCAGACTCCGGGATGAGTTGTCATGCTGGAACGACTCCTGCGTCGCTCGTGGGCTCTTTACTGTGGTCCCGAGTGTCCTTCGGGCGTGTGTCCTTGCTATGGCGCTTGTTACAAAGGGTCAGATTAAACCGAATATATATATTTATTGCCTGAGATCCCATGTATAATATTTGTATATCGTTTGATATCCCTTGTATATTCTTTGTACATATACACGGAATATCCCTTTACCTGGTACAGGACAGACCATAATATTCGTTCTCCTATTGGAAGCGATCCCCTAGGCGCCAGTGACTTACCCCTAGAGCTGACTTGAAAGCTACCGACACGACATGCCTTGACTAGCCCCAGCTCCGCGTAGGAATACGGCTACCGAAAGCAGAGCGGCACTACTTATCCCACGTACATATAAATATGGCGCGGCGAATACAGAATTCCTCTTAGTCCTTTGTCCCGTTCAGTCTCGTTCAGTTCAGTTACCAAGTAAAGCCTTACCCACTACGCAACGTGCGGTACAGCAGGGCTCGTATTGCCTCAAATAGAGTCGTGTTATTCTACTACGTTTGTTTAACGTATCGTTCGCTCCCTACTAGTAAAAGCCTTCATTACGAGTCAAAGACCACGTGAAGTGGGTAATTGTGTGTCTACATAGAGCACTTATTGCCGCGTGCTAATAAGGATAGTAACGTCAAGTTCAACTGTGAACTACCGTGCACCACGGAGGATATCTACACCGGTGATTGCAGAGCCACCTGGCAGGATTATTATTCTTCATTCTTCACCAAGCTGCTGGAGCAGAGAACCGCCTACCCCGCTGCTACTGTGGGATCTACACAGGCCCGTGAGGACATCACTCGAGCCCGTCTCTGTCGGAGCAGAGACTCCACGGCTTCATCTGCGGCGCGCACCCTAGGATTACAGCTGCTGCTTTCCCCGCTGACACAGGGGTGATATCGCCTCCGTGGACCCTTGACTTTGTATAGAGCATTGCCTCCCCCTGCTGGCTTACAACCGGTAGTACCCCCCTTTCAGTATCTCCAGTATCTCTCCTGAGTACCATAGATAATTACTAATATTCACTATTGATTTGCCTATGCACATTCTATTTGCCTTATAAGCGCAATTAAAGTAATGTAATAATACCCTTTTGATGTAATAAATATTCTAAACGAGTATTTGTGTGGAAACCGTGTTATTGTGGAGAAGTTCTCATCATATACTTGTGTACAGTAAGGCCAGTAATGTACATAAGACGGTAGTAGTTTAATGATACTAATACTTGATTAATACAGTCAGGGAATTGTACCCCTCAGTTACAATTGGTCCTTCGAGCCCCGGATAATAATTAGCGTAATATTAATATAATATTAATATTGACATGGCCGATGACGAACACTCCACAAACGGTTCTCCTAAGCTAGATCGCCCGCAGCGCAGACGGCAGCCACCTCCCTATCTAGAGGCATACTCTGTCAGTCCAATACCTAGCTTTAAAGGGAAATTAGATACGGATAAAATAACTAAAGCGGATAGTAAAATTATGTCCGACCCTACCAACCAGGCTACCCCGCCAACAGAGGCCCTAGTGGGTTCTAATGTAACTGACCAAGCTCACGGTGGGGACCAGGAGGGAACTGACACGACTTTATCCCCCGACAACGCCGACGAGGTAGTCCCCGGAGCGCTCCAGGATAAAGAAAGCCCTCCCGGGATGGAACCCGACCCACCACAAGAAGAGACGCGCACCCAGGGGATGGATCTCCTCGGTACGCAACAGGAGAACGGGTCTCCAACAAGTACTGCCGGGAGCCGATCGCCCCGAACGGCGTCTTCCCCCAGCGCGGCGGACAAGATGCTGGCGCAAGCACTCATCGCCACCCTGGCAGCCTCCACCGAACGCGATCGACTTCAAGCGCAACAGACGCGCGAGCGCGAGCATTTTGCAGGCGAGCGAGAGCGCTTCCAGGCGCAACAAAGGAGTGAAGACGACCGCATAAGACTGGAGACCAGACGCCTCCAGACAGAAGAGAACATTGAGAGAAGCCGCGCCGATGCACAGCACGCCGCCGCCAATGCACAGCGCGACGTCGCACATGCCCAGCGTGACGCCGCTAACGCACAGCGCGACGCTGCCCAGGCCAGCGCCAATGCGCAGCGCGACGTCGCCAATGCCCAGCGCGAAGCAGCGCGCGACGCCGCCCATGCCCAGCGCGAGGCAGAGCGCGACCGGCTGCAGGCGGAGCTGATGGACAAACTGGTTGCCATGGCGACACCCCCTCACTCCACACGGAGCTCTCAGAGATCGTCAAGACATGGGTCTAGGACACATTCCCCTACCCGACGAAGCGACCCGGGACCCCGCCAACAGGAGGATCCTGTCCACGTCTCCGAACCCCCTCCCCAGCCGGTCCATACGAGACCCAGCAACCGGGAAGAATCGGACCACGGCGAGAGACTGAACAGAAGACTCCAGGTCCTAGCAGAGGAAGAGGAGGAGGAAGAGGAGGAATGTCAAGCCGACCAGCAGCAACGTACTCTGGCCCAGGAGGCCCAGTACAGCCCCGACCAGCAGCAACGTACTCTGGACCAGGAGGTCCAGTACAGCCCAGAAGTCAGCCCCGAGGCCCTGCGCTACAAACCCCCGACTCAACTCACGGGTGAGTTTGACGCACCGCCAGCCCCGAGGGACAGCACCTGGGTACCCGACCTTCGGTACCCACCAAGTACCAGCCCAAGACGACACGCACGGGGAGACTCGCCTAGGAGGCCTCTTCCCCAACGCTCACCGATGTGCCAGTCATCCATGACATCGTACCTTGGCGCACCGACGTTTCCAGACTTCACCCATGAGAACCGAGCACAGTACACGGAGCTACAATGTGCTTAGAGACAATGATGGTTGATGTAGCTGATGAACGCCACAAGTATGCTACCCTATTGAAGCACCTCAAGGTGCCCCGAGCGCACAATATATCGCTGGCCTATGCCAACTCTACTACCCCATACACAGCGGCTCTAGCAGCACTCGACCAACGGTATGGACGCGTATGGGACTACGTGATACAGGAGATAAGAGACATTGACCGCCTCCCCCCAGCCAGAGACAACAGAGCGCTAGATGACCTGTCTATCAAGGTACAGTCCCTGGTAGGGATGCTGGGGTCCCAAAAGGAAAAGGGTATCTACGAACTGTACGCTAACTCTAACGTAGAGAGGATATTAGAGAAGCTCCCTCCCGCCCGACAAGAGCGCTTCAGGCGGCAGAGAGACTACCGCGACCCCAACGGTCCAGAGGCATCCCTCCTAGACCTATCTGAGTTCCTCGCCAGGGAGGTCAGTAGCCTACGACTCGACACGTTCGTATGGAGTGGACCAAGCCCAAGACTCGGACCTCGGGGACAAACGGATAACCGCCGGTTGGTGACCGTTATGCACCAAGCCGAATCAGTACCACACAAGAACCACAACACCCCCTCGACGAAAGAGGACCAGTGGAAGATTGAGTGCCAGTACTGTGAGGGAGAACATCGGCTGTATCAGTGCGAAGATTTCAAGAAGCTGACCACGGATGATGTGAGTCAGTGGGTCAAGGACCACCGCCGCTGCTTCCGCTGCGCGCGCAGCCACCTAGCAGCTGAGTGCCGCCTGAAAAAGAAGTGCAGCAGGTGCGGTGGCACCCACCTGGAGGTCCTGCATGACATCAACAGGCGTCAGCCAGGACAACAGAGTGGGCCCGTCGCGGTAATGTACCATGCCGAGGCGGTGGCACCAGTACCGAAGAGCCACCAGACCGCTCCCTACTGTCCCGACTGCTACGGCAGACACTGGGAGCCACGGTGCGACTCGCACCATATAGATTCTACGTCACCACCCACAGGAGTGCTCCACATTGACCAGCATAGCGGGACCCCCCGTGTGCTCCTCAAAGTGGTCAGAGTGCTCCTGAGCTACGAGGACAAGGTCCTGGACACTTACGCCGTCCTGGACGATGGGTCTGAAAAGACTCTCCTCCTCGCTTCCGCAGCAGCCCAGTTGGGCCTGCGAGGTGTCAAAGATACAATGACCATACGCACCATCAGAAGGGACCAGAAGACCATAAAGGGTGAAAAGGTCTCCTTCAAGATGGCAGCGGTGGACCAGCCCGAGAAGCAGTATAGTATAACCAACGTCTTCACCAGCCACGACATAGGCCTGTCTCAGTACACCTACCCCATCCCACAGCTGATGGCTAAGTATGTGCACCTACGTCAACTACCTATACCGCTTATCGACGGCGCCACACCGACCCTGCTCATCGGCTCCGACCACGCGGACCTCATTCTCCCAATTGAGGCGGCCCACGTCGGACCCAAAGGATGTCCAGTCGCGGTTCAGACCCGACTGGGATGGACGCTCCAGGGCCCCCTCTACGGACTTGACAGTCAACCCACGTCTACACGCTGCCTACACACAGAGGCGAGCGACACCGGCCTCTCCCCCGTACAGCAGAGGCTATTGACATTAAGCGAGAGGCCCGTGAGAGAACCGTGGGTACCTCAGCTGCGCTCCAGACGTAGCTGACCTCGAGCCCAGCACCCCAAGCGACTCCTTGACGGGGCGGCCGGGACCGGCCCCTCCTCAGACGGGGTACAGAGCAAACAAGAGAAACAGACGGAGGGGGAGAAAGCACAGCCAAGCACAAATCAAAGCAGTCTCAGGCCCGCTTCCTCCTAAGCCCCCCTTCATCCCGTCTAGTCGTCATGACCATAGACCAGTCACTACCCCGAGCTGCGTGGCCGGCCGGCCGCGTAAGCAAAGTGACCACTGGTGCCGACGGAAAGGTCAGAGTGGCAGAAGTGCTCGGCCAAGGGCGGACCTACAACCGACCCGCGGCGAGGCTGATAGAGTCGCCAAGGCTCCCCGACTCGCTTAATGACGACCATGACCCTGACTTTGTGACCTGCCTACCCTCACAACGGACATTGAGTAGTGGACAGTGCGGTTAATCTGTCCCTGCTTAGCTAATTAGGTGGGACTAATTAGGGGGCGGCTGTTACAAAGGGTCAGATTAAACCGAATATATATATTTATTGCCTGAGATCCCATGTATAATATTTGTATATCGTTTGATATCCCTTGTATATTCTTTGTACATATACACGGAATATCCCTTTACCTGGTACAGGACAGACCATAATATTCGTTCTCCTATTGGAAGCGATCCCCTAGGCGCCAGTGACTTACCCCTAGAGCTGACTTGAAAGCTACCGACACGACTAGCCCCAGCTCCGCGTAGGAATACGGCTACCGAAAGCAGAGCGGCACTACTTATCCCACGTACATATAAATATGGCGCGGCGAATACAGAATTCCTCTTAGTCCTTTGTCCCGTTCAGTCTCGTTCAGTTCAGTTACCAAGTAAAGCCTTACCCACTACGCAACGTGCGGTACAGCAGGGCTCGTATTGCCTCAAATAGAGTCGTGTTATTCTACTACGTTTGTTTAACGTATCGTTCGCTCCCTACTAGTAAAAGCCTTAATTACGAGTCAAAGACCACGTGAAGTGGGTAATTGTGTGTCTACATAGAGCACTTATTGCCGCGTGCTAATAAGGATAGTAACGTCAAGTTCAACTGTGAACTACCGTGCACCACGGAGGATATCTACACCGGTGATTGCAGAGCCACCTGGCAGGATTATTATTCTTCATTCTTCACCAAGCTGCTGGAGCAGAGAACCGCCTACCCCGCTGCTACTGTGGGATCTACACAGGCCCGTGAGGACATCACTCGAGCCCGTCTCTGTCGGAGCAGAGACTCCACGGCTTCATCTGCGGCGCGCACCCTAGGATTACAGCTGCTGCTTTCCCCGCTGACACAGGGGTGATATCGCCTCCGTGGACCCTTGACTTTGTATAGAGCATTGCCTCCCCCTGCTGGCTTACAACCGGTAGTACCCCCCTTTCAGTATCTCCAGTATCTCTCCTGAGTACCATAGATAATTACTAATATTCACTATTGATTTGCCTATGCACATTCTATTTGCCTTATAAGCGCAATTAAAGTAATGTAATAATACCCTTTTGATGTAATAAATATTCTAAACGAGTATTTGTGTGGAAACCGTGTTATTGTGGAGAAGTTCTCATCATATACTTGTGTACAGTAAGGCCAGTAATGTACATAAGACGGTAGTAGTTTAATGATACTAATACTTGATTAATACAGTCAGGGAATTGTACCCCTCAGTTACAGCGCTCGAGGGCCACTTTGGCATAGTCAGGCTCAAACAGCGGTGTCGTGACTTGGTGTGGTGGCCAGGCATCGACAGGGAAATAGAGACCCTGGTCAAGGACTGTACTGCCTGTCTTCTGAGCGGGAAGACCAGGGCCCCAGCCCCGCCCCCACCCATGCAGCCTTTGGATTGGCCGTCCCAACCCTGGGTGCACCTGCAGCTCGATGTCTGTGGTGAACTGCACGGGGTACCGCATCACCAGCGTTTCCTCGTTGTGGTCTACGACCTCCACTCCAAGTGGCCTGAGGTGGCGCCCGTGGGCTCGGTCACAGCCGGGGTGCTGATTGAGATTCTCGAGTCCCTGTACACACGCTGGGGCCTGCCCAAGAGGATCACGACAGACAATGGCCCCCAAATGATATCCCACAAACTGGCCTCCTACCTGGGGGGTAAGGGGATACGTCATATCCGCACGTCATTCTACAACCCGGCTGCGAACGGGGGGGGTGGAACGGCTGAACCAATCCCTGAAGAATGGCATCAGGGCCCACCTGGCACAAGGGTGCACATTCATCAACGGTCTCCAACAGACGCTCCTGCACTACAGGGCTACTCAACACGCCACCACAGGCGTCTTTCCCAGCCTCCCTCATGCTAGGGCGCGAGTTTCAGCTGCCCCTGGACAGGCTGCGCCCTACTCCGGCTCAGGCTCCGGCCCACCCGCTTCAAGCCACAGTCAACACACGCCAGCACCGGATGAAGGACCGTTTCAACAGGACCCGACATGCGAGACCACCTACCATCGCCGTCTCAGACTGGGTCAGGATTCGGCGACCCCACCGGGACAACAAGCTCCGGTCATTCTGGTCAGACCCGGTCCAGGTCAAACAGCAGCTTGGCCTGGCCTCATTCAGGCTGGCTGATGGCACGCGTTGGCATGCTGGCCGACTGCGCAGGGTGCAGGCTCCCGCTGCCCCGGGACAGGGTGTGCCCGCGGCTATAGCTCTGCAGGATAGACAATTCAATGATGTTGCAGCCCCAGCACCCGCGGCTATAGCTCTGCAGGACAGACAATTTGATGATGTTGCAGCCCCAGCACCCGCGGCTCAGCCTGAGGCTGCGGGACCTCCGCCGTTGGCTGTTGCAGTGCCCGGGCCCCGCCCACTCCGAGCGCGCAACAGGCCTGCACACCTGAATGACTTTGAGACTCACTAGGAGTATCACTCCTAGGTTGAGTGAAGGGGGGGGAAATGTTACGTCTGGTACTCTAGCAAGTGCCAGCACTTTAACTAGTGTTCTAACTATGGCGACAGTGTCGTGTTATTCTGTTGAGTTTCACGTTACGGCATATGCCGGCCGAACGTGGCGTAGACGTTGATGTTCTGACTTACATTACAATGCATGTGTCTTCAGTTCAGTAAACACCGACATGCTGAAACTACGTGTTGTCTGATTCTTCCAACATAACACAACGGTCAACAAATTGCTTTCTATGAGGATTATACCCCGGCTGTGTTGGAACAGCGAGCACCGTACCGCGAGGTAATGGCACAACTTTATAAACGTGGGCTGAGGCCTAGCCTTCAATATCCAGCCAAACTGATGATTACGGAGGAGAACGGGGACAGATTACGCTTGATGACTGTTGGTGATGCTGAAAGGTACCTCAAGGCTAAGCTAGCCTAGCATGGACGGCTATCTAACGAACACCTAGGGGTAAGCTAACCTTTCACCGGCAGCAATGGACAAGAAATGTAAAATGCAAGACTGAAATTATAGACATTGGTTGGACTAAACTGTTCAGTCACAGTAGACCTGACACTTACACTTCATTGGGAGATACTATTAACGCTAGTTGGACTGGTTTTTGAAACAGAATTTCATGCTTCCCAAATAGCCGATGCTGATTCTATTACATTTTTATTTGTATTATCTCTTCTTTTACATGTGGCTCTCTCTCATTCAAATTGCACACGTTCCCTTTGTTTGAAGGCCGCAAGATAAATAGACTGGGCCAGATTGACTAGATAATGAAGATTCTATGTACATGTTTCAGTAGTACTCAGTGCGCTGAATGATACATATAGAGAGACTGGGTTTAAATTTATTAGACCATTTAATTAGGTCTAACAAACACCTCGTGGCCAAGTGAAACCAGCACCGATAGCAATAGACATGATTACGACATACTAAATGTGCGGCTGAATTTCTAGACTTTGGTTGGATTACATTGCTTAGTCACAATAGAGTGGCCACCTATACTTCAGAAGGGTAATATTATTAATGTCAATTAGATTGATTCTTTTAAAGGAAATCTCATGTCATTCAGGTTGCCAACCATGACCTTGTGGCTATTAATATGCCGTTTTCTTTTGCTTCCCATTTCGTTTTTTTTTTTTTTTCAATTTAATTTGCCTTTTCTTTTTTATGTATTTTTATACATGTGACTCTCTATGCAAGGTGAACCTATTAAAGTTGCACACGCTCCTTTTACTGTCTGAAGGTCTCAATACAAACAAGCCGGACAGTATTTACTGGGTAATGGGGGTTTTGTATACATGTTTCAGTAAGTACTCAGGGAGGGTACTGACTGAACCGACTCAAGTTGTACACGCTTCTTTTTACTGTCTGAAGATATAGGTCTCCAACACTACCAAATGTAGCTAACCATATTACTTTTCTATACATATTTTAGGTACACATTGATGTCCCTGATTCGTGTAACCCTTGTAACTGCATAGACCTCTTAATTATTATTATTTTATTCTTTAATTTTGAAAAAGTGGCGCCTCTTTCTCAACTTTATCAAGGTTTCGCAATTGTTATGTCCCTAGTCTGCATGATAGCAGGGACTAAAGACGTTCTCTTCAAGCTGTTATAGGTTGGAAGCAAACTTTGCTTATGTCCACTAAATTATAAGTTAACCTAGGCACACTGAAGCGCCTCAGTATACTCGTGTACTACACTTTTACGTCTATGTTCTGTCTGGATGAGCCCCCGAGTCGTGTTGCTAATATCTTTAATTTTTATTAAATTTTTATTTTGAATTTGTTCATTCTTTTTTGTTTTTTTTGCTGTTTGAATGTTCTTTTAACACAGTATAAAATGTATCCATAACTATATTGGAGACTGTTTGAAATGAACGGGAGAGGGGGAAAATAGGAGTGAGGATGAGGTCTCCACCGGAAGGAGCGTATCCTGCCTGAGAGATACAAAGGTTGTTACTGTTCCCCTAGGGACCAAGGGCTGTACCCCCGGGTGAGTATGCTTGTGTATGGATGTGTGGGTGCATGTGTGTGCGTCAACCCCCCCCCTACTCCCTTTTTTCTTTATCCCCCTCTACCTTTCTCCCTTCTTCCACTATTTCATCTTTTCAACTCAGGTATATATACACTTAGCAGATCATGGCAGTGACGGGCAGAGACATCCGCTTCGTCTCATGGAATGTCAAAGGGATGAATAACTCTATCAAAACAAACAAGGTACTTAAACACCTACGACATCTCAAGGGTGACCTTTGTTTTTTACAAGAGACACACATCTGCACCTCAGATATCCCCCGCATTAAGAGAGCATGGATGGGACACATTTTTCATTCTAAATTCTCTGCAAAAGCCAGGGGAGCTGCGATTATTATACATAGGGATGTACCTTTCGAGCCTTCCACCATTTTAACTGACCCTGACGGACGATATGTTATAGTGTCGGGCAGACTGCAGATAGAACACTGCAGAAAAAAGCCCCCCAAAATCAATTAAGGGGGGCAAAAAAGCCCTGGATTATTATTATTTTTTAAACCCTGGTGTCATGTTTAGGGTCTGGGGTTTGACATTTTAAACTCGGAATGTCATTCAGTGGATATTCTATAAAAGAGATATTTGTTATATTCTGGGTGCATACTGATGAGATGACGCATATCACCTTTGTTGATGATTTACAAGAGGGTACAAGGGTAAACTAGGCAAACGATTGAGCTACTTTTGATAAGAAAATATTTGATTTACAATATTGAAATTGACATTCCTGATATTTAAGCAGTTTATTGCTATTGCATGAGTCAGTTTTGCGAATGATGTGAAGGATCCCATTCCTTTTCCCACCTGTCTTCCCTCTTTGCCATGCTCCGGTATAGTCTGTCAGACGGTAACAAGGAGAATTGAGTGCTGGGTGGCTGTGGTCCTTAATGATGCTGTGTTCCTTCCGCATGCACCACTGATGAAAGATGTCCTGAATGGCCGGCGGGAATTTGTTGCCAGTGATGTGTGCCAAATGGGACAGTGGTGACAGCCAGTCAGGTGCGCTGTGGATGTGTACAATTGTGACCCCTGTATATATAATGTTGCACATGTTTAATAAAACTGTCTGTATTGAAGATATAATGTGTGTAATGTTTGTGCTGGAGCCACTTGATCCAGAACGGCAACTCCGGTCAGAGAGCGGACACAGAGACAGAGAACAGTCCTTTGTATTTTAATGTTGTACAAAAGGATTGAGTGATTGGGCGAGAATGGTATCTCAAAGTGAGTGATTGAGTGAGAATGGTATCTCAAGAGTGAGTGATTCAGTGGTTTTATGCAACACATAAGCAGAACATACAATGATTAGCAGGGGTACAATGGCATCCAGAACACACACACAATTGAAAGATACCATATAGAATATTAGCACCAGCACTAGCATTAGCATAGCAATCAGCAGCATGGACCAAACACAGCAAACCAAGTCAAAGTATCAGCATAGAATTAGCTCCATTAGCAGCATGGATCAAACACAGAAAACCAAGTCATAGTCATATATAAGTCACCTAACATAATGCAGGATGATGTGGAAAACACATGTGCCGTCAAGATGGCCCCTGCATTTAACCACACTAGGACCCTGTCCAGAGAGATGCCTGCCTGGAAGTAATAGGACCCCTGGGCTGTCCAAAGAATTGCCTGACTATAATAATCTCTGTGTGTCCCTGGCGCCGTCGTGGGTGAAGTTCTCCGGCTCGAAGGACCAATATTACAAACATTATATCTTCAATATTGGTCCTTCGAGCTGGAGAACTTCACCCACGACGGCGCCATGGACACACAGAGAACAGCAGCAGACGAAAGTGGAATACGAGGAGGAAGGCTGCGACAGCTTCCAGCACACCTGCAAGGCTATATGGTCAGCTTACCACCTGAAATGGCTAATCCTTCACAGAATTCCATTTAGCCATTGGGGTTCGTTGCAGAGTTGGCCGACACACATTCATCATAAAGCATGAACGGAGAGGATGTAAGTAGATGTACATTTATTTTTTTGTATCCACTTTTTCTCCCATTTTCTATTTTTCTCCCATCCCAATTTCATATCATCCAATTCAACCCTCCCCTGTCTCGAACACTGTTTCTTGCCTCCCACAAGCCGGCTGCAATGTGGACTAAGTCATACATAGCACAAGTCCCCTCCGATACTCGAGGTAACAGCAGGCGCATCTTTTCACCTGCGCAGCTCGATCTCTCAGTGGCGAGGAATAACGAGTGGGAGGCTCACGCTGCCCCCGACACTTCCTGATTCTACTGCGCAGGCGCACCAACCGACCTGTAAGAGTCGCTGTCCACAACACCCGATCCCCACCCATCAGTTTCCCACCCTCTAATACTGCCAATTGTATTAGTACGGACGACCAGCCAAACTGAAAACAATGTGGAGAGCTGGATTCGAACACGCGAACCCAGCGTCTCCACATTGGTGGCGAGTGCCTTGCCCACTACACCACCTAGCTGCCCTTCTCTCAGAGATGTTTAAAGGACGGTAAAGTGCATCCTTGCGTTTTTTTTTTTTGCCGGCTGTCTTCGGCCGAGTGTAACTACGACGTGGGTAATCGGGAGTTGTTGGCAATCAAGTTGGCACTGGAGGAATGAAGACATTGGTTGGAGGGGGCGGCACATCCCTTCATTGTTTGGACTGATCATAAGAACTTGGCTTAGGGGCTAAACGCCTTAACCCTCGCCAGGCCAGGTGGGCGTTATTCTTCACTAGATTTTCCATCTCCTATCGGCCCGGTTCCAAGAACGTCAAACCTGACACGTTGTCACGCCAGTTTGATCTTCCGGGTCGGGAGGAGAAGCCCCATCCTATTATTCCACAGGCCTTGATTTTGGCACCCGTGTCTTGGGGCATAGATAGGGTGGTAAGATCGGCTCTGACACGGGAGCCCGATCCCGGTGGGGGTCCTCCGGAGCGGATGTATGTGCCGGCCTCAGCGCCTCCATCAGCCTGTCGTCTGGGTTCCATCCGCAGTCGAACGGGCAGACGGAGCGCGTCAACCAGGTTCTGGAGGGGGTCCTGAGGTGTTACGTTGCTGGTTGTCCGGCGACGTGGAGTAGGAGGTTGGCCTGGGCAGAGTATGCGCATAATACCCTCCTCTCCTCCTCTACCGGTATGTCTCCCTTTCAGTGTCAATATGGTTTTCAACCTCCTCTGTTCCCCGAGCAGAAGCAGGAGCAGGAGGCTGAGATGCCATCGGCCCAGGCACATGTGGCTCGCTGTCGCAGGACGTGGAACCCGGGTTCGAACGGCGCTGCAGAAGGCTTCAGTTAAGGCTCAGCGGCAGGCTAACCGCAAGCGCCGTCCGGCTCCGGTTTTCCGTCCTGGGCAGCGGGTTTGGCTTTCCACCCATGATCTCCCTCTCCGGGTGGAATCCAGGAAGCTGGCTCCTCGCTTCATAGGGCCCTTTAGAGTGGTTCGTCGGGTGAATCCTGTGGCTTACAGGCTGCGGCTTCCAGGCTCTATGAGGGTTCATCCGACGTTTCATGTGTCCCTGTTGAAGCCATTCCTCTCATCGCCCTTGGCCCCGCCACTTCCTGCGGTTCCTCCGCCCCGTATTATTGATGGTCAGCCTGTCTACACAGTGCGGAGGATCCTAGGTTGTAGGCGGAGGGGTAGGAGGTTTCAGTTCTTGGTGGATTGGGAGGGCTACCGGGTAGAAGAGCGTTCCTGGGTGCCTCAAAGGGATATCTTAGATCCCAGCCTGATCGATGATTTCCGGCGGCTGCATCCCGAGGCCCCTAGGTGAACGTCTGGTGCCGTTCGTCGGGGGGAGGTACTGTAACGCTCTGGGTTCTCTGGCTGCTGCCTGAGAACCGTACACCATTCTGACACCTGTCACTTGTCTCCCCTGTCACTAATTGTCGGAGTTCTCTGATTCGTTGTCACTGTGGTGCATGTGGAATGTGTGGAATGTGTACCTATGTAACCCCTGTCTTCCCTGTGTTTTATCATCAGTTCTTCACACTACCTCCAGCATCGGTACACGGCGGTACCCTGGACTCGGACGTTCCTGCACCAGATCGTCTTGTTTAATGTTCTATTCATTGCGCTATATCAGTAGACACTCGCCGTCCTTGCTTATTATTTGTTGCTCTAGTGTTTTGTTCCAACATTAAAAGGAACCACTATAGAAGAGCAATCACTCTCTGCCTCCTTTATTCCTCCACTACTGGGACCTTGCCACTCACCGTAATACTATGGCTCCTTTCGATCGATTAGTCGACTATTCAACTAATCAGGGTCAGCCCTAGTACATACATAGACCACCGCAACACTTCCGGTACTTTGAGCTCATGGGAGAGAGTGGGGGGAGGGGGAAGGGGGGGGAAAGGGAGTGCGGGGGGATCAAATGAATGAATGTTGATTATAGCTACGGTTGTGGGCGTTTGATTGATTGATTGAACATTTTATTAACAGATTGCAGAATGGGTACAATACAGTACAGCTCAATACACACAATTGTTAAGGGGGTGCAGACCAGAGAAAGACTTTCGTCTTGGAGATATACTTTTTTATACGCCTGACACGGATAGACCAACCCCAGTCGATCGGCACGTTCTCGGCCGAGCTACAGTATAGTCACTTTTCTGCACCTAGTCCCCAACCAGCGCATGCGCAGATTTCCCCTTCAGACTCCCTGGGCAATCCCCCATTCCCCTCATGGCTGCATTTATATAGCGTTTGTATCCAAAGCGCTATACAATTTGTTCCTCACATTTTACCCATTCACTCACACATTCACACACAGGCAGAGGCAACCATGCAAGGTGCCAACCTGCTCATCGGGAGCAATTAGGGGTTACGTGTCTTGCTCATGGACACTTCGACACGACAATCGAACAAGGAACCTCCGGATTACCAGACGACTGCTCTACCTACCTAAGCCACGGAGCGACAGTGGCTCGGTAGGTAGAGCAGTCGTCTGGCTATCCGGAGGTTCCCGGCTTGATTCCCACTCTTCCCAGGCAGCGTGTTGAAATGTCCTTGACTTACTTTACTTACTTACTTTACTTAGGCCCATTGCTCCCAATGGAGCATAGGCCATCTACGACTTTTCTCCATCCAACATGGCTTTGGGCTGTCCTTTCTGCCTCCCCCAGCTAGTTCCTTGTCTCTTGAGCGCCGCCTCAGTGTCCCGCCTCCAGGTGTTCTTAGGCCGCCCTCTCTTCCGCTTCCCCTGGGGATTCCAAGTCAGGGCCTGAAGTGTCCTTGAGCAAGACACTTAACACTAGCAGAGCCATGGAGAAAATGTCACTGATTCCCGCCGGAACGGGTCAGATGACCCGACAGCTTATATGAGAAATATGAGAAAAATAAACAGTGTAAACTATATAATTACCTCTTGATATAAAAATATGAGGTTTACCACAGGTTTGAGTGACAAAAAAAATAATAATAAAAAATAATAATAATAAATAAGAATATTATAATCTTTTATTTTTTTGGGATGGAAGAGCCACACATTGACGGCAAAGAGCCACATGCGGCTCGTGAGCCACGGGTTGGCCACCCCTGCGCTAGACGCTCGCAAAGTGCTGTGACTTTCCACATATATATTCCATATGTGGAATAACGTTCTAATTACATTTTCCTTAAGTCATTTTGAAATTTCAGAAACCGTGCCAGATAAAACGGGTACTTTTAGGAAAAGTCATTGAGTGACAGAGCTGGAGCTCGACCGAGTGACGAGGACACATTTATTGAAAATGCCTAGGGGTCATTTGACCCCTTGTCGGCTGTTCTAGTTCGCTAATTGCTCCTGATGAGCAGGTTGGCACCTTGCATGGTTGCCTTCGCGGTCGGTGTGTGAGTGAATGGGTAAAATGTGAGGAACAAAGTGTAAAGCGATTTGGATAAAAGTGCTATATAAATGCAGCCATTTACCATTTGCCCCCATGTAACGCAGAAGTTCTACTTTTGTCAACACTGCTGGTATGGTTTCACTTTAAGAATGTTGCATTATGGGAGACAGTGTTTTGGGTTGCTTGACGGGCGGCAGTTCGTGCCGTGGCTAGGAGAGTATCGCGTCAGTTGGCGTCATTTTTCAGTTAGGGAGAGAGACAATTAATGCAAGTCCAGAAGTTGGTGAGACGTTGAAAAATAAAATCCACTTGCCCAGGAGAGAATTAAGCGTTCTGCTGATAAAATAAATGTGAAAGTACAGATATTGAGAGGCCTGGGCTAACTCGATCACGGTCTAGTTAGCTGGGATCAGGAAAAGTAACAACACTGATCTCTTGGTAGTTTTTACTTCACTGTATATTGTTGCTGTAAACAGTTTGTTTACATTGGTAATCTATATTCCGATGTATAATGGGTTAATACATTTCCTAATTACAAATACAATTATAGGGCGGTAGGTCAGCACTATTTCTGACAGAAAGCCAGGGATTGATTGATTGATTGAATTGATTGATTGATTGATTGATTGATTGATTGATTGATTGATTGATTGATTGAAAAGTTTATTAACAGATTGCAGAATGGGTACAGTACAGTACAGCTCAATACATACAATTGTTAAGGGGATGCAGACCAGAGAAAGACTTTTGTCTTGTTTACATCAGGGTCCCCCATTTTCAATTCATCATAACATATATGACACACACAACATACAGATAGACAGTACTGCTACATCTATACATTTATGACATACTGTAACAGATTTGAAAATACAGTACTGTTTGTGATACAGAAAGTGTCCAGAAAAAGAGTGTATATACATTTGACATAGAAACTGTACATTGGAGGAGGTTGGGTAGGTGGGGTGGGGTTGGGTGGGTGGGAGACTTGTCCATTTGTGTCTAATAATAATAATATATATATAATAATACATAGGAATGGTTGTGACTTCCACAAATGCTTTGTCTGATTTGATACAGCAAATTAATAGAAATTATACATTTCGCCGTGGCTTCCTTCCATTGTCAATCAATCAATCGATCAGTATTTCCATCAAGCCGCTAGACGCTTTAAACAGACAGTTCTAACTTGTTTCTTTCTTTAAATTACTCACAGTTCGAAGTGTTGCTTGGCCTCTGATGGTTTCGATGATGTTGCAATGTGTTTGCTCAAAATAAAGTACCAAACATTTGCACATGCAACAAAGAAAATAGGCCTTTACAATATTCAAAAGAAATAGGCAAAACTCAAAGAAAATAATAAACAACTTAGGTATTCTTTCTTTCTTGATAATGCTTATATAATTTTATAACTTAAAGGGTATTTGTACAATTTGTATGTACATGTACGGGTACGGGTACGATACGGTACGTTATGAAAAGGTTAAAAACTGTTTCTCGACCGCGTCTCTCAACAGGTTGCCTTCACTGCGGCTTTAGCGCCGGCGCCGTTGGATTTGTAGTCCTTTATAGTGCGTTGACTACAGACGTCACAATTAAGCGTACAATTGTGTTGAATTGGAAGATACAAAAACCAAATTGTTTTTGCATTGACACCTGGATGAGAGATTTCATGGACCGTCCTATTGACAATGGAACGAGCAGCCTCAACGCTCTGGAGATGAATTGAAAATGGGGGACCCTGATGTAAACAAGACGAAAGTCTTTCTCTGGTCTGCATCCCCTTAAAGGCCAACCTTCACGTTGTATTTTTGTTCAATAAACAATGTGGACTAGGCCAACGGTGACTTTCATGAAGAAGGAAAAAAAAGTATTGAAATTGACCCAGTTTTAGCGTTTTTATCAAACATTTTGTCTGCCCAACACAATCACCACGCACGTGGATATTTTAATCAATGGTTCATAACGTGCGTGTGTAATCGAAATGATCTCGTCACAACAGGTGCAGGGCACCAGGGGGCTCACCAGGGGGCGCTGAGAGTCACACACAGCTAGTGGCAGGCACTGCAGGCAGAGAGCCTTGCTACCATAGATATATGCTTGCTACTACTAGCCGAATGAAAATGTATCTGTTTCACCTAACACTATTGCTCCGTGATTATAGCCATCCATCTCTAAAGCTAACCACTATTTGTAAAAGCCACAACCACGTTACCATATTTGTAATAATGTAAATCATTGTGTCGTTGTACATATTGTGTTTATAACGTTAGTAGCTAACATAGCTTAGCTTGGTAGCTATTGTGCTAACAACATATCCCGACATCCGGCTCGCTGGCCGGCATGAACGGCCGACCCAAAATGGTTCTCTCCTCTCTGTACACCCCGTCCCCACGGGTACCCTGCCGGGGGGCCCATGGACGCGACAACGGCGTCAGCCGTAGGGTGCTCGAGCCCGTAAAGGCTAGTGGTACACGATAGCTATGAGCTAACTAACGCTACAGGCTCAAACACCCTACGGCCGCCGCTGTTGTCGCGTCCACAAGCTCCTCCGCGGGACACCCGCGAGGACGGGGGCACACAAAGAGGAGAGAACCACCCGCAGGGACGGCGGAGCTATAGGCTAACGTCAGTGTAGTGGTCCCGACTGTAGCAGGGACGGCGGAGCTATAGGCTAACTGTGATGCACCGAGTGGGCCACCATTGATCTACATGCCCCGATCTCAAATGGTTCACGACAGTAGACATAATGCTAACGTTAGCCAGCGCCATATATCGAGTAGTACTATGACCCGGACGGGCAAGGCATACGTTTCCTGAAGTGACGTCACGGCCGTGCTAGCGTCTGATAAGCTTTTAGATTCGGCTCATTAATATGCACCTGTAGTGACGTCGGCGTTTGATAAGCTTTTTTGATTCGCGCATGCATGTTATTCGTGCATGGACCTTTTTAACTCTTTTGGAGTGGCATTTCCGGTGTCAAATGGAAAAAAATTAAATAATGAAATTATATACCAATGATGTAAACTACCCATAATTGATCAGTAGGGTTTAACCTGGATGTTGGGCTTTAACAATTGTATGTATTGAGCTGTAATGTACTGTACCCATTCTGCAATCTGTTAATAAAGTTTTCAATCAATTAATCAATCTGACAATGACAATGGAGAGGACGGTCCCTGGATCTTTATAAGGACATATCTGGAGAATAGACTATATGACTGAATGTAGAAGTGTTTGATCTCCACCCCCCCCCCCCCTCCCCCATTTGTTAGTGTGTTTTGTTTTGTTTGTATTGTACTGTATTGTACTATGTTTGTGTGTTTTGTTTTGTCTGTATTGTACTGTATTTATGTTGAGCTGTTTTGTGTTAACAAACTATTCATAAAAAAATAAATAAAAAGAAAACAGGTGGTGAGAAGGAGAATCGTTTGCTGGAAGGACATCAGGACGTGATTTTGGAATGACTCAGGGTCTGCAGTTGATCTGTGTAAGACAAAGTATGTTCATAGAAATGGTTGACATTTTATTTATTTTGCACTGTGTGTTAGGGCAGCAGTGGCGGAGCCCAATAGCAGAACACAGGAGAAGAGAGAATGGAGCGTTTTAGGTTGGTTTTAATTGTAGGCACCAAGCAGACAGGTATGACCAGGGGCGGACCTAGCACATTTGGCGCCCCAGGCGAGGTTCACCACTGTGCCCCCCCCCCCCCCCAAATCAAAACATATTAACCCTTTCACTGCCACACTAACAAATGGTAAACCCTTTTCACTGCGACAATACACAGAAGGTTAACACTATAGGGACCAGCCACGAGTTAACTCGTGTTTCGGTGCCATGCGTTGTGGACCAGAGCCAGGAGTTAACTCGTGGCAAGTTGTTATTGTTTTATTCCATATTAATAACGTCCCCGATCGACTTGCAGGACCTACCTGCATATTTGATTTTCGAAACATGCAATACCGGCCAGATCCGCTTTTGCCGATATCGATCTACCAGATTCCGATGACTAATGACGAAATGCTGCCGGCGATCACATTGGCTGACGGTAGGATACTATTCCCCCAAATTACAGCTGGATTGGACATTGTTTTAAAATGCAACGTGATCGATCAGTGAAAATGGCTACTTGAACGCACACTGTATTGCTAATCAATAATAGTAATCGGCGTCCCCCGCCGCCCCCATTTCATCCATAGATATAAAATGACAACCAACCGATGGATTTTTATTTTCTTTAAGCCATTATGAAGGCACGGTTTATGCACTCAAGTGACAATGAGAATGGACAGATAGCAATACAATAAAGTATATATATAGCTATTAGAAAGTACATCGGTTTGTTGACAAAGCGTTGTCCTCCAGCCATATATTACACTGCAATGTGTTAACCCTTTCACGGCCGTCGGTTGTGTGATAGTAAAGGGTTAACCCTATGTCGTGTGGCAGTGAAAGGGTTAACAGTTATACAGTAAAGTACTGCACCTTTATTTTTTACAAGCAAGAACGTTAGGTTATGACTATAACCAAGTTCTGTTAGTATGGTGACGCTCGGCGTCACTCTCTGCACTGTCCTCGCACACGTGCACACGCACTGAATAAAGACCACAATGTACCTTTAATCCCAATATTTGTCTGACCACACCCCTATCAGCTTACCCATATAAGCAGGGGTGGGGCCACCCACTCGCCTCCTTCCCAAGCTTTCACCACAAGGCGAGATCAAGGGCTGCAGCGGCGTCGGACGCCGGGCGTCACCATACTAACAGAACTTGGTTATAGTCATAACCTAACGTTCTGTATCGTATGGCTCTCGCTCGGCGTCACTCTCTGCACAAGGGAGGCCGAGCGAGAGCCATCGGCCGACAAATACACCCCGCTGAAAGCCCCCCACAACCATCAGAACAGGGAGGGCCGAGCCCCCCCGACCCACCCTAATGGAGGGCACCCCCCCTATTGGGGGCTTCACGGGAGGGCGACGGACCCGACCGTGCGAAGAGGCACTCAAGCAACTCAACGCACAGGGTGAGCAGACCGTGGCTTGACCCCACGACTACACACACGCATGCCACCCGGGAACGAACGGAGGGAACAACCTCGTTACTGCCCCCAGAATCACGGGGTCAAGGGCAAACCCAACCCCGTGGCAAGGCCGTAGCAGCGGAGCGCGAAGGAAGACCCAGACCCACCAAAGGGACTGGACCCCCTGGAACGGGGGCCCGGAGAAGTCCATGATGCCAGCATCAAGACCCCACCAGGTGGGAACTTAGTGACCCCGCCCCCCACATCGCCAGCGTATTCGGACAAAGGCCCCTCAGCCGAGCGGGCCCTGTCCCCCCAATAGTACACCGCCTGGCACACTGACCCTGCAGAACAGGCAGTCAGCATGGCCGTAAGCACACAAAAAAGGTTAACCAACGGAAGCAGGCAGCGCACCGGGGAAAAACCAGGCAACAGGCTGTTAACCCTAGCCTGGAGACTGCGGACGAGACAGGTGCCAGAGGGGACAGCTGAACACAGCCGCTCCGGTGGAAGGGGCGTAAGCTGGCGTTGTTGCATGACCAAGCCTCCATTTAAAAAGCCCCCACCCAGAGGGGTTGAGGCAGAGAAGGCTGACACGATTGGCAGATGTCATGAATGTGCAGGGGCACCCTCAACCGGTGAACCCGGGAGTTGACACTGCTCCAACACACCAGGGAATCAACCACCTTGGTGTTACCCAATGCGGTGGTTGTTCCTATAACCCCTCAAGAAAAAAACTCCAAAACACACCTGCGGGTATACACCGGCTATACCGCAGTACAAGTGTTTCAGTTTTCAAAAAAGGGTTAACCCAGGCCTACGGGTCGACGAAACATGACTTCGGACCGGGCCCGGCGATACGGGAAGCACAGGGTCACCAGAGGAGGTCAAAGACCACCCCAACAGGCCCCTCTTCGCCATGCGTGAGAGAGGAGCGAAAAAGAATGGAGAACCAGCCCCAAGCACACCGTACTTGGTATTCCCAGGCGGTCTCCCAACCAAGTACTAACCAGGACCAACCTGTGTAGCGGCCGAGATCTGACGAGATCGAGCGTGTACAGGTTGGCATGGCCGTAAGCCATTACGACAGTGCTGAGTAAAAAATGTACCCAACCAGGGTCTCCATAGCGCTTAACCCTGTGACACCCGGACCGACCTGGCATTTTTCCCCCTGAAAAAAGCCCAAGTCCCTCAGGGTACCAGAACAGCAGATCTGCATCCCCGGCGGACAACGGGTTCAACTGATCCGGACCAGCGTGACCAGAACCAGTCCCGTGCCCTAACCACGCCGACATGCCTACTCCAGGAGAAGGGGCAGATATGCGTGTTGATCTTAAACATGAAAAGAAGGCGCCACCCAGACGTTTGGGCGAACCGCGCCCGGTGGCCCACCCCCAGGGCGTGAGACCCCTCTACATATGTTCAGATCCATTCCGCCATCATCCCCCAGATATGAACGAGAATCCGTCGATAACCAAACCAGGTCGTCGGATTTGGTCGTCGGAAGAGGAAAAACCTCCATCCCAGTTGCTTTATAAAAACGCCGTTTTAACCTCAAGCAACCAAGGCGTGCCAGTCAGTCGCCTGTTTACAGAACACCCCGAGTTAGCACTATACGTGCGTCGGGACACACCCACATCAATGAACAGGCTATTTAGACCTGTCATTGAATCCCCAAGGCGCCCAGGGGAACGACAAAAGGGGTGTGATACTTCCTAACTCCAACTCTTTTTAGTAGAAAAGAAGGAAGCACCAACAGTATGTATCCCAGTCTACACAGCCGGGGGTAAAAATTGTTCACATTTTTACATCCCACCACCCTCCCATAGGAAGGAGACGGGAATCCCCAGAGAGACTTCCCACGCGAGCTGTACAGATTGAAAAGAATATATTGCACCTTGAGCCATGTAAAAAATTGGTTTTAGGGCTCTCCGGGGAGGAGGCACTGAACCCATACACACTCAATAATCGAATTGAATCGAATACATACACAATAGAGTAGGACTCCTTCTAGAGGGTCCACTCACCTTGACAATCTGAGGAGGAGGCTCTGTACTCTGAAGGAGGCTCCCTCCTCACGGAAGGAGTCCCAACTCACAGAAGGCCCGAATAGGAGCTTGGTGAGGAGGAGCCCTGACCACCCCCCGAAACAGATCCATCACATGGACCTGAACAGCACACGGAAGTCCTACCAACAGAGACGCGCACGGTGACGTACTCTATGGCGGGGGAATTTCTGCGGTGCACACGCCCAATATTCCAGGCCGTGGGACCAGGAAACTCCCTCCCCCCCCCCCCCCCCCCCTCACCCTGTAACGTGCCGAACCGCAACGTGACAGGAACCTTGAAGGACAGGTGGGTTTACCCCTGACCAACAGAAAAAAGGGGGAGGAAAGGTTACCAGTTCACCCCTTTACGACCCCACACCCATGATACGATGAAATGACAAAAAGAGAGTATGACACAGTCATAGTCAGCTCTATGAAGCGTCTGACAGCTTCACACAGCGCATGAGCTAACCTGCTATCTGATTTTTACTAAGGAAAAAACACAGAATAGAGAGGGCTCTCCAAGAGCCCCGGTACCAAACTTACACATGTGCTTCTGTGGCCAGTCCAACCCAGTTGTAGGTCCCACACAGTGACACAATGTAGTGCAACAACATGTCTGAAAGGAGGATGAAGAAGTCCCCAGGGAACCGGGGGGAAAACACAATCCTCCTACTTTACCCTTAATACGGCCAGTTAAAACAGGAAAACCTGTTAATATGTGAACACACTGTTCATTGTCATTACAGGCTGAGAAAAGAATCATTCTTTACTCATTTGTCACTAAGCATAGCTTTATAGGTTAGTTAACCCCCTTAGTTGTGAGTACACGGTACATATAAACACACATGATGTTTCTCAACACAACAAACCAGATCATTTTCACATCTGTAACAACAACCCGATTTGCATGGAGAAGCTAAATACCAGTGACAAGACAATTCACACATAACTCACGTCATATCCTAAATGTAGTGCAGCAACACTCGTTTTGGAAAACACCGTTATTTACAAAACATTTAGAAGGGAAAGCCAGAAGAAGTGTACAAGGTCTGGCCAAACCTTGCCTACCCGGAGCGTAGATCAAGCGAAGTGCAGTCTCAAGGCACCGTAGTAAACACAGCCGTACTGTGTTGTCAATCTGGGCAGCGTCGCCGCTCCATCCCGTCGCTACGGTCCCCCTTGTTGACGCAGTCCTTGCCGTCCTGGCCCAGGGCAGGTTCGACGAACATCCTCTGTCAAAGATGACGTCGTAGTCAAGAGTGTTTAAAACATGTTATAATCAAAGCACGTTCAACAGAGTAGCATTAAGCTAACGGCCGCTCTAACCGTCGGTCGCTACCGCCCCTGCCCGCGAGACGCTGAGCGAACGGCGCACGCGACCAGAGGGGAGACTTCGAATCCCCCCCGCCTCTCCCCGTGAGGGAGAGGGGAGTTGGGAACCGCGGCGGCGCGCGAGGGGCCGGAGCCACCCCGCGCTGGGCCTCGGCCGATAGCAGCAAGCTAACGTTTCCTAGCCTAGTGATCACAGCAGGCTAGCGCCGCAGCTAACAGCTGACTGGCTAACAGTAGGCCACCACTAGCACGTAAGCTAAGCAGCTATCACCTGAACTTGTACACAATGATATAACACTCACTCAGACAGGCCGCCGTTCTGAAACCCTCCTCACTTTTTAAGAGAAAAGAGAAACAAGATGTTAACACAGTTTTACAACGGTGATTTTTCCAACACCCGACGGAGCCAGCACAATACCCAAATGGCCTGTAGCTGACTTGAACACAGATCTTCCGCTACCGAACATCTATGCCCATATTTCCTCGTGAGGAATACTCTCATTTGGATATGAAAGATGGGGCTCACGGTGACAGAGAAAACATCCACTCGTCCAGAAAACACAGGGATCACCAGTGTTAATGGTCGTGGCCCACTAGTTAAACTATAATGGGCTTCAGACCAAGGTCTTCTGTCGCCTAAGAGGCTGAACAAAGGACCCTAGTCTGGGGCCGGTTTTCATAAACATTGTCAACTAGCCCCCATAGCACTAACAGACAAGTGGAGCTTGCCAGCAAAACATAACTCACCAAACCTGGAACCCACCGCTCCTCACAACAGCGGCGCATCCTACAGCCCAGCTGTGTCTTTACCGCAACCAGCACACAGCAAGGACTGCAGTTGGAAAAGCATGTAGCGGCGCGAAGTCCCAATACGAAAACCGGTGGAGGATTTTTAGAATGATCATCATCTTCCAGACACTCCAGTACGAAGACAATATCGCCGTATTTTCTCGAAAAATAGTGAGAGAGAAAATAAAGATATGATGTCAACGTATCCTTGTTTTCCAACTCTTCTCCTACCATCACATCACTTCAAGTGGGGATCTACAGAGGCACTTCCTTGTGGTGAAAGCGAGAAAAGAGGCAAGTGGGTGGCCCCACCCCTGCTTATATGGGTAAGCTGATAGGGGTGTGGTCAGACAAATATTGGGATTAAAGGTACATTGTGGTCTTTATTCAGTGCGCGTGCACGTGTGCGAGGACAGTGCAGAGAGTGACGCCGAGCGAGAGCCATACGATACAGAACAAGAGCTAAGAATAAATGTAAAGTGCACACTAAAGAATTAAAACAAATAAACAACTTAGCTAACACACAATAATAATAATAATAATAATAATAATAATAATAATAATAATAATAATAATAATAATAATAATAATAATAATAATAATAATAATAATAATAATAATAATAATAACAACAATAACAAACAATAAAAGAATGTGCAAATTTGCTTTCAAAGAAAATTAAGAAGAAATGTAAAGTGCACACTAAAGAATTAAAACAAACAACTTAGCTAACAATCAATAATAACATTTACATTTACATTTAGTCATTTAGCTGACGCTTTTATCCAAAGCGACTTACAAGTTCTGTACGACAAGCCATCAGGAAGGGCACAACTCTATCAGCTGAGCAACAATGTTCATCAAAGTGTTGCGTGTTACAGTGTAGGTTAGTTTATTAGGACAAGTGCATGACAGTACGGTTAGTTAGGGTTAGATTTTATTTTTATTTATTTATTTTATTCAGATAATGGTTGAAGAAGTGCGTCTTTAGTCGACGGCGAAAGATTGGACGTGTTTCGGCTGTCCTAACTGGGGTGGGTAGTTCATTCCACCATGGTGGGGCAAGGACTGAGAATAGGCGACTTCTCTTTGATGACCCTCCCGGAGCTTGGATAGGAGTAGGTCTGAGGCGGCCAGAAGATGCAGAGCGTAGGGGTCTTGAGGGTGTGTAGTTAGAGACCATTGACCGGAGGTAGGCGGGAGCGGTTCCCTCTCGAGGGCCTTGAAGCGGATTCGTGCAGCAATGGGGAGCCAGTGCAGGTCCCTAAGAAGTGGGGTGACATGGGCCGACTTCGGTAGGTTTGAGATCAGGCGGGCCGCTGCGTTCTGAATGAGTTGAAGAGGCTTAGTGGCAGTGGCCGGGAGGCCAGCGAGCAGTGTGTTGCAGTAGTCGAGGCGGGAGATGACTGTTGATTGGACGAGGAGTTGGGTGGCTTCTTTTGTCAGGAAGGGGCGGATCCTTCTGACGTTGCTCAGGAGGAATCGGCAGGTTCTGGTTGTCGCTGCGATGTGAGCAGAGAAATTCAACTGGTCGTCGAGGACAACACCAAGGTTCTTGGCTGTCGGGGACGCGGTCACAGCTGCATTCTGGACTGTGATGGAAAGGTCGGTCAGGGGGGAGGATTTGGCCGGCAGGTGGAGCAATTCTGTTTTGCTTAGGTTCAGTTTGAGGTGGTTGGTCGTCATCCAGGCGGAGATGTCGGACAGACAGGCCGAGATCCGCTCAGAGATGTGGATGTCTGAGGGAGGGAAGGAGAGGAAGAGTTGAGTATCGTCGGCATAACAATGGTAGGAGAAGCCATGAGACGTGATAATGTTACCCAGTGATTTAGTGTAGAGGGAGAAGAGAAGGGGTCCTAAAACCGAGCCCTGGGGGACACCCGTCCGCAGGGGGCGGGTGGCCGACAGGGTCCCTCTCCATGACACTTGGTAGGAGCGGTCATTGAGGTATGATGACAGCCATGTCAGCGCAGAGCCAGCCACTCCCATTCCTGCGAGGGCCGCGAGGAGGATCTGGTGGTTGACTGTGTCGAAGGCTGCAGATAGATCTAGGAGAATCAGGACAGAGGAGAGGCCTTTCGCTTTCGCTAAGTGAAGTGCCTCTGTGACCGCAATGAGGGCTGTCTCTGTGGAGTGACCAGTCCTGAAGCCTGACTGATTAGGGTCTAGGAGGTCATTCTGTAAGAGATAAGCAGTAAGTTGGTTCGATACAGCACGTTCAAGTGTTTTAGAAAGGAAGGAGAGAAGAGAGACAGGACGGTAGTTGCCTATGACGGTAGGGTTCAGGGATGTTTTTTTTATGAGGGGCGTGACTCTGGCTTGTTTTAGGGAGGTGGGGACCACCCCCGAGTTGAGTGAGGAGTTGATGGTTGCAGTTAGGAATGGGAGGATGTCTGGTGCTATGGTCTGGAGGAGTGGGGAGGGTAGCCGGTCCAGCTGGCATGTAGTCGGACGGTTCGACGTTACCAGTGTCAGGGTCTCGGCTTCTGTAATGGGAGAGAAAGATGACAGAGTGAAGGATGAGGTTCTCGATTCAGCATTTGGAATGGGTGGGGGTTGGGAGAAGGAGCTGCGGGTGTTCTCCACTTTTTCCTCAAAGAAGATCGCAAAGTCTTCGGCAGAGAAAGATGAGGGAGGGGGGGGTGGGGGGGAGTGAGGAGGGAGGACATGGTAGCATGCAGTTTGCGAAGATTCTTGGCAGAGGCCTCGATCCTATGGTGAAAGAAAGAAGCTTTGGCATTAGTAATGGTTTTGGAGAATGTTAACAAGAGGTTGTGATATGTGTCGATGTCAGCAGTGAGGCGTGACTTTCTATACTTCCTTTCAGCCGCTCTCAGGACCTGTCTTTGTTCTCTCACTGGATCTGTCAGCCATGGACTGGGTGGGGAACGGCAAACAATAAAATAATGTGCAAATTTTCTTTAAAAGAAAATTATGTATTGTAAAATATGTTACACATATATAATCAAAATATAATATGCTAAATAACCAAACAAATAAATAGAAATTACAAATTCACTTTGTCTGAAGAACTATTTACATTCCACTCCCTATCATCACACTTCAAGGTTAGCCTGTAGCTTCTACTGGTTTCCATTTACAGTGCAATCCTTCTGGCCTTCCTCGCTGCAAAGTCATCAATCACATCATCATATGAAATCTGACCACCAACCTCATGGTTAATACTGATGCGTTCATGAGCCATGGTTGACCTCAGGTATGTTTTCAAGAGTTTTAAATTGGAAGCTACTGTTACTGGTAGCGTTGCACTGATCCGCAGAGCAATACACAAGTTGGGATATATTTCTGTGAGCTGCTTTGTGTGTATGGATTTCAACAACTCAAGAGTTGTCATGCTCTTTGATGGCAAGTCAGGTACATTTTCCAACTCCTGAGCCAGCTCCTTCTCATCCAAATCAGATTGCCCTCCATGGTTTAAGGTGTGTGCAAGTGCCTCTGCTTGCTTCATCAGCTCTTGGTGTGGCAGGTCTTGGAAGTTGTACAAAATTGCATACCTTTCACCTTGGCACGTTTCTCTTCTTCTTTTCTTCTCTTTTTATACTGCGACCCGGATGGCTTTTGTCTCTTCATAGTTCTCTAACATTAGTCTTTCTTTCCTCGACGCTCAATTCTTTTTTTTCTCCACTTTTTCTCCAAAGACTTTCTATTTTTCTCCCATCCCGATTTAGCCGTGCCAATTCTCCCCTCCCCTGTCTTGAACGTTGCTTGCATGTGCCCCCCCACTGGCCGATTGTAGGGAGGATAGAAGCCTGTCACATGTCTCCTCCGATACATGTGCAGGCAGCCAGTCGCATCTTTTCACCTGCCAGCGCGGACTCTCATTTTGGCAAGGAGTAACGTGTAGGAGGCTCACACTGCCCCCACCATTTTCCTGTCTCTGCTGTGCAGGCGCCCCAACCGACCTGTAGGAGTCGCTGTTTACAACATCCAGATTACCACCCATCGACTACCCACCCGCTAACTCTGCCAATTGAGTTAGTATGACGGCCGGCCCAAGCCGGAGGCAACGCCGACAGCCGGATTCGAACCCAGTGTCTCTTGCGTTGGTGACGAGTGCAATGTCCGCTGCGCCACCCAGCCGCCCTTGACGCTCAATTCTATAAACACTTTACCGATACCCATCAATGCACAGCGCTCTAGCATGTTCTGACTGTGAACACCTAAAGCTGAGGCTCAGACCGACCGACCGTTTTAGATTTTTGGCTCATTTCCCCTTATGTTAGAATTATTTTTGTATGTAAAAATAATGGTTGCAGGTATAGAGGGAGCGCCAAAACTGGGGCAAGCAATTTTTTTTTTTTTTTTAAAGTTTTGGCGCCCCCCTCTGGGTGGCGCCCTAGGCAACCGCCTATATCGCCTGTAGGAATCTACGCCCCTGGGTATGACAACAGGAATGTGCAAATAGATGCGAGTAGGTGCACTCCTCGTGCAGCACAGGAGCGTCCAGGTGGGTGGTGTCTCGGGAGCGGTGGTCCTGGGCACAGAGAGAACAAGATTAGGACAGGGTATGCAACAAGGACAGAGAAGCAAGGCTAGAGTGCGACGTTGTACCTAGGTTGTTAGGTTAACACTGCGACGAGGGAGAGCAGGATCCGTGGGCTGAAGTAGGGGTTTGATGATGAGGGAATCCCTCACAGCCGCGCTGATTGATCTCCCTCTGGCAGCGTGGGAATGCAGGGATCGGATGCTGCCCATATAAGGGTGCGGAAGGACGAGGGGTGAGGAAGGCTCTCGCCGTGATGGTGTGGAAGGAGGAGGGGTGAGGAAGGCTCTCGCCGTGATTATGACACTGTGACAGTGTCTTCTCCACTGTTCCTGTCCTCCAGGCATGCCATCTCTGAGGCTGAGACAGTGTCTTCTCCACTGTTCCTGTCCTCCAGGCATGCCATCTCTCTGACTGAGACAGTGTCTTCTTCACTGTACCTGTCCTCCAGGCATGCCATCTCTCTGACTGAGACAGTGTCTTCTTCACTGTACCTGTCCTCCAGGCATGCCATCTCTCTGACTGAGACAGTGTCTTCTTCACTGTACCTGTCCTCCAGGCATGCCATCTCTCTGACTGAGACAGTGTCTTCTCCACTGTACCTGTCCTCCAGGCATGCCATCTCTCTGACTGAGACAGTGTCTTCTCCACTGTACCTGTCCTCCAGGCATGCCATCTCTCTGACTGAGACAGTGTCTTCTCCACTGTACCTGTCCTCCAGGCATGCCATCTCTCTGACTGAGACAGTGTCTTCTCCACTGTTCCTGTCCTCCAGGCATGCCATCTCTCTGACTGAGACAGTGTCTTCTTCACTGTACCTGTCCTCCAGGCATGCCATCTCTCTGACTGAGACAGTGTCTTCTTCACTGTTCTTGTCCTCCAGGCATGCCATCTCTCTGACTGAGACAGTGTCTTCGTCACTGTTCCTGTCCTCCAGGCATGCCAGAGAGAGAGAGAGAGAGAGAGAGAGAGAGAGAGAGAGAGAGAGAGAGAGAGAGAGAGAGAGAGAGAGAGAGAGAGAGAGAGAGAGAGAGAGAGAGAGAGAGAGAGAGAGAGAGAGACTGCCTACTGGTCAGTTAATACATGGACTGAGAATTAACAATATTCCACATTTGCCACAAGAGGGAGCCCAATTGAAAGTAATGGCCATGCTGCTCTGGAATCTGCTGGTGTCTGCCTTGAATCTCTGTGGCTCTGCCCCCTTAACCCTTTCAGGTGTGCAATCCAATCTCCCATGCCCATGAGCGCTTAGACTTTTGAGAACTAAACATTCTAATGATGGTAGCCTATGAGAGTGACTACTAGTACTACAGAATGTGTGGAATGCCCATTGTTCTTTCACATTGGGGGAGACATGTGAAAAACAATGGTTGCTATGTTTTGATAAATTAAAAACATATGAACAATTAAATAATACTTTGGTGTTGTATTACTGGGTCTTGTAAACAACGGTAATAATGTCATGGATTTCCAATGGTTTTCCTACTCTACCCCTGCGCTGGAGTTAGGCAAAGAGTGGTTACCATTACCAATGGTTACAGGAGGCCGCCATGTTGGAAGACATAGCCTATGTTGCCCATATAAGCTGTAGAGCTTTAGATTTTTAAGGTAGAATTCTGAAAAACACATCAAAATGTTTAATATAGGGGCGCCCTTGTGCCTCGCACACCTACGCGGCCGTCCCGGGTTCGACTCCCGCTCTCGGGGGATAATTTATTGCATGTCTTCCCCCACTTCTTCTCCCATCCTCCCTCTCCTGTCGATCATGTCTGACCTTGAAAAGATGGAAAAACGCTAAAATAAATCTTTAAAAAAAAAGTTTAATATAAAGCGTATTGGTAATTATAATCAACTTGCTCCTGCAAATATCCCACCTCATTAATGCTTCCCCAGATTTACATTATCTACATGAGATCATAGATATTTATTGGTATATTTTATATATTTGGGGAAAACATGTGGCTATATTGACTTTGGAAATGGGAGGTGATCAGTTAATCAAGACTCACTAAATTAGGAGATATAACATGTCAAGCGCCAGAGCTCTATAGAAGAATGAAAACAAGTTGTTAACACAGACCTGAGAATCTCACCTCTGCCTATCGCTGAATAAATAGAACACGTATTAAACCCAACTCTCACTCTCACACACACTCACTCACACACACACACACACACACACACACACACACACACACACACACACACAGAGAGAGTTGGTCTCTCTGCTGCACACACGCGCGCGCTTGGGGGACCAGTCATTGTACATTTATTACAAAAGAAACTGGGTTGTAAAGATGGGTAACAAAACATACACATAAGGATACAGATTAGCCAGTCTTAAATTGGATTATTCCCATTTATTAGAACCCAAGCGCGCTCATTCGCCTGCGTCCTCCGTGACGCACAGCCGTCACCATTGCATATCCAATGAACCCTCCACTGTCCCACTGCAATAAAGGCAGATAACGGACCATGGGGAGCGGGTGAAAACTTTTTATACTGACATGTGATGTTAGAGCAATGACTTTTGCGTAACAGTAAAACTGGGACTAGGCTCCCAGTATACGAGGAGGATAGGGACTTTATTACGGTAAGAAAAAGGAGCGATTGGTTGATATTGCCGGGAGGGGAGAAGAGAAGAGGACGGCAAAATCGGCGAGTTGGGTTGAGAGACCAGTCCAAGAACCAGCGGTGGAATAGCCAGTTTGAAAGATGAGCTTGTTGTCTGCTATAGACACGAGTGCCTCCGTGTACCAGCCTGCACAACTTCTCAATTGGGTCTATCTCTCCTTGCAAGACACCCACCAGACCAGCGCCTTTGACGCGTTCAGACCCGAGCCCAACTCTTCCCACCCGGACCTCAACTACAGCAAGACTCCCACGGCAGACCTGAGCTCTTCTCTGAACTCCAACTATCTCAACAACTTCTTTCAACTCCAGCGGAATGAGGTAAACGATGACATGTTATGTTATACATTATATCTGGTGGTGGGGTTTAGATTCCACTTGTACTAAACTGAATGTTGTGGTGTTTCTGGACTCGTCCCGTCCCGTGTCTGGCGCTGGCTGAGCCTGTACAACATGGGCTATTCTGGTAATACTCATAATAACCGCCATGATAATTGTTATAATTCTTATGTGGACATTAGGGCAAGTCATAAACTCATAATCCATCAGTATTTCTAGAAAGCAGTAGGCCTATCATAACGGTCCAGTCCACCAACAACTGTTATTACAAGTTTTGTTTTATTCTAAGATCAGAACATTAACTCATTGACAGCTCTGAAACCAACATTTAGCACCTATAGGCGTTTGGACATTTCAGCTTTCACTGTTATCAGTTAGCATATGTATACTAACCGTGTCTGTCTCTTACAATAGGCTATTCAAACCCCCCAGCCCCTCTAACTGGTAATAAGCTGTACACTTGCAGACACTATTCAGGCCAATTGTTTTGGGGATGGATCAGAGCGCAGGCCTGTCTCGAGCGTGCCACACGTAGGAGCGTGAGGCGTCTGGGCTTGTGTTCTGCATACTAATGGTAGTGTTTTGAAGGTTTAGTGCAGTATGCCATATAAGAGAAGAGAATCTTCAAAATCTGAATTCATAGAGAGGGAGAGAGGGGGGGGGGGGGGCGTACTCTGCCTAGCAGGCCATTGCTGACTCCTGTGGAGAGATCTATTTTGCCTGAGTTCTTCAAATAGATCTGGTTGTGCAAACAAAATCAAGACTTGTTTACATACTTTCTATTTCTGTTTCTGTGTAATTTTAGGACAAACATGCCAATAATGCATGCATGTACAAACCTGATATTCCACCTCCTAGACCATACCCTCCTGTACACAGAGTCTCACCCCCATGACTTGGATGCAGTAGGGCAAATATTATCTAAAGTATAATAGTCTTACAACCTGTCGACTGACATTCAAATGATCTCTGTTACTTTGATGGGTATATTGCGATGGTGTCATGTATTTAAAAACGACAATATACTGGTTCAGAGGAGACAAGGGGTAGAGAAGATGCAGTGAACTTAGCCCCAGTGTCCAGTTATTAGGATGGTGACATGATCACAGAGGCTTTGGAAGCCATTTAACATGAAACGGTTCTCTGAGAAAACGGGTGTGTGCACATTATATATTATAAGCCGTTGTGTAATGCCATCTAATCCTATTGAGTATCAAGTGTTTCAAACTGAATGAACACAACGTCTGGAAACACTTTGAGCAGGCAGTTCTTTAAGCCAAGTAAAATAGACCACTCTAGAGATTTGATCGAGAGATGAGTAATGTACATTTCACTCGTACTCTAACAGATCGTATGGATGGCGGCAGACTGTTTCCAAGTTGGGAATGAGTCAAATGTTGGTAATACATGATTGTATTTGATGCATGGAAGATGGGTTTAAGTGTTTGTTAATGTGTTTAGTAGTATCATGGCCTCCCATGCTGATAACATTTAACATTGTTTAACAAAGCTTGTATTATATTAATTATTTATTTATATTTATATATGTATGTGTATGTATATATATATTTATATATATGTATGTATTTGTTGTATATATATATATTTATATGTATGTATGTATGTATGTGTATATATATATATATAATTTGGCTTGATGAAGTTCACATGAGCTCCTTTCAGTCTTGCCCCTTGCACCAGATTCCTAGTTTAAACACAACAGTGTGTGTGTGTGTGTGTGTGTGTGTGTGTGTGTGTGTGTGTGTGTGTGTGTGTGTGTGTGTGTGTGTGTGTGTGTGCCTCCCCTGGAGTGCGACACCTCATCCATGGATCTGTAGAAGCACTGAGTCACCTACTCACAACAAATGAGCTGAGCAGAACCTGACATCTATAGTGGGAGTCAGGACCAGTTGGTCTTTCAGAGGTTCTGATTGGCTGACACACACACACACACACGCGCACACACACGCACACACACACACACAATAAATAAACAAATATGGGGGCACACCATTAGCAGATGTGTGGGAAATGTGTTTCCTGTAGGTTGACACCTGAGGGAGGATTCATGGCCAGAAAGTATAGAAATACTGTATAAACGTCCTGTATACTCCATTTTGGTGCATTAACTAAACAACACCTTGCTTGTGTTGTATTTTACACCCTGTGCTGCTAAATAGATGTAGGCCTATACCTTTCCCACAAAGTGAGTGACAGAACGGCAGAATATCAGTATCAGTCAAGGTCTGAAATGGAACAACAGCTGGAAAGGCTTGGAAACAAAGGAACACTGCAGTAATATTTGATTCATCCCGGGGTGGACCTTATAAATGAAACATGATGAGTCCTGAAGCTGGAACCGGTTAGCGAGCCAGCAGCCTGGTTAGATCTGGACCTGGACCTCAGCGCCGGGCTGGCCAGGTTGCTGCCAAGTATAAGGTTTCTGTACTATACAACATTAGACATCAACAATAACATTACTTCCCAAACCATGACCGTGGTTCCGTCTGGGGAGAGACATTACTCCCACTGAGGAGAAGCAGCAGCTTCACACTGCGGTGCCTTTATACACACACACACACACACACACACACACACACACACACACACACACACACACACACACACACACACACACACACACACACACACACACACACACACACACACACACACACACACACACACACACACACACACACACACACACACACACACAGGGACAATGACTGAATTCATTTTGACCATTTTTAGTGTGGTATAATGGTTATGTGTGTAAAGCACAGATCACAATCATAACTATTACATTTTTTTGTATACATAAGTACAATATATCCACTCTACAAAGTGTCTAATGCTAATATGTTTGGCTCCTTTCTTCTCTCTCTCTCTCTCTCTCTCTCTCTCTCTCTTGCTCTCTTGAAAGTATATATTTTTCTGATTCATATTAGCTCGTTGGAACAAGGGAAGGCATGGCATGGATGAGAAGGGAAATGAGGAGCTGCAGGCTGTCCCTCCCTTTCCCTACAGAACATTCGTATTCAAAACCTAATCTTCATATGAATTCACTAGCATGCCGGTGACATACTGTGTGACTCAGGGTCCAGACTGTAAAACAATGCTGTCCTTGGCTAGTTAACTAGTCCAACAGTCCAACAGTACATAGTGACTTAGTTCACCTCCAACAGTGCATAGTGACTTAGTTCACCTCCAACAGTGCATAGTGACTTAGTCTACCTCCAACAGTGCATAGTGACTTAGTCTACCTCCAACAGTGCATAGTGACTTAGTCTACCTCCAACAGTACATAGTGACTTAGTTCACCTCCAACAGTGCATAGTGACTTAGTTCACCTCCAACAGTGCATAGTGACTTAGTCTACCTCCAACAGTGCATAGTGACTTAGTTCACCTCCAACAGTGCATAGTGACTTAGTTTACCTCCAACAGTGCATAGTGACTTAGTCTACCTCCAACAGTACATAGTGACTTAGTTCACCTCCAACAGTGCATAGTGACTTAGTTCACCTCCAACAGTACATAGTGACTTAGTTTACCTCCAACAGTGCATAGTGACTTAGTTCACCTCCAACAGTACATAGTGACTTAGTCTACCTCCAACAGTGCATAGTGACTTAGTCTACCTCCAACAGTGCATAGTGACTTAGTCTACCTCCAACAGTGCATAGTGACTTAGTCTACCTCCAACAGTGCATAGTGACTTAGTCTACCTCCAACAGTGCATAGTGACTTAGTCTACCTCCAACAGTGCATAGTGACTTAGTTCACCTCCAACAGTGCATAGTGACTTAGTTCACCTCCAACAGTGCATAGTGACTTAGTCTACCTCCAACAGTGCATAGTGACTTAGTTTACCTCCAACAGTGCATAGTGACTTAGTTCACCTCCAACAGTGCATAGTGACTTAGTTCACCTCCAACAGTGCATAGTGACTTAGTCTACCTCCAACAGTGCATAGTGACTTAGTCTACCTCCAACAGTGCATAGTGACTTAGTTCACCTCCAACAGTGCATAGTGACTTAGTTCACCTCCAACAGTGCATAGTGACTTAGTCTACCTCCAACAGTGCATAGTGACTTAGTCTACCTCCAACAGTGCATAGTGACTTATCCCCTGTTTAGACGGAAACGCTAGCAGGTGAATCCGCAAAAATATTTTTTCGGATGTGCCTTTTGTTTATACGGCAACAGCGTTTTTACGGGGAGAATCCGCAAAAAAGTGAGACCACCTTCCTGGGTGGAATTCCTAGAAACGATAAACCTTTGCGCTATCATCTAAA
The DNA here is from genome assembly GCF_963971535.1 of Notolepis coatsorum. NCBI lineage: Eukaryota > Metazoa > Chordata > Actinopteri > Aulopiformes > Paralepididae > Notolepis > Notolepis coatsorum. The sequence goes on along the minus strand of NC_140173.1, from coordinate 118,488,264 downwards.
CTGTCAAACCGCATAAAACTATGACGAAAGGGTTGTCAAGGCTCTCGTCGCATACTGCTTATGTCACAGGCATGCGCCAGTAGCCTAGAAGCGTAAACAAAGCATGTCTGATTCTATCCATGGCGATCACCTGAAGGCTACATTGGCAGTACTTTTAAATACACAAGAATCTGTCCCACGGCTATCGCAACTATTAGTGACTGGAGCCACTGTCTGTGAGTGAATCTGCTTTGGTCCAATCACATTCCCCCACCCACAGTCTGCGAATCAGAGGCAGAGTAGGGCGGGTCTTCACAGCACGTCATGTGACATATGCGCCAATCGTGTGACAGCGGGGCTCCGTCGTCTCGAGTCTTTACAGCCTCGTCTGCACGCAGAATTCCATCCCAAAACACTAGTCTAAACGCAAAATTTAAAGTGAGACCGCAAGACGACTTTTGCAGTTTCTGTTCAGACTATCTCCGTCTAAACATGGCCTTAGTCTACCTCCAACAGTGCATAGTGACTTAGTTCACCTCCAACAGTGCATAGTGACTTAGTTCACCTCCAACAGTGCATAGTGACTTAGTCTACCTCCAACAGTGCATAGTGACTTAGTCTACCTCCAACAGTACATAGTGACTTAGTTCACCTCCAACAGTACATAGTGACTTAGTTTACCTCCAACAGTGCATAGTGACTTAGTCTACCTCCAACAGTGCATAGTGACTTAGTTCACCTCCAACAGTGCATAGTGACTTAGTTTACCTCCAACAGTGCATAGTGACTTAGTCTACCTCCAACAGTACATAGTGACTTAGTTCACCTCCAACAGTACATAGTGACTTAGTTCACCTCCAACAGTGCATAGTGACTTAGTTTACCTCCAACAGTGCATAGTGACTTAGTCTACCTCCAACAGTACATAGTGACTTAGTTCACCTCCAACAGTACATAGTGACTTAGTTTACCTCCAACAGTGCATAGTGACTTAGTCTACCTCCAACAGTGCATAGTGACTTAGTTCACCTCCAACAGTGCATAGTGACTTAGTTTACCTCCAACAGTGCATAGTGACTTAGTCTACCTCCAACAGTACATAGTGACTTAGTTTACCTCCAACAGTGCATAGTGACTTAGTCTACCTCCAACAGTGCATAGTGACTTAGTTCACCTCCAACAGTGCATAGTGACTTAGTTCACCTCCAACAGTGCATAGTGACTTAGTCTACCTCCAACAGTGCATAGTGACTTAGTTCACCTCCAACAGTGCATAGTGACTTAGTTCACCTCCAACAGTGCATAGTGACTTAGTTCACCTCCAACAGTGCATAGTGACTTAGTCTACCTCCAACAGTGCATAGTGACTTAGTTCACCTCCAACAGTGCATAGTGACTTAGTCTACCTCCAACAGTGCATAGTGACTTAGTCTACCTCCACCAGTGCATAGTGACTTAGTCTACCTTCAACAGTGCATAGTGACTTAGTCTATCTCCAACAGTGCATAGTGACATGGTCTGATGTTACACACGCCTGGGTGGGGAACATGCCTTTACCTCTTGTATACAATGAGTCATCCTCCATAAAGTCCCATCCTTCTCAATGGACATCCTCCACGGGTACTTTTACAGCTTGTGAGCACAACTGGGCCTCGTGCCAGATGTTCTGAGTTTAATGAGAGATATCGTCTTGAGACCCCCCCCCCCCCCCCCTTTCTCAACACCAGAGAAAACAGGACAGAGAGAGTGGTGGAAGGAAATTGAAGATCAAACTCAACATCTCAAACTCGAAAATAGGATGTTTTGTGTGACGTTATCTTGCATGTAGTACTGTAGTTTAGTGTCTTTCAAAAGCGAATGTGTTTCCTGTAGCTTTGAGTGGGTGGGGTTGTTACAGGTGCAGTATTTGTAAAGATGTACCCTGGCATCTCTCTGTGCCTCCTGGAATGATTTACATTAAAACATTCCAACGGGTCTACTGATTTTGTGATTGATGGTTGGCAGGCTTTTGGACAAAGATTTAGAAGAAGATGTACATATATAGTTAATGTAGTACATATATAAGTACATATATCTCTTGTTTTCCAGGCCTTAAACAACAACGTGTACAAGAATGTGTCACCGTACGGCTCCCTCAACAACATTGTAGATGGACTCACCTCCCTGACCGATCACTTCTCCGACCTTTCCCTCTCCTCGGAGCCACGGAAGCCCAGCAAGAGACCTCCGCCCAACTACCTGTGCCACCTTTGCTTCAACAAGGGCCACTACATCAAAGACTGCCCTCAGGTGAGACACGCGTATAATAATAACTTTACATAATACCTCTTTTTCTTTTCTGAAGGGTTTGTCTGTATGTATGTCTGTATCTCTGTCCCCACAAACGTCGACCAATCACAGCTCACACTGCTATGCAATGTCAATCACACTTCTTACACACACGTCAACACAGAGCTAGTCTCGAGTAATAAGAAGAAGAGGAAGAAGTCTTTATTCATCATGCATTGACACACACATGCGATGGGCGGCACACACAGATGCAATTTTATTTTGGGTCGCCGATGAAATTGAGTCTCTGAGCTTGACCCATCCCGTCGTCCTTCCCCCCAAGGGCAGCCGGGAGCAGATAGGGGCTGTGGCGTGGGGCCGCGCCCCGGGGACCAATCCAAGCGCTCCTGTCCGTCTTCATCAGGGAGCGCGACAGCATTAGCGATCTGTTGTGCATGGGAGATACCCCACCTGGGTACCTGGCAACGCGGTCGCCAAGCAGGAATCGAACCCTGGACCTTCTAGCTGTGAGGCAACAGTGTTAACCACTACACCACCGTGCTGCCATGTAGTAGCCATACTTCTCTCCACATAATGTTACACTACGTTAGCACTGTACCAGCGCCGGAGAGAGGTCTGGCTGAACCTATTATCATTCCGGTATAGAGGAAAAAACACTCTGGCTTGTTTGTACTTCTTTAAAACAATCACAATCATCCTGGGCGGCGCTAAGCAAAATAGACTTGCAAAATAGTGTCGCAGATAGTGGAGGGGAAGGAGAATTCCGACTGAAATCGTCGGCCAATGGATGCTTATACCCACAGTCTCATGACGCCGATCCAGACTAACAGATGGCTATCACTAGCCATCTGCTTAAGCTACTAAAGCACGTAAAGATGCAAAAGAAAGCCAAGCTATAAAATTGATGATGAATTGATACACATTTGTGAATGTGCATGCTTGTTTCACGACCTGCTGGTGCCAATGTTAGTAGCTAGCATCCACCCAAAGCTAGAAGGTCTACCTCTCTCTACTACTAGGCTAAGCTAAACCCCCCCCAGCCCATATCTTTGCTGTGATAAAGACAAGTTAATAGTGTGCTGTCCATGGTTATGAAACAACAGTCAACGTTGGTAACATTAGCAACGTATGTTGTTATCAGTGTTAGGAACGCAATGTTACGTTAGCAACGTTATGTAACGTTAGTAACAGGCTGCAGTTCACTTTATGCAAGAATGTTTTGCATCTGTGACACTATGTCCCAGCTAAAGATTGCACAGGGAAGTTATTAGACTAGGTGTCCTCTTTTATTTTAAATCCATTGTGATGAAAATCAATCTTTCCAGGGACACCTGGTCAAGATAATACAGCATTATAAAGTTACAGAAAGGATCAAATAGAGCGTGATGAGAAGAAACAGGGACAATTAGAAAATAGAGCATGTTAAAAGCAGATAAGGGGCAAGTTGCAACAGATACATAATACAAAATCCAGCTTGTGAATTGCACTCTTCATTTACACAGAGCTTTGAACTCTCCCAGGGAGACAAAATCATTAACCTGTAGCGTGTTCTGAAGGTTATTCCATGACCTGGGTACAAAATAAGAGAAAGCTGCTCTACCCAGTTCTGAGCAAATCCTGGGTGAATGGTAAATGGTAACAGCCTGGGTACCTGGTAGAACAGCCACCTAGAAGGGCGGCTAAGTGGCGCAGTGGGCAAGGCGCTCGCCACTAGTGCAGGAGATGCTGGGTTCGAGCCCAGCTCTCTGCATTGCTACCAGCTTGGCTGGTCGTTCATACTAACACAATTGGCAGTGTTAGGGGTGGGAAAGCTGGTGGGTGGGTCCTGGTCGTTGTAAACAGCGACTCCTACAGTTCGGTCGGGGCGCCTGCTCAGCGAGGAAAGGATCTAAGGGGGGTAGTGTGATCCTTCCACACGTTACACCCTCTCAGTGAGTCCGCGCTGCCAGGTGAAAAGAAGCGGTTGATTGGCTACACATGTGTCGGAGGAAGCACGTGATAGCCTCCACTCTCCCAGACCGATCGTAGGGGGTAGGTGCGCAGCGACCAGGAAGGGGATTGGGAATTGGCATAACGACTAACATTGGGATGGGAGAAAAACGGAGGAAAAAGGAGGGGGAACAAGATCCAAAAAAATTAAAGGAACAGCCACCTAGTAGAGCGAAAGGTACAGCAGCTGGTGGCGAGTTATAGATGACACAGATATACAGGGAGTTTATGGTTTTGTAGATAGAAATAGACCAATGCTGCCGTCTCCCTAGGCTTAATGAAGGAAACATACAGTAAATTGAATTAAAACCAAGATACGATGTATTTCCATAATTTTGAGGTCATTTCACCATAATGGTGATCAGAAATTAGGGAAATACCACGATACCGTTTTGGAAATACAAGTAGTTAATTGTAATAGTGATGACGATTCTGATCCTCATCACTAAAGGCCACTGGAAGTCCTCATCGCCCACGTAGCTCCTAGTAATATCAGTGCCCTCCTGCCCATGATAATTCAGTGTCAAGTCAAGTCAAGTCAAGTCAAGAGTTTTAATTGTCACGGCATACAGGTATACAATGAAATGCGGGTGGTCTTGCCCGCAACGATGTGCAATACAGTGGTACATATAATAGAATCAAAAGAAGAAACAACATTGTGCAGTAACAGATAGCAGGTAACATGGAGTGACATCTCGGTATCTGTACATAGTTATTTACAGCGCATGTGTGACATGCTAGTTAGCTTTGGTAGTGCAATACACTGTTCCTGTTATTCTAATTTAAAGTGTCCTTTCCTTTGGCCATAAGTGTGCGTGTGTGCGACATGAGTGTGTGCCCGCTCATGTTAAAGTGTTAAGTGGCTGCTCGTGTGTGAGCGTGCACAGTGTGCGTGTCGTGTGTGTGTTCATGTGTGCTTGTGTGTGGACAGTTCAATGTTCTGAGCACTCAATGTACATTGTTCATGGCTCTGATGGCCTGGGGGAAGAAGCTGAGCCTAAGCCGCTCTGTCCTAGTAGCTGGGATTTGCAGGCGTCTGCCTGACCTCAGCAGCTGAAACAGGCTGTTATTGGGGTGGTGAGGGTCTTTCATTATCCTGCAGGCTCTGGATTTGCACCTCTTGTTGTATAGAACCTGCAGGGGGGGTAGTGCAATACCCGTGGTACGCTCGGCTGAGCGCACCACTTTCTGTAGGGCCTTCTTGTCCTGTGCCATGCTGTTTCCATACCAGGCAGTGATGTTTCCGGTCAGGATGCTCTCTACAGCTCCTGAGTAGAAGGACTGGAGTATCTTCCCCGATACTCTGAACTTCCTTAACTGTACTTTGTACAACACAATGTAATATTATGTAATATTACACATGGCTACTAAATGCTATTTCCCCGCAGTAATACTAATCTGACTTGCCTCAGAATTAGTTTAGTGTGTCCATAGATGCCACAAAAGACCTTGTTTGCTGTTAGGCTATCTCTCTCTCTCTGGGCTCTGGCTCTGGTCTGACCTACTTGTTGGACAGGCAGGCCTCTGTCCTCTGTAGTCATGCGTGTGTGTACGTGTGTGTGTGTGTGTGTGTGTGTGTGTGTGTGTGTGTGTGTGTGTGTGTGTGTGTATTAATTGGGCACTTCACATTGAGAGAAACTATCCACTTTTTCTCCTTATTTTTCAATTTTTTCTCCCATCCCAATTTCGTGTATCCAATTCTCCCCTACCCTGTCTTGAACGTTGCTAGACTATGCCTCCCACTGGTCGGCTGTAGTGAGGATAGAAGCCTTGCATCACGTGTCCCCTCCGGTACACGAGGAGGCAGCCTGTCGCATTTTTTCACCAGACAGCTCGAACTCTCAGTGACGAGGAGTAACGCGTGGGAGGCTCACGCTGCCCCCGATACTTCCTGTCTCTGCTGTACAGGCGTCACCCAACCGACCTGTAGGAGTCGCTGTCCACAAAGTCCAATCCCCACCCACCGGCTTTCCCACCCTCTAACACTGCCAATTGTGTTAGTATGACGGCCGGCCAAGCCGGAAGCAACGCAGAGAGCTGCGCTCGATACCAGTATATCCTGCGTTAGTGGCGAGCGCCTTGCCCACTGCGCCACCCAGCCGCCTGAGAGAAACTATCTTGAGAACGGTGTAGTAACTGTTATCTTGTTTCCACTCCAAGAGTCAGATATGAGATTGTTTTTACTATCCATTCTCGCATTTCAGTTTATCACCCAGTTAGTCATGGTTGGTAAATAATGAAAACCCTCCAGATTAAGAAAACACACTTTTCTGGTCGATGTGTTATTTTAACGTGTAAGTAAGTACTTTTTCACAAATCTTAGATGTTTGTTTAAGAAAACAAACTTTACCCTCTCATTTCCCATGTCCCAGTGTTTCATGATGCAAGTGTGTGTGTGAGCCCAATAAGCATAACAGTGGCGAATCAGCAGTGGGTTCAAGCTATGAGGTCACATGCACGCTAAAGTGTGACCAATGGGGTCTGAGCTATTGTCAACTCCAGGAAGCTATTACTGATCTAGTCATTTACCAGGGTAGTGTCTAGATCAGTGGTCTCCAACGAGTAGCTCACAAGCTAAGCTACCAGTAGCTCCCCGCCTGCTTCTGAGTAGAGAAAAGGTCATGGGGTCATCAAAATCAAGTAGGTTCTTGTAATTAGTTGTAATTAGTTTGTAAAGTTCCCGGTTCGATTCCCGCTCCTCCCGGGCAGAGTGTCGAAGTGTCCATGAGCAAGACACTTAACCCCTATTTGCTCCCGATGAGCAGGTTGGCACTCTGCATGGTTGCCTCCACCGTCGGTGTGTGAATGTGTGAGTGTATGGGTAAAATGTGAGGAACAAAGGAATGCTTATTAGTAGGTATTCATCACATTCCATAATTGGTATATACAACCAAATCAGCAGAGAGCACATTCAAACTAGCCTCACAATTAGTGGCAAAATAAGTATGAATAAGTGACACCACAGTCTGTTGAAATCTAAAAATGTATCAACCATACATTAGTTATGTCGTGTGAAAGCTTGAGACAACTGTTACATCGAGAATTCATATTCATATTCGATATTTGCTGTTTAGATCATATAAGAGAATATAACTCTGGTCAATGGTCTAGATCCTATCGTCCATTTTTTGTGGGAATAGTGCCACAACGAGGCAAAATAACGCACATCGTCACAGGCCTCCTTACTTCTGTAGAACAAACTTATTTGTGAAGTTTGGTGCAAATCGGACAAAGAGTTCACAAGTAACACATAACTTCCTGTTTACCGTTAGTTTTTCTAAATTCGGAAAATCCTAAATTCAATTGGATCTGCAGTCATACGGTCTGGCCTATCAACTATTACATTATATCTAGATGGTGTATTTGAAGACGTTGTCCTTAGATGCCACACAGCCAGTTTTGTGAGCATCAGTTTAACAGCAAAGGGAGAGTAGGGAAAAAAGTGATTATCAATTAAATTTAAAGCTGCAGTGCGGAACTTTGACATAAATGAATGTCCGTTACATTTAAGCCCTGTCCAAACAAGTTTACACAATGCTGCTTAAGCCCATCACCACCAGGGGGCTCTCTCTGTATTTCTCAGTATACCAGAGTAGTGTCTGTGTAGACACTCCCGCGCTGGCGCACTGGTATAGTGATGTGTTTTTGGCTAGTTTGTGGAAGAGAAGAACAACAGTAGGGACGGAGTGAAATGTTGGAAAAACCTAAGAAACGTCCAAGAAAGGTTTCTGGAGTGGAAGCTCCAGATAAAAAAGGAAACTTGGCATTCAGAAGAAAAAAAGTAAAACAAAAAAAAAGAAAGCTATGGACAGCGAGGACAATGATAGTGTTTGTGTAATTCCGCTGACTGCCAGTAGTTGGAGTTCTGCACTGTTACTACTTTAAATGGCGGGGAATCGTAGTGTGGCAGACTTCATAGGTCCTTATGGGATATTTCTCCATAAGGATCCGCGTCTCTGGATATCATGAGATGTACAAGGATGTTGAGGATGTACGAGTCGGTGGTGGCGGGCGCCTTCTTGTACACTGTGACCTGCTGGGGCAGCGGACTGAGAGCGGGGGACACAAACAGGCTGGAAAAGCTAGTCAGGAAGGCCAGTAACGTGGTAGGGGTGGAGCTGGACTCTCTAGCGGTGGTGGCGGAGAGGAGGAGCCTTGCTAAGCTCCACGCCATCATGGACAATTCCTCCCACCCACTACACACGGACTTGGCTGACAGAAGGAGCACGTTCAGAACTAACGTTAGACTAAGGCTCAGTCTAGATGTACACTGAACGGCACATGAAGTCCTTCATTCCGACAGCCATTAGACTCTATAATGCATCACTGTGCCTCACTGCATCACTGAGCACAGGGTGACAGTACAGCCTGGCAAAATCCTGCTGGACACTTTTCACTTTACATTTTCACACTTATTACTGTACATTTTACTGTATATTTTTGGCTGGATAGTTGTATATTTAAGATTTTAGAACAGAATGTAGATCCCCGACCGTATTTTATTCTTTATTCTATTTTATTCTTATTTTTAATATGATTATATTCTTATTCCTATTTTAGTCCTATTGACTACCTAAATGTTTATTGTTGTTCAATGTGAGCGATCTGTAGTGCCGAATTTCCCTCGGGATTATTAAAGGATTTCTATTCTATTCTATTCTCATGATCTCATCATACCTGACTGTATGACTGACTAACGGGTCAAGATGAGCTCCATTTAAAGTTTAGCCTGATGTTGGCACTGGAGGAACGGTCACAGGGTCACCCAAAACAATTGGTTTCTTTTTCTAGGGGTCATGAATGTCCAATAAAAACGACTCCACTAATCATATTCACACCCAGGATCTGTGGTGGCAGTGGCGGTGGCAGCGGACGCAGCAGTGGTTGCGGTGAATCCATAATATCTGACTCAGACACTATAATTTCAGGGATATAAATCAATTGAAAAAAACACCACACTAGACACTAGCATTTACTATATCACCCAGTTTCTCATAAGCCTGTTAGCACTAATATCATCACAGTCCACTGGACTTCCATTAGAACGAAGATGAGAAAATATTAGATGGGCAATGGGCTACAGCTAGAAAAACCTGCTAAGTAGCCCAGAGATGACGGGCTAATACAGGTGTGAAGCCACATGATCTACATGGCTCTCTCCTCCTGGATCAACAATGCTTCTGTTGTTTGATTATGTAGTGGTGACACCCACATACGATTTTTTTTGCAATGGCAGACATGATTATAGACATTGTACTGACATTGGCATAACTGATGACATTTGGAAGCGCTTTCAAGAAATACAGAGGTTAGGAATAAACCACAGAATGACTGAGAATGTACATTTCTCACATTCTCCTTTCCAAGAATTATTTTTTTATGGCGTCGTCTTGTAAAGGCAAACTGCTGGGTCTGGACTGAGGTCAGAAAATTATGTGATTTCCACAAGGGGAAACACAATGTCGTTTTCACTCTGAATTCTGGAATTTGAGCACAGCTGTTTTTGTTGAGACAAGTCGGCTGTGACTTTTTCCCCCTCTTTTTCGCTCTCTCTCTCTCTCTCTCTCTCTCTCTCTCTCTCTCTCTCTCTCTCTCTCTTAATCTCTTCTTTATCTCTCTGTGTCTATCTGTCTTTCTATATGTCTCTCTCTCTCTCTCTCTCTCTCTGGGCGAGGTGCTATAGCATAGCTCCAGCCTTGAGTCACTGTTGCATGGAACGGTAACGAGGAGCAGATGTCAGATGAAAATGCTTTGACTCCCTTTATGACGGATGATGGCGGGTCCCGGTTGGCGTCTTAAAGACCTGCCCGCTGATGAAATATCTCCAATGTGTGGGATTAGATCATCTATTGACTCCAACTAACTCCAACTAACTCTTTTACTTGTTATTTGTTGCTCCATGTAACTTCTGCCCTTTTTCTTTTTAATATAAGCTATACCCAGAGTTTTCCTACGATGCTTATGTTTACCTTTGGGTGAGACATGGGATAAGTATTTTGAAATGATCTCCGTACTGTAAATCCATAGCCATTAGTTAACAATGTGTACTTGAACTTTTGAACCGGTGATCTTCCGGGCAACACCGAGTCAAGGAAAATGCAAGCCTTTTATTTTATTAAAACAACCCCCCCCCCCCCCCCCCCCCCCTGACAATAGGAGCTACGAAATCAATCTCTCTGTAGTCATGCAGGGGCTCAAATCACACTCTGGCCTCTCATGGTTTGCATTTCAGCTGTTCGTTAAAGTGCCAATGGAAACACAAAGAGCAGCGGTCCCCAGACGGCCTCCACACCTACACAGTTCAACGCCGTCTGGGTTATTTAGCCTCCTCCTGGGCTCCTTCATATAGTTAACGTCCATTTGCTCTGCATCGTCACGCCCACTGTTGCCCATACATCACATCACACATCACCCCTCACTGCATACATCACAAGCCCAGCCAAGGATAGCAGAGACTAGGCTGGCCCGTCGAAGGCCCAAATATTATCCAATTATTTTTTTCATCTCACAAATAAAAGATGAGGTTTTTAATGGGGAGTGTCGTCATGCCTGGGGTCATTTCCGTGACCAAGGCTATGGAGGCGCGGTAATCCGTAACGAGGAGTAATCCCATTACGTGCCAATGGAGTACTCTCGGTTTACTGCTGGCCCTGGAAAGGAAATACATTTGGGGATAAGCTAGGGGGGGGGGGGGGGGGGGGGGAGTCCTGTCCAGTGGACCCGAGGCCACCCTGCCAATGAAAACAGAGGGATTCGACTTCACAGGGCTCTGGCGAGCTTGTGATCCCGGTCCAGCGGGCAGAATCACATTCTGCTTCTCCTGACATGTACACTGCTCCTCTCCTCTCACACTTCACTTACAGTGTGTTATTCCAATCTGTTAAGCTTTTCTCATAAATCGTCCGGGGGGAGTTAGCATATAGTTAGTATCATCCTCAAGCTCCAACGTTTACTTTGCAGGTTGAAGGGGACGGGGTTGAGTTACTGCCAGTAGCCGACTGTAGTAGCAGTTGAGGAGGTGGGTATAACTCTGAAGGGAGGTGGGTATAACTGAAGGGAGGTGGGTATAACTGAAGGGAGGTGGGTATAACTCTGAAGGGAGGTGGGTATAACTCTGAAGGGAGGTGGGTATAACTGAAGGGAGGTGGGTATAACTGAAGGGAGGTGGGTATAACTCTGAAGGGAGGTGGGTATAACTGAAGGGAGGTGGGTATAAGTCTGAAGGGAGGTGGGTATAACTGAAGGGAGGTGGGTATAACTCTGAAGGGAGGTGGGTATAACTGAAGGGAGGTGGGTATAACTGAAGGGAGGTGGGTATAACTGAAGGGAGGTGGGTATAACTGAAGGGAGGTGGGTATAACTGAAGGGAGGTGGGTATAACTCTGAAGGGAGGTGGGTATAACTGAAGGGAGGTGGGTATAACTCTGAAGGGAGGTGGGTATAACTGAAGGGAGGTGGGTATAACTGAAGGGAGGTGGGTATAACTGAAGGGAGGTGGGTATAACTGAAGGGAGGTGGGTATAACTGAAGGGAGGTGGGTATAACTGAAGGGAGGTGGGTATAACTCTGAAGGGAGGTGGGTATAACTCTGAAGGGAGGTGGGTATAACTGAAGGGAGGTGACAGGTGAGTATAACTGAAGGGAGGTGGGTATAACTGAAGGGAGGTGGGTATAACTGAAGAGAGGTGGGTATAACTGAAGGGAGGTGGGTATAACTCTGAAGGGAGGTGGGTATAACTGAAGGGAGGTGGGTATAACTCTGAAGGGAGGTGGGTATAACTGAAGGGAGGTGGGTATAACTGAAGGGAGGTGGGTATAACTGAAGGGAGGTGGGTATAACTGAAGGGAGGTGGGTATAACTGAAGGGAGGTGAGTAAACTGTAATCACTCCTCCCTATGTATTATAATGGCAATTGGCTGATAGGTGAGTATATTCTACTCTGTATAGCTGCACCCTGTTCTCTTCCTATCACTGTTTCTTTTACTCTGTGTCTCCATCTCTGCCAGAGCAGTGCGTTTGAATAAGAATCAGACAGTTATATAGCCCAGCTGACCTCAGTGCATTTACTGGGTTTGGCTTCTGAAGGACTTTTTTCCTGGACTGGTTTTTACTTGTGCAATAAAAGCATGAAAAGTGACTTTCCCTGCTCTGTTGTGAGAGACAGAAGAGAGAGGAGGCTGCTGGAAACGTAGCCCTCTTGGGGAACTGCTGTTGGTGAAGTGAAGGCCACGGACGGGGCAGCAGCTGCCCTGTGCTCCCTGTCAGGGCAACAGAGGTGTTATGCAAACTGCCTTTTATTGGGAAAATTAGGTCGCTCCCCCAGTTTTTTTTCTTTTTTTTTTTAATCTTTTTCCCCCTCCATTTTCCTCCGATTTTTCTCCCATCCCAATGTTAGTCGTATGCCCATTCCCAATCCCCTTCCTGGTCGCTGCGCACTTACCCCCCACAGTCAGATCATCTGGGAGAGTGGAGGCTATCACGTGCATCCTCCGACACACGTCCAGCCAATCAACCGCTTCTTTTCACCGGGCAGCGCGGATCCTCCCTGAGAGGGCGTAGCGTGTGGAAGGATCACACTATCCCACTCAGGTCCTATCCGCGCTTAGCAGGCGCCCCGACCGAACTGTAGGAGTCGCTGTTTACAACGACCCGGACCCACCCCGCCAGCTTCTCCCACCCTCTAATACAGCCAATTGTATTAGTGTGAACGGCCAGCCAAGCTGGTGACAACCCCGGAGCTGTGAGCTGGATTCGAACAGGCGAATCCAGCTCACAGCTCCGGGGTTGGTGACGAACGCAATCTCCGCTACGCCACCTAACCGCCCCGCTCCCCCAGTTATGAGTAGAATGCTCACTGCGATGTTTCTGGCCCCTTGCCAAGATGTCTTCCACTTGCGCTCATGGTTTCATTCTGTTCTCTGGCCTCGTCCATCAGCAGTTGGCCCCGCCTCTGATCTTATACAATCAAAATGATGCATTGATTGACGTCTCCTTGCCATGTCCCCAATATAGGGATTAACTTGTGGAAAAGTTCTTTGCTGGAATGCAGGTTTTTGGGAATGTGGGTGCGGCTGCTCTGTGAGTGTGTGTGTCTGTGTGTCTGTGTGTCTGTGTGTATGTACGCATGTGTGTGTGTCTGTGTGTATGTACGCATGTGTGTGTGTATGTACGCATGCATGTGTTTGTGTATGTACGCATGCATGTGTTTGTGTGTATGTATGCATGCATGTGTGTATGTACGCATGTGTGTGTGTACACAGCATATGTGTCTGTGTCTGTGTTTGTGTGTGTGTGATCTAGACTCCTGAGTCACCATGACCCAGTAGTGGTCATATTGCATTCCTTTAACCCGTCCCCAAAGCCAGAAGCGAGCCACATACTGGTAGTCGTAAAATTCTTCAACCAGAATTCTATCTATATCCATGATCATCCTTCACTTTGCAGAAATGGCAGCCATTTTTAAATAGGGTTCAAGCTATTGAAAACCCTGTAATACTCTAGGACATATTTAAACCTATTCTCACGTTTCCCTTGTTGTATAAGGGGATCTGCTGTAGCACAGGATGTACACTTCTTGCTTCCTTGCTTCCTTGGTTTTTACATCCGATGTTATACAGTATGTTTGGTTTGGTCAGTCTTGCCATGTTTTCATCTACTACATGGCCCCTGCACGGATATGGATACAATTGGCCAAATGAACATTTCTGTAACATTCACATCCATGATGTTTCTGCAATTGCCTACTCATGCCAGTTGGCTATAAGGCATGGCAATGGGAGTGACCTATCACAAAAAGGTTGCAGCTATTCCCTGGTTTTTGGTTGGTTGGAGGGTGGGGTGTGAGATGAGAGAGGAGCGTTGCTCTTTGAAGGCCCTTAAAGATCCCCTCCACTCCAAAACATGTTTATTTTATAGTTAACTCCTCTTGGATGTATGACTTTAACTATACAGATAGTTATATCAGCAAAGCACCTTTTTTTGAGAGGGAGAGCTAGATAGCTACCTGTAAAGTTACTGTTGATTATAAAGGCAGGATCCACATAATTTAGGGCACTGTGTTTTGTTCACAGTGCCTCAAAATTATTTAGCTTTGATTTATGTTGACAAAAGATAGTAAGATAAGTGTAAATGTGTTTTGTAAACTCATCGCAGGCTATGCAAATGTTAACACATCCCCTTCCCCAATGGGTGCTTGTTCCCAATTAGCATATTCATAGATCCTTGTATTCACAATGAGGGTGAATGTGTAGAGATGCTGCTAAGCCATTTTCAATAGTTTATTGAACAATTTGGTGGAAAAAACATAATCATACAAATCCTTATTAAATATAGAACATGTTAAGGGTTTAAAATACATCTGGAGGCAAATCTTTAAAACATGATGCACATAAATCACAGGCTGTTGACCTATGTCTTTATATAATGGAACCATTATAAATAAATTACAATTGTTATTTATGTATTCATCAGAGGCCAGATGGGATGATTTGTAGAGGGGATCTGGCCAAGATGTACACAGTCACTATGTTTATCAGAAACACATGAAGCCCATTGATCTGCACACAGTGCCTTCTCTATCTCTCCAGGATAATACGCCTTTTGTTCAAATAGTTATCATGGCAGTGGAATGTGTGCGTGTATATATATAGCCCCTGTTTCAAACTTTATCCCCCCCCCCCCTTGCATTCTCCTACGGATCTCTCAGTAGCACTGCCCCTGGGCAGAGCTGCTGATAAGGATTGTTGTTTATAGTGGGGATTGTTGTTTATAGTGGGTATCTCTATGCTGTGGTCCACATCTCATGAGTGTCTTTTCTAATTTCCCAGGAGAAATAAGCTTGAATTGATACGCCACTGAATCTTTCACACTGCTGTACACCGGTAGAATACTGATGAGAACACGGCTCGAATTTCAAAATGTATATATTTTTTTTAAATATATACTTTGATTATCTAAATCGGTGACACCTCCTCCCCTCGGTTAGTCAAACCAGAGTTATTGAGGTAATTTGGGGCTCTCTCCACACCCCCTGCTGTTGACCTGGTTGTGACCAGACGCTTGCACCTTCGGTCGGGTCTCACGCCTGATCCGTGTTAAGACTCAAGAGGTGGTAAATTCTGCAGCAGTCCTTCCATTGTGACAAATGGCGGCAATGATCTCCCGTAACAGTGTCAACGCGGGTACACCAGGCTACGGCTGTGATGTGGGGGCGGGTTCGTTACGCCGCAGGCAAATGGAGCTTTGAGGTCACTAATGTTAGTTAAAGAAAATGTTTGCTTTTCCTTTGGTTCTGGTGATAAACCTTTAACAACTTAATGCCGTCACTATCAACCGCCCACTTTGCACACCATGGCGAACACAAGCGGCTGTCACGTAATCTTTAAAAACGTGCTGGTTTAAAATGTTTCAATTATAAACACGTATGTCTGGATTTGACAAAGCGGCAATCCTGTTCCAAATTGGATGCCGTGGTTGTGCTTGGGTAATTGTTGCAACCACTTTGTGTTATTGTGTTTGGGGATCGAGGGAGGGGCCCCAGCTTGTCTTGTCAAATACACATTACATGCAATTGCATATCCAGTTCTCTTTTACTGTCTAGTTACATCACTGCTCACCGAAGGCTACACAGTTGAGAAACAATTAGTGTGGACTAGTGCGGGCTGCGGGCACACCCAATACTCTCCAATAATAAAGTGAATCTGGGTCCCTTTGTTTACATGACCACACACACACACACACACAACATATTTTTATGCACATTTTGAAGTATTGCATTAGAAACGCTTGATGGAAAGGGCAGAATTCAATAAAACCTTGTTACGATTTGGTTGGGATGTTGGACCCAGGTGCAGTGCAGAACGGATAAACGAGAGGCAGGTGGTGGTTTTCAAACAAAAAGATACTATATTTTTTAGCAGAAAAAGGGTACACGCAGACGAGGACGTATAAATAAAAGGGGAGATACATCTGTCTCCAAAAATAGCACAAACTTATATATATAATAAATGGGGAAAGCAAAGGGGAGAAAACGATGTCTCCAAAACATGACACAAAAGAAACACGTCAGGCAACGGTGTGACAGTACATAACTTAACATAAGCACACAATAAAGTCATAGAAGCTAAACAGGAAAATACACGGCAATCAATATAAATGTCGAACAGACTTATTCTCCATGGCAGGAGCGATAAGTCTTTACTCAGAATGCATAGTACTACTCACGGCAAGGTTCAGTGCTCGACTGACAGCCTCAATAGTAACAAGGAAGTGCATATAAAGCCACCTTAACTAGACACACCAGGTACCAATGAATGCAATCAGGGCAGATAGACAGGTCAATTACCACCAGATAACGCTAGGGCTTTGCTTCCTGAGGAGAGCAAACCCCCAAACGTTACAAACCTCTTGTGCCAAAAAGTTTGTGTGTGTGTGTAACGTATTCCGTTAGTGACGATCAAAGCATAGCACTGGGGGGGGGGCCCAACATATATATATATTTTTTTTTACTAGACATCACTCAGGTGTATTATTGATGCTCTCATTGATACTATGTTTGTTTCTGAAGTGTTTGTTTCTGAAGTGTGTGTGTGTGTGTGTGTGTGTGTGTGTGTGTGTGTGTGTGTGTGTGTGTGTGTGTGTGTGTGTGTGTGTGTGTGTGTGTGTGTGTGTGTGTGTGTGTGTGTGTGTGTGTGTGTGTGTGTGTGTGTGTGTGTGTGTGTGTGTGTGTGTGTGTGTGTGTGTGTGTGTGAGATATATAGAGAGAGAGGGGGGGCTTTGGTAGACTATTGCATTGGTCCATTCATTGAAGATGAACGCAATGCGACATCCTTTACTAGGCTCACCCACCAACAGTGCAGGTGCTGAACTGCTGATCCGAATGTATAGGTAAAAACCATATTATGCGTTTTCATCAACAAAAAAAATGGCCAAAAACAAAACGCGCGCTTGCATTCACTGGGGGCCTACAAATACATTCTTTCATGGGGCCCTGAATCTGGAGCTACACCCCTGTATGTTGTATACAGTAGGATGAAGTCTTGCATGACTGGTCAGCTGTTTGGTCCGATTCCATTGCATAAGACCTCTTAACTGGGTTTAAACGTTCTAAAATGATGCAGCAAAAGGCTGTCTGTAAATGATCTCCACCACAGCTTCCCCAGAGCTGTCAAATGTGGTGATACGCTCAGTGCACCGGAGAGAACTGTCAAACGTGTGGCTGCTGCTGCTGCTGCTGCTGCTGCTGGGGAGACCAGGAGGAACACGTAATGGAGCAAATGTAACATGTTCATTATAATGTTGTTATATTTAGTCTGTTGGGAGCAGCTATATTAACCAGAGGGATGTAACATATCGTGCCTATCACATATCTCATGGCTTAATAGCTTTAGGTAGCCTGATACATCACCCTGTTACAATTGCCAGTCACCCCTATGAAACAACATGCATCAGAATGCATTCTCTGTGGTCTTATTCGAGTAGCCGCGAAAGAACCTGCAAAATAGTAGTTTCTCAACAGCCAAGCTTCGTTGTTTCTGACGTTGCTTGTTCCGTGTTCAGGTAGAAAGTTCAAGCCGACTGACAGAACGCACCTAATCCGCATTCTATTTTTGCAACATTTCAAAGGTTTGCTTAAAACTCGCTTTACAATTGGATGGAAACATGGCTGGTGCGTCTTTTTTTTTTTATCAAATATTCTTTATTTTTCCATTTTATACATAAAACAAGACAAACACAATACAGTAATAATAATAATAATAATAATAATAATAATAATAATAATAATAATAATAATAATAATAATAATAATAATAATAATAATAATAACAAGACCACACAGTACCACAACAATAATAATAACAACAATAACGACATTAGCAACAATACAAATAATAAATACAGAACATAAAAAACAACTTATACTATTACAATGGCTGGTGTGGCTTAAAGGAACACGGCAACTGGTATCTATCTTCTTGTCTCTCTTTTGGAGAAGACGGTAAGCTAATTTCCCAAAATGTTGGCGTGTTCCTTTAACACTTTGGGCACCAGCCGCTTTAGCCATCTTTGTACTCAGTGTGCCACTGCTGTAAAGGATAGGGATTTTCACTGTGCGTCGCCGTGTTTGCAGGGCTATATCTATATTCTATATTATAGCTATGGAGACAATACTATGGCTCATTTGACATTAACTCAATCAGCGCCAGATGGCGCTGTGTACCGTGTGGTAAGAAGGCCACCGCTTTAAAGTATAGGAATACATGGCGGTGTTTGCAGGGCTCAAACTATATTATATATCATAGCTATGGATATAATACTATTGCCCATTGACATCGAGTATCTATCGTTCAATTTGTGAAAAAAAAAAAAAAAATGCATCCATACATTCCCTAAAAAACGTTTCTCGCCTGTATATATATATATATCTCGTTTTCTTATGCTTTGATCGTCACTAACGGAATACGTTACACACACACATTACACACATACGCTCAGATCGCAGTGAAGGGATTCTTGGATCAACGCAAGATTGATACCATATAGCCCTTAACTTGACTAGGATGTACTCCAAAAAGAATATTCTAATTATCTGATCGCCATTCCAAGTATTGATGTAGATCGTGTTGCCAACATAATCCAACAAAGAACATGAACCGAGAGTGCTTGATTCTCCTCAATCCCTGCGTTATAAACGCTTGTCCTGCCCGACAAGGAAAACCCCGCCCGGACACTTTAGATCGACGCACAGCTCAAGACAGAGAGTTTCAAAGGATGTGCAATACCGGCCGCAAGGTGGCATTCTGAGGCCACGGTTAGAGTAGTGTGGGGTATGCGGTGGACGTCGTTGCAATGTATTGGGGCGGAACGGAGTATTTTAGGGTGATAGTTAGTACATTGTCATGGGATACACTCAGGGGAGGAAACTAACTTTTTGGCTTACCAGCCAACTGGCGAGTATCTGATTTTTTTTACCAGCCAAACAGATTTTTTATCAGACAAAAAAAATCGCTAATTGTGATAATTACTTCTTTGTATGTCAAGCCGCGTCAATGTTGTGTATGCATCTGGGTAGGCACACTGTGCCTTTAAGACAGTACGGTGGTCTTACGACAGTGCTGTGAAGTACCGTCAAGTGTTGTGGTAACGTCAGTTGGGTTGGTGTGCTGTTGTGCACAGTGCACTGGTTGAGCTAGCCCCTTTCGTGACTGCGATGTGCAAGCCAGGGGCTTTTGAGCATGAAATAAAATGTCTAACCTTACGTCGTAGTCCGGTGCTTTTTTGGAAACATTATAGTCATAACAGATACACCTAGCTGGCTGCTTTGAGCACACGGGGCTAACGTTAGCTAGCAAGCAGCTATAGCTAAAACGCTAACTAGAAGCTAACCACTGTATACAGTTCCAGTAGACTAACATTACACCTCTGTGATTTAAATGTGTCCTTAGTAACTTATACTCGAGGGTTGTACTAGGGTTGGATGCAGTTCCCCGTTGGTCAGTCTGTCTGTTTTCCATCTTCTGCTGTGTTTAACGTTATCTGTTTGCGAGTGCTCCTGATGGCTAGCCTAGTACCGCGGGACTTTTATTATTATATGTCCGCGGGTTGGCCAGTACTGCGCAAACGTTTATTAAACATTATATGTCCGTGGGTGGTCTTGTGCAGTGCTCTCGTGGCACTGTCAACTAAAGCGAACACTCAGAAGACGGGCACCGTTTGCCAGTGCAGTGATTGCAGAATGTTTTATTTTTTTGTATACTCGCCAGCAGGGGAGGAAACTAACTTTTTGGCTTACCAGCCAACTGGCGAGTATCTGATTTTTTTTTACCAGCCAAACGTAAAAAATACCCGCATTTGGCGGGTAAAGTGGCCTAATTTCCTCCCCTGGATACACTGCTTGCTCTGGCTAACTGTGTTCCATTCTTATAATGCATATGATCCAGTGGCGGTAGGTTGCCCCCTGGTGGAATATAATAATCTATGCAAGTGAGTCTATTAATAGCCCGTCCATCGGCGCCAGGCATAAGAAGTTAATTAAACTTGACAGAAATTATATCGACGATAATTATCGATATCGAGTTATATGAAAATAATTTTATAATTTTATCGCGATAACGTTTTTGGCCATATCGCCCAGCCCTAACAGAGGGCGCACCAAGATGGTTAGTACGCGAACGCACTGCTCTTAGTGGCCCACCCAAAGGCGTGATCCCCCCTGCCAATGTTTGATCTACTCCGTCATCTCCCCCCGGAGTCGAGTCTAACCTAGTGCACTGGCGCTCAGTAGAGTCAAAAAATCTCCTTCCCAGCCGACCGCATAAAAAACGCAGTTTTTATGATGTTGGGCAACCAAGGCGCGCCGGACCCACAAAGCATATTCAATCATTGAAAAAACACCCTGGGCCAGCGCTGAACGGTCTCGTAAGACCATACGCTGATTTCATAAAACAGCGTATATGCTCGCAAAGAACACGAGAACAGTGACGGCGGATTTCTAACAAGAAAGAGCAGCAGGGAGCCTGTCTACAAAAGACACAGACACGGGTCCTCACATGACGAGCCTGGGAATAACAACCACGTCAATTCTGCTCCTTATGTAAGAGGGGAAGACAGCGGTTTTCCCAGAGAGACCTCAACGTGAGTAAAACAATTGAAAAAGGTTCATGTAACACATTGGACCAAGACTCTCTGAGGAGGAGGCTCTGAAACTCTGAGGAGGCTCTCACACTGAGAGGGAGGTTCTGAAACTCAGAGGAGGCTCTGAAACTCCCTGAGGAGGAGGCTCTGACCCAATATACACTACTGGTAGGGAGCAGAGTAGAAGACAATTGTCTCTACTGCATTGCATCACCTATCCTTTACAATGACAGCGGTCTGCAGCATAGGCCCTGTAACTCACGGACATGTCTCTTGGCCAATAAGAAAACGTGCTTGTGCTTCAATGGCCTCTCGAGCCTGGGAATAAAAACTGCATCAATTCTGCTCTTCATGTAAGAGGAGAAGACAGCGATTCTCCCAGAGAGACCACAACGTGAGTAAAAACAATTGAAAAAGATTCATGTAACAATTGGACCGCCATCACCTATCTCTGAGGAGGAGCACTGTTTTATCGTGGGGCATCAAACTAGAACCCCCTCCATACCGCTATGGAGAGGCAACAAAGGGATTCTTGCTTGGAGCCGACCTTACGCAAGCTGCGCAGTTGCCCCCGCACAACTGACACACCTGAGGCTCGCGTCGCAAAACACCACCCGCCCTAGAGAGACCGGCAGCTCTCTCAGCCGACCGCCTCTCGCGGCATAGTATCCAGCTGCATAGCCGGAGCACAACGCCAGCGGGGGAATGCGAAGCACCGGTGGAGGTCAGAATGATCATCATCTTCAATCTAGACTCTCCGGTGGTGACGACATTATCCTTTCTTTCTCCCGTAAATTAGTGAGAGAGGGAGAAACAAAAGAAAATGCCAAAACAGCTCCTATAACTAAACTAACTACTTTAACACTAAACTTAAAGCGGTGCTATGACACAGGATTCGGTGGTGAAAATAGGGAAGGAGCTGTGGTGTGGCCATGACCCCGCTTATATAGGAGCGGATGTGGGAGTGGTCAGGCAGGTGGGCAGGTCATACACTTGGTGAACATTTTCATTTTAGGATATGATTAAAGGGATAGTTCCAATAGAGCAAAGCGTAAGCTATTAACGTTAGGTTATGGCTATAACCAAGTTCTGTTAGTTAGGGGTGACGCTTGGCATCACTACTGCACTATCTCGCATATGTGCACGCGCACTGAATAAAGACCACAAATGTACCTTTAATCCCAATATTCGTCTGACCACACCCCTCATCAGCTTACCTTCATAAGCAGGTGTGTGGTCACCTGCTCTCCTCCTTCCCAAGCTTTCACCACAAGGTGAGGTCAAGGGCTGCAGCGGCCGTCTGATGCCAAGCGTCACCCCTAACTAACAGAACTTGGTTATAGCCATAACCTAACGTTCTGTTCCGTTAGGGGCTCTGCTTGGCATCACTACTGCACAAGGGGAGGCCAAGCGGAGCCGCTGGCTGACAAATACACCCAGCTGACAGCCCCCCACAACCATCAGAACAGGGAGGGCCGAGCCCCCCCGACCCCCCCTAATGGAGGGTATCCCCCCTATTAGGGGCTTCACGGGAGGGCGACGGACCCGACCGTGCGAAGAGGCACTCAAGCAACTCAACGCACAGGGTGAGCAGACCGTGGCTTGACCCCACGACTACACACACGCACAACCCGCATGCCACCCGGGAACGAACGGAGGAACAACCTCGTTACTGCCCCCAGAATCACGGGGTCAAGGGCAAACCCAACCCCGTGGCAAGGCCGTAGCAGCGGAGCGCGAAGGAAGACCCAGACCCACCAAAAGGACTGGACTCCCTAGAATGGGGGCCCGGAGAAGTCCATGATGCCAGCATCAAGACCCCACCAGGTGGGCACGTAGTGCCCCGCCCCCCACATCGCCAGCGTATTCGGACAAAGGCCCCTCAGTTACTGCACCTGGTATTCCCAGGCGGAATCCCATCCAAGTACTAACCAGGCCAGAACCTGCTTAGCTTCCGAGATCGGACGAGATCGGGTGTGTTCAGGTTGGTATGGCCGTAAGCCGAGCGGGCCCTGTCCCCCCAATAGTACACCGCCTGGCACACTGACCCTGCAGAACAGGCAGTCAGCATGGCCGTAAGCACACAAAAAAGGTTAACCAACGGAAGCAGGCAGCGCACCGGGGAAAAACCAGGCAACAGGCTATTAACCCTAGCCTGGAGACTGCGGACGAGACAGGCGCCAGAGGGGACAGCTGAACACAGCCGCCCCGGCGGAAGGGGCGTATGCTGGCGTTGTTGCATGACCAAGCCTCCATTTAAAAACCCCCACCCAGAGGGGTTGAGGCAGAGAAGGCTGACACGATTGGCAGACGTCATGAACGTGCAGGGGCACCCTCAACCGGTGAACCCGAGAGTTGACACTGCTCCAACACACCAGGGAATCAACCACCTTGGCGTTACCCAATGCGGTGGTTGTTCCTATAACCCCTCAAGAAAAAACTCCAAAACACACCTGCGGGTATACACCGGCTATACCGCAGTACAAGTGTCTCAGTTTTCAAAAAAGGGTTAACCCAGGCCTACGGGTCGACGAACATTACCTCGGACCGGGCCTGGCAATACGGGAAGCACAGGGTCACCAGAGGAGGTCAAAGACCACCCCAACAGGCCCCTCTTCGCCATGCGTGAGAGAGGAGCGAAAAAGAATGGAGAACCAGCCCCTAAGCACACCGTACTTGGTATTCCCAGGCGGTCTCCCAACCAAGTACTAACCAGGACCAACCTGTGTAGCGGCCGAGATCCGACGAGATCGAGCGTGTACAGAATGGCATGGCCGTAAGCCATTACGACAGTGCTGAGTAAAAACGTACCCAACCAGGATCTCCATAGCGCTTAACCCTGTGACACCCGGACCGACCTGGCATTTTTCCCCCTGAAAAAAGCCCAAGCCCCTCAGGGTACCAGAACAGCAGATCTGCATCCCCGGCGGACAACGGGTTCAACTGATCCGGACCAGCGTGACCAGAACCAGTCCCGTGCCCTAACCACGCCGACATGCCTACTCCAGGAGAAAGGGCAGATATGCGTGTCGATCTTTAACATGAAAAGAAGGCGCCACCCAGACGTTCGGGCGAACCGCGCCCGGTGGCCCACCCCAAGGGCGTGAGACCCCTCTACATATGTTCAGATCCATTCCGTCATCATCCCCCAGACATGAACGAGAATCCGTCGAAAACCATCCCAGGTCGTGGGATTTGGTCGTCGGAAGAGGAAAAACCCCCATCTCAGTTGCTTCATAAAAACGCCGTTTTAACCCCAAGCAACCAAGGCGCGCCAGTCAGTCGCCTGTTTACAGCGAGCTAGCACTATACGTGCATCGGGACACACCCCCATCAATGAACAGGCTATTTAGACCTGTCATTGAATCCCCAAGGCGCCCAGGGGAACGACAAGAGGGGTGTGACACTTCCTAACTCCAACACTTTTTGAATAGAAAAGAAGGAAGCATCAACAGTATGTATCCCAGTCTACACAGCCAGGGGTAAAATTTTTTCACATTTTTACATCCCACCACCCTCCCATAGGAAGGAGACGGGGATCCCCAGAGAGACTTCCCACGCGAGCTGTACAGATTGAAAAGAATATATTGCACCTTGAGCCATGTAAAAAATTGGTTTTAGGGCTCTCCGGGGAAGAGGCACTGAACCCATACACACTCAACAATCGAATTGAATCGAATACATATACAATAGAACAGGACACCTTCTAGAGGGTCCACTCACTTTGACAATCTGAGGAGGAAGGCTCTGTACTCTGATGGAGGCTCCCTCACATGGAAGAAGGAGTCCGAACTCACAGAAGGCCCGAATAGGCGCTTGGTGAGGAGGAGCCCTGACCACCCCCCTGAAACAGATCCATCACATGGACCTAAACAGCACACGGAAGTCCTACCAACAGAGACGCGCACGGTGACGTACTCTATGGTGGGGGAATTCCTGCGGTGCACACGCCCAATATACCAGGCCGTGGGACCAGGAAACTCCCTCCCCCCCCCCCCGTAACGTGCCGAACCACCACGTGACGGGAACCTTGAAGGACAGGGGGTGTACCCCTGACCGACAGAAACAAGGGGAAGAGGAAAGGTTACCAGTTCACCCCTTTACGACCCCACACCCATGATACGATGTAATGACAAAAAGAGAATATGACACAGTCATAGTCAGCTCTATGCAGCGTCTGACAGCTCCACACAGCGCATGAGCTAACCTGCTATCTGATTTTTACTAAGGAAAAAACACAGAAATAGAGAGGGCTCTCTAAGAGCCCCGGTCCAACATACACATGTGCTTCTGTGGCCAGTCCAACCCAGTTGTAGGTCACATGACACACACAACCCATCATCACCTACAAAAAATGGCAAAAACACTCAACAGAGGAACGCCGTTTTTCACAATGAGAGAATACATAATTCTCGATTAGTATCGGCCACAGGCCTTGCTAAGCACACACGACAGCGACCAAACCATCTTTTCTTTTAGGAAAATAAAGTTTCTCCAGCAGTTTTAGCACAACCTCAGCAATCAAGCTAAGGGTCACATCGCATCCCTACCACACAAAAGACACAATTAGTGCACAACATGTCTGATAGGAGGATGAAAAAGTCCCCAGGGAACCGGGGGGAAACACAATCCTCTTATTTTACCCTCAATACGGCCAGTTAAAACAGGAAAACCTGTTAATATGTGAACACACTGTTCATTGTCATCACAGGCTGAGAAAAGAACATTCTTTTACTCACTTGTCACCAAGCATAGCTTCATAGGTTAGTTACCTTAGTTGTGAGTACACGGTACATATAAACACCATGATGTTTCTCACACAACAACCAGATCATTACATCCCGATTTGCACGGAGAAGCTAACTGCCAGTGACAAAAACAGCTCACACATAACCCGCGTCGTATCCTAAATGCATTGCAGCAACACACGTTTTGGGAAAAACATCGTTATTCACAATACATTTAGAAAAGTAAAACCAGAAGACGTGTTATAAGGTCTGGTCAAACCTGGTCCTACCCGGAACGTAGATCAGCGAAGTGCAGTCACAGACACCGTAGGAACACAGCCGCTCCTGTGTTGTTCGAACTGGGCAGCGTCGCCGCTCCAACCCGCACTACAGTCCTCTTTGTTGATGCAACCTTGCCGTCCTGGCTCAGGGCAGGGTCGACGAAACATCCCCTGTCAAGGATGACGTCGTAGTCAAGAGTGTAAAACATGTTAAAATCAAAGCACGTTCAACAGAATAGCATCAAGCTAACGGCCGCTCCAACCGTTCGGGCGCTACTGCCCCTGCTCGCGAGATGCCGAGCTAACGGCGCACGCGACCAGAAGCGAGCTCACGGCGGCGCGCGAGAAGCTAAAGCTACCCCGCGCCAGGCCATGGCCTATAGCAGCAAGCTAACGTTACCTAGTGATCACGACATGCTAGCACCGCAGCTAACAGCTGACTGGCTAACAGTAGGCCCAACCTAAGCAGGCCATGCAGCGATCCCAGCAGGCTAACGCAGCAGTTAACAGCTGACTGGCTAACCGTAAGCTAAGCAGCTATCACCTGAACATGTATACAATGACATAACACTCACCCAGACAGGCCGCCGTTCTGAACCTCTCCTCACTTTTTAAGAGAAAAGAGAAACAAGATGTCAACACTGCTTTACAACTGTGATTTTACCAACACCCGACGGAATCAGCACAATACCAAACTGGCCTGTGTAGCTGACTTGAACATGGATCTGCCGCTATCGCACATCCATGCACATATCCCCTCGTGAAGGAATACTCTCATTTGGATATGAAAGATGGGGCCTTAACACGGTGACAGAGAGATGTCCACTCGTCCAGAACACACAGGGATCACCAGTGTTAATGGTCGCGGCCCACTAGTTAAAATTATAATGGTCTTCAGACCAAGGCCTTCTGTCGCCTAGGTGGCTGAACAAAGGACCCTAGCCTGGGGCCGGTTTCCATAAACATTGTCAAGTAGCCCCCATAGCACTAACAGACAAGTGGAGCCTGCCAGCAAAACACTACTCACCCAACCTGGAACGCACCGCTTCTCACAACAGCGGCATGTCCGACAGTTCAGCTGTGGCCTGACAGGTTTCACCCCAACAAACACAACAAGGAACTGCAGTTGAGAAGCATGCAGCGGCGTGCTCCAAATACGAAAACCGGTGGAGGGTTTTTAGAATGATCATCATCTTCCAGACACTCCAGTACGAAGACAATATCGCTGTATTTTCTCGAAAATAGTGAGAGAGAAAATAAAGATATGATGTCAACGTATCCTTGTTTCCCAAAGCTGCTCCTAATCCTTTCTTCATGGTGTCAAGTGTGGGGATCTACCGAGGCACTTCTTCCTTGTGGTGAAAGCGAGAAGGAGGAGAGCAGGTGACCACACACCTGCTTATGAAGGTAAGCTGATGAGGGGTGTGGTCAGACGAATATTGGGATTAAAGGTACATTTGTGGTCTTTATTTTGTGCGCGTGCACATATGCGAGATAGTGCAGTAGTGATGCCAAGCAGAGCCCCTAACGGAACAGAACTAAATATAACTCCCTAGTGCACCTGTAATTTTTTCAAAACCAAATTGTGACTTATGAACACAGCATACTGTAATGTTCTGGGGTTTGGTGTGTCACTGTGTTAGCTGGGGGTGTGTTTCCCCCCGGGAGAGATAGGAGGTGGCACCGGAAGTTAGTTTGTTGTCGTGGATTATACAACGGCATGCACATTTCTCGATTCTGATTGGCTGAAACAGTCCATTTACACGTATGTATTGCGAACAGTCCACGCTTGCTGGCCCAGGACCCGCCCACAACCGAATCACATCACATCAATCCGCCGGATCACAAGATGGCGGGCAATAATCTTTAACAATGATAGCGTCCTAACGACTAAATATGAAGCGATTCTGTCACAGCGAATGTCTTAGTCGTTTAAACAATGTTGGATGATGTAATTGATGGGTCATGAGTCAATACAGAACAAAAGAAAAATCGTGGATTGATTGATTGATTAATTTGTATTTAATTTTTTTATTATTTTTTAAACAAACACATAAACAAACATGACAACACACGATAAGATATACAAGCATTAATTGTCAGAGCACATCCAATGAAATCACATTTTAGTTAATTGTCTTATATAAGATATACCCCTAATACCTGTGTACCTGTGCTCGAACCCCCCCCTCCCGGACCCCACCTTGGGAAGTACCTCCATTATCCCTCGCACCTAACCAGACACTACCATTATAAGCTAGCTTTTATTCTCTCCACCACTTCTAACCACATTGACATTTTGGATTCATTGAGACCCAGAATTCTTGCTGTAGATATTTCTTGATAAATCACATCTAGATATGTAAGAAACCAAACTTTCCGGCAAATTTTTTCCGGTTGAAACCAGCGTGATGCGATCAGCTTTTTAGCTACTGTGATACCCGATAAAACCAATCTCTTTAGCTGTGGATTTACTGCAAACTCAAAAACATCATTCAATAGTAATACCGAGGGGTGTACAGGTATATTCCAAGATACGAGTTTTGATAATTGTTGGGTCACATCTTTCCAGAATGCCTTAACTGGTGGGCAGTCCCAATACATGTGCATAAATGTCCCTTCGTCCCCATTTGTACATTGGGAGCATTTGGAGTCTTGTTTAAGACCCATTCTGCACAGTCTTATAGGAGTCAAGTATGTCCTGTGAATATAGTTAAGATTGATTTGTTGATGATCCGGATTCCTTGATGTAAGTCGGACATTTGCCCAGGCTCCTTGCCAATCAAAGTCATTTTCCAGGTCTGGTATATCCCTCCTCCAGACAGAGTCTATTTGGAGGGTTTCATACGAGGACGTTAGTAATTGATGATAAAAATCTGAAACAAAACCTCTCGATGTCTCTCTTTCATAGAAGAATTTGTGGTATCTGTGGTGTTCAATTGGTATGTCTAATGGAACACCGTGAGACTTCAAACTTAGCTGTAACTGTATGTAAAAAAGCCATGTGGACTTGGTGAGATTAATTTGATTAGATTGATTAATTTGCGATTTTTTTTCAATTTCTTTTTCCTTCTCTCTGACTGCAGCCCTCACTCTCACACTGTCCCCCCCCCCCCCCCCCCCCCCCCACACACACACACACACACACACACACACTCCTGTCTGCAACGCGGGGGATAGTCAGACTGAGAGAGAGCTGGGTGCTGCGCTGTTCTAAGTGAGCATGGCCTATTGAGTTGATTGATTGATTGATTGCTAATTTTATTACTGTACGCTTGGTTTCCAACTGGTTAAGTTTAGGCCCTCTACAGTAGGTTTAAAAAATAAATAAAAAAATAGGGCGAAGAAAACTTTTTTTTCCTATAGGGCAAAGAAAACTTTTTAATTTGTTTTACCTACTTTCTATAGAAGCATCTAAGAATGAAGTTCTATAGAAAGTAGGTCTGCATCCCCTTAACAATTGTGTGTATTGAGCCGTACTGTATTGTACCCAGTCTGCATCTGGTAATAAAATTTTCAATCAATCATTCCAATAATACACAGTTGGATGTGTTAGTTGGTTGGATGCACTTCCGAGCTGCTTCCACATGGAGGCAAATTGTCTTTTTTGTAGTTGTGGGAACTACTTTTTCTGGCG